>NC_084487.1:48281369-48591332 GCF_030035675.1 Rhineura floridana
GCGGAATGGACCTTCTGATGAGATGGTATCTGCAGGAGGCCCTCACCTTCAGAGTGCAGTGATCAACTGGGTATATAAGGAGTAAGAAGGGCTATGTAGAGAGAGAGACCAATCTGATTCTCACACTGAAGAAACTGATTTGAAAATGGGAGATGATCAAGATGGAATGGACTAACGTGATCCCTTCCTGGTGAAGTCAGGAGAATGGTGATTTATCACAAACTCTTCTTCTCTTTCATTTACCTGCTGAAAAAGGTAAGAAAGCTGCTGGCTTGATAAACTGTCCACTGACATCTAGGAAATGCTCTGGGTAAAATTGGTGTGGGTTCTCCCACAAGGCTTCATCTTTCAGCACAGATGATAGGTTGGTCAGGATTGTGGTACCCTAAGAATACCCCCCAAAAAATAAATGTGATTCAGAATAATGGACAAACAAAGCAGATCATAATATCTTTTAATCTAATATCTTGTCTCCAAAGCAAGTACTGGGTGGAGAGAATTTTGTTTCTTCTAGAAAGAGCAGAATAGAAAATCTGCACCTAGATCCATATCTGCCTCAATACATCAACCAAAGTGTTAGAATACCTAGGGTTGGATGCTAACATTTCAGCTAGATATTATTTAAATGTTAAATTATTTAATGGTATTTATATCATAAAACCTTTTTCAACATCATTTTCCAATGGTTGTGGGCTGAGGGACACACACACACACACACACACACACACACACACACACACACACACACACACACACACACACACACACACACACACACACACACACACACACACACACACACACACACACACACACACACACACACACACACACACACACACACACACACACACACACACACACACACACACACACACACACACACACACACACACACGAATGATGTGGACTGTCAATCTGTACACTAAACATAACCAAACCTATGGTGGCAGTAAGAAATCAGATCTTGAAACTCATAATATCATGGATATTATTCTTGATATTTTCCTAGGCCTAGCTATACCCACACTTTCAATTAGATGCACAGAAACTTATAAATTGGCTGAAACAAAACAGTCAAATTGTACCAGGCTCATAGTTTCAGGTGGGGGAATATTCTTATAAAACTTTAAAGGCTTGATCTTGGATATATTCAAGATTAATTGCAAAAACAAAGCTGTGTATTTTGTTGTGATTATCTGCTTATACCTCATACTGCTGGCTCTCATCTCTAACCCCACCATACCTTTGGGATGAAGAAGCCTTGCAGCTCTGTATCCCGGTATGTCATATGGGGTATCCCAACAGGAATAATATCCCCATATCGTTGAATTTCATGGATTACAGCACAAGTGTAAGGCATGTTTGCCTGATCCTCCATTTTGGGTGACCTGTTCTTACCAATCACAGCATCAATTTCCTCTTGAACTTTACCTGGAAAAGAAGGGTTTACATGGGAAGGATGTTACTTTCATTGTTGTACAGTTGACAATGCATAAATATTCTTTATGCCCAGAAGAACATATGAGTTGCCTCACTATAGGTCTTCAACACTATAGTCCAGTATTAGAATCCAACAGTCTGAAGGACTACAACTCCCATCAGTTCCAGATAACATAACCAATAGCCAGGGATCTTCGGAGTTGGAGTCTGAAAACATCTGAGGGGTATGGGATTCCCAACCCTGATAGTTATGTTGTTGTGAATGAAAAACAGTAATACTAACATAGGTTTGGAATAGCTTGGTAACAACTGATTTTATGCCTTCTACGTTAAATTTTACCTTTGTACCCTTTGGTACCAATCCCTATATATGTGTATGTGTGTGTGTGTGTGTGTGTATGTATTGTATTTTATGTATTTTAATTGTATTTTATGTATTTTAATGTTTTTGTGATTTTACTGTTTACAATTTTATTATGTACATGTTTTGTTTTATTTTTGTAAGCCGCCCTGAGTGCCCTATTATAGGGTAGAAGGGTGGGATAGAAATATTTTAAATAAATAAATAAATAAAATAAACTGTCAGACCAAACAAAGGGTTGTGTGTGAATTCAACAAATCTGCTGCCACGCTGGTTAAACTAATATCCATGCCCTGATATGGTAGCTCTTCGTTCTTTTGAATATCTAGATCAGCTCAAACATGACTACTCTTCTGGACTTGGGCTCTACTTTGTATTGTATAGTATGTGTTCTTTCATTTATGAATTAATGCATATGTATATACATGAATTTATTTATACAAATATTTTATGTACATATATTCAACCTTTCCCATGTAGAACCAAAAAGAAAATTGCAATAATGGAAATATTATTACAAAATCAATAATCTAAGATGATCCCTACACACAAAAAAAGGCATTACAATCAAATGTTAATGTAGATGTTTTGCATTGTTTAACCTATGCTGTTCTGTGTGTAGTGTAAAATTCATGTACACTATAAACGCTGGAGTTCAGTAGAGCCTTGAGAAATTTGTCAGCAGATGCACTAAGTTCTAATGTTGCAATGTATTTGGTTCCACAAACACCAGTGTGTTTCTCTTCTATCTAATTAGATTTAACTTTTTTCTGTTGATGCTTTTACATGTTTCATTGATTTATATTGCAATTGTATTTTGTAGTTTCTTTATGGTTGTGAGCTGTCTTGTGGGCCCTCCTTTGGGTCAATGGCAGGATATAATCTTCCAGTAAAAAAGTTCTATCAATTTATTGAAAACTTTTGTAAAAAGGAAGGAATTACAGTAACTTCGAAAAGTCCATATTGTCATGCTCTGATGGGCTTCTCGAGTGAGACAATTCTACAGTATTAAAGTCACTGTAGAGAAAACTGCTCTGTGTCCTGATCCATTTCACTCAATGGGTAGGGCTTCCTCCAAAGACCTTAACACAGAGATAGATAGTCCCTAAAATAATGTTCAGCAACAACTCTTTCTTTCTCTTACTCTGAACATTAGGATGGAGGATCATGTACAGCAGTCCCCAGCGCAAGGTAGTGGTGGTGGTTTCTGTGCCAGCAGCAAACAGGTCACCAATTACCAGAGAGAGGTTTTGGTCGTTGAAAGTAGTGTTTTCATCACCCTTTCTCTGAGGAGACAGTACATAAGTAGAATATAAGAGACACTTGTCAGGAATTTTCTGAGGCCAGAACTCCACATTACACATGCCAGAGAGCTGCTGCCAAAAACAGCACTTCTATGTCTCCTTCTCCTCTGTAGCATGTAGGAATGCTACCCATGATACGGCATCACCATTTTATACATTTCCCACTCCTGCCTGCAGTAGCCAAATGGTGTGAAATGGGAGTGGGGGTGGAAGGAGAAACATAGCATGAAGATGTTCCTAAACATTACAAGGGAGAAGGAGAGGGCTCCATGTGGGGATGAGCTATTTTAAGCAAGAGTTAGAGAATTCCATATCTATACCTGACTGAGCTTCCCAGTGCTACATAGCCATTGCTGACCATGCCAGCAAGGCATTCATGTTATAGTTCTGTCCACAAATGTAACATGTCAAGCTCTAGGTAAATTCTACAGTATTGCTTTCCATTTTCTCATACAAGGTAAACTAGTGGGTTGCATTTCATCTCTAACATTTCTAAGGCAAACTCTGGAATACCTATATCACCTACTGAGACTGACTCATGGAAAGATGGAAGCCTTGTAGGTAAGTATTTCTCAAGTCTGGGATATATGTCAATTATCTGCTCTGGATGGAGTCGCATTCCCTCTGAAGGATTAGGTGAACAGTATGGGAATACTTCTGAATACATCATTGTCACTGGAAGCCCACGTAGCATCAGCGGCTCAGAGTAACTTTTGCCAGCTTCAGCTGGTACTCCAGCTGTGACTTCCTGGACCTAGACAGCTTGGCCATGGTGACCCAGCCATTGGTAACCTCTAAATTGGATTACTGCATCCTGCTATGCTGTATGAAGGGTTGCCCTTAAGGCTGGTCCAGAAGCAGCAGCTTGTGCAGAATGCTGTGGCTAGGTTGCTAAGTGGTGCAACCTACTATCAGCATATAAACACCCATTAAAGGAACTGCACAGGTTGCCCATCTGCTACAGGGCCAAGTTTAAGGTTCTGTTGTTAGTACATAAAGTCATAACAAATTAAGACCTGATTACATAAGAGACCACATCCTCCCTTATAGACCTGCCCAGTCATAGAGGTCATCTGAAGAGGGCCTCCTGGTGGTGCCACATGCTTCTGAGGTCCACTGCATCATTGCTAGGAATATGGCATTTAGTGTGGTGGCACTCACTATATGAAAACTACTTCCTCCTGATATTATACATGTGCCAACAATATTCAGTGATTTTTTTACAAGTCTTCTCAGAGTGATGGTCTCGGACATATACTTTTTTCTGTCAAAGCATATTTTGGTATTGTATGTTGTTTAATTAGGTTATATATTCTGTACACCACTTTGAAATTTTTATAAATGTTAAGCAGTTTATACATTTTTTTAAAATAAATAAATAAATAAATGCAGCTTACCTTCTCAATTCCTTCTAAAAATGCATCAGTGATATCTCGCTTATAGGAGGGACACCAGGTTTCTTTGTGTGCATTCATAAACTCTTGTATATGGTAATATAATTCCCTTTGATGTTGAAAAGCTTTCTTTAACATTCCAGGGATGTGTAGCAAAACAGGTGCTGCATGAAGAATCTGATGCCACAATAGTTAGAGATATAAGCCCCAGAGCAAACAGTCATGCATGCATGATCATTGTGACCCAAAAGCATCTTATATTACCTGTGGCAAAAATCCAGCTTCTTCCTTCATAGATTCTTCTAATAGATGAAGCAACTTCTGGAATTTCTGGTCCGGGTAGTCAAAACGATTGCCCAAAGTGATGAAACAGATCACATTGCTAACTGCTTTGTTTATAAGATAGTGAGGATCAAATGAATGACCTGAAAAGGATAGAATAGCCCAGAAATAATGAGGACACATTCCCCCACAGCTATCAATACTCAGCAATTATTTTAACACATATTGAACAATTCCTCCCAAATCCATGGAACTTCCTAATTGACAAACCATCTGAAAGCCGAACCGACATACACTTGGCAAGATGTTATCTTGAAATTAACCTTTCAGACTACTGTAGTTTTATCAGTCTTATAAACGAATGAGTGGAAGAAAAGCAAGTTTTGAGGAGGGTGAGCTGATGATTGGACAGAGGGCTTCTGTGTCCCTAAAAAGCAGCTGAGGGACTGTGATAAATACTCAGTGTGAACACTTACTCAGGCCTAAGTTGTCATTGGTCATGTACTACGTGATCTGTTGTTTACTACCAGCTATTCCACCTGGCTGTTACTGAGGGAGCGATGCATTGGCTTGGCTGAAAAATCTGCTCCTTGCTCCCTGAACTAATCATTATAAAAACAAATGATCTAAGGCTGTGTACACACAAAAATTTATTCCAGGATCAATGGAGACTGAATACTTGTTTTTTTCTACTTGTCCATACACAGTCTAAACCAGGGGTTGCCAACCCATCGCATGCAGGTGCCCATGGTGCCTGCAAAGGCCTTCAGTGGTACCCTCAGCAGGTAGCCCACAAACCAAGTTTTCATTTTTTTTTAAAGTAAGTCTCTAGCCCTCCTAGAAAAAAGGTTTTGGAGAAAAATGTGTAGGTACCCTTCTAAGCAATTTCTGTAAAATGAACCAGCCTGGCTGCTCCTGTCTGGCAGTGTTCCATTTCTGTGCTGCAAATGATTCCATTTCTGTGCTGCAAACGAGTTAGTGTGCACACAGCCTTACTTTAAGAATTGGCACCTGGGCTTGCTTATTTTCCTCTTTCCTCAAGATCCACTTGGGTTGTGCTTATTTGATTGTTAGTCTGCAGGCAAGTACTATCTTGTTTTTTCATCTTTTAAAATCTTTAGTGGCTAGAAAAGGTTAGGTGCATTATAAATGATAAATAATAAAAATAGTTCAGGTGCAAATTTTCCAGTGGCTGTTGTTTGTCAGTAAAGTGGTAGTAAACTAATCATGGAATTGCATCATTCTCAAGCACCCCAAAGTATATTTGAAGGTATCTACTTGCCTTTTCTTGAGAAAGCTTTCAGGAAAGGGAGTCCGCAATATTTCTCATTGCTGGACTCCCAATTCTTGTAGTTAGGAAATTCTTGATTCTTGTTTTTAATCAACTTGATTCTTAACCTCAACTCCTGCATCACTTTGGTGGTGGTAGAAAATTTCTTAATGAAAAGTCAACAAATGGCACAAGTAGCTTTTCAGAATTAAAACCTTACAGAAATAAGAGAACTACATATTACTGTCCTACACTCAGCTGTAGAATTCTTTCAGAAAGTATGTTACTGGGATCATCCAGCAGAAACAGGACCCTGCCAACACGCCTCTTGAGGAGGGAGTGATCCTGATCCTAGAAAGATGAACATGTTCCAGAGATTCAAGGAAGGAAGGAAAGCATTCACAGAACAGAAAATGTCCCACACATTTCTAGAATGGAGATAAGGAACTCTCTAACCCTTCTACTTGGTTCTGAAAGGTATCACTCTTTCCTTTCTCAGCGTCCTCGATTTGACAAACCTTTCTCAGAGCTAAATGCTGAGCACAAATGTCCAGCTTCCTCAGTCACTAGCTGCTCCAGAGGTTTCTTTCCCATCCCAAAGTCTCTCAGTACGGAGAGGGCAAATCTCCTCTGCTCCTTCCAGCCTTGGCCATACTTTGCCATTATCAGTCCTGAAAAAGGGAAGAGAAACAAATCCATTTTGTCAGTATGTTATATTTTAAAGTCCTGTTGGTTACTATGGCCTTGGTCATCAAATAATTTTATGAGGGGGCTAATGTGAGAAAGGGAAGAATCATGGTGGGCCAGGTGTAGTCATTGTCTCCTCCCCCCGCCCCGGCCCAAAACCCTGGCCTCTTCATTGGCAGCTGAGAGCCAGATTTGGCCCTGCAGCCTCCAGCTCCTAAGTCTTGTTCTGGTATTTCCCATCTTATGCACAAGTACATCCTTCAAGAGGAAATTGAATATCTTGCCCTATTTATTTTTATAGGTTTCAGTTGGTCTCTCAACTGCCAAAGCAGATTAAGTGCTTGCTGGATCCATGCCCATCCTTAGAGTTCTTGGGTCCTGTGCAGACTGGTATTATTAATGCTTCATTCAAGTGGCTCAGGATGCTCAGTGACTTCCAGCAAGGAAATGTAACTACATAAGATTTTAGAAAATCTGACTAAAGGAATACAGTATAGATGGAGACTCTTTATTAATTTCTAGAAAAATCATGGCTATGAATATGGTTTTACTAATCTGAAACTAGACAGATTATTTACTCTAACATGAATTTTAATTGGTGGTAGCACAAGACAAATGAGAACCTCCAACAAAATGTTGCATTGTGTCTGCATGACCTAAAAAGAGTGTTCTTATTCTGGGCTCCAGCCAGCTTGGAACCAGAACCTTTTAGTGCTTTTTGGGAGTGCGGGGGTGGGGGAACGAGTCTTCACTTCTAGCCAAGTGTTTGGAGAAACAGAATTTGGAGACCATCTTGGGTCCAATAATCTATACTTCTGGTATGGCTAACCAAACAGCAAGGCCTCACCTTGAACTGTATAATAACTATAGCCTGCTATATGACCTCATAAACATACAGATACAAGCACGTACTGGCTCCCAGCATATTAGCATTGATAAGAGAAATTACAATGAAGAATGCACTTAAGTGACACTGATATCAGCTGACACAAGTTATGCCATAACTATATGGCAAAGATCACTTTCACCTGAAGAACATGCATATTGAACATAAATATATTACATACGTACTGAAACCATAACCTCATTTTTTCTTTTTTATATCTTTTTTTAAAATGTCAAAATTATGCATATTAGACTGTGTACAATTATGTACATATGTAACAAATTTCAACAGGTAACAATTATTTTTTAAAAAAACATTCAAAATATAAAGAGAATACATAATTATGTCATATAAATTCCTAAAGATCCAAAAAAGTATACAACAAAATATATTATTACATTAAAATTTATGTAACTATGGACTATCATTACAAAATATAATGATCTCTCTTTAGTCAAATTGTTTACAAAACAGGAAAAAGAATTAAGGGTTGTCTCCCCTTGTTTCATATTACAGATTTTTTTAAACGAAGCTCATTCTTCCTTCAAATTCATTAAATCTCCTCCCCCCCACCTTGCTTTACCCATAAGATCCATGTAATCTTACTTAATGTTGCAAAATTCCACAATTTAATGTCCCATTCGCACAGTCACTGAGCTTATTTCTTTTGCTGGCACTTTGTATAAAGTAATCTCGGTGCAACAATCATATAAAATAACAATTTCTCTTTATCCTTTGGGACAACATCTTTCAAATAGGGGCAATAAAAATATTTTAGGATCTAATCTTAAAATTATTTTCCAAAATCATTTGGACATTCTGTACAAATTCCTGCCAATAATTCCTTGCCATTGGATGTCCACCAGCAATGAAATAAAGCAATACTAATCTATTAGTTCACGATCGCTTTCCTTTGAACATTAATATCTTTCTCTTACCCATAACGTCCAACTTATTTTTAAACTGTGCCTAGCAACTTATAAGACTATATTCCATCCTGAACATTCAAATTCCAGAGCGTATAAATAAACCCCATTTTCCCACAAATGTATCATGTTCTTGTCTATTTTTCTTATTTTAACAAAATTACTGAGTTTTACATCACAATATATCCCATATCCTCAATAACCTTTTTTCTTTTCCTCCCCCCCATTTCCCTTTCCCCCACCCTGTTATAATTAATACTAATTTCTGCAACTCACAATAAATAATCAGTTCTTGATTGTCCTTCAGACTTGCATCTTTTATATCCCCAGAGAAGATCACAAGTGGGAACCTATAACTTGTCAATTTCCCAAATATATCAAATATATTTTTCAACTGAATTAAAAAAAAAAAGAAATTAGGACATAACTAAAGATATATTTTATACCTGCTCCAACTGCCTGACAACACCAACACACATCATTACTTTATTTTGAGGAGGTCCCATTTCTCTCCCAAGTAGGTAATGGATCACCCAAATTCAGTATTCAAAAGAATGATTACGATATATGACAGTGTTGAATATTCTATAACTGAAAATTTAATTCCCTCATCAGTTGGAGTATCTGTTAATGTTGCATGACATCACTGTAACACAGCCAATAGCTGGGGAGGTCTACCACTGATGCCTTTGGCTCATAAAGCAATTAAACCATTACATTAAATTACATTTTGCAAAACAAGAGGTCAGAAGAGAGGAAAAGGTGTTGTTAATATAAAAGGAAAACACAAACCGTTTCAAATAAGATTATGAGAAATAGGATCAAACAACTTCCTGCTATGCTTGTTGTTGTTGTTATGTGCCTTCAAGTCGATCACGACTTATGGCAACCCTATGAATCAGTGATTCAGATCTTGTAAGTTCAGTTCTGTGGCTTCCTTTATGGAATCAATCCATCTCTTGTTTGGTCTTCCTCTTTTTCTACTCCCTTCTGTTTTCCCCAGCATTATTGTCTTTTCTAGTGAATCATGTCTTCTCATTATGTGTCCAAAGTATGATAACCTCAGTTTCATCATTTTAGTTTCAAGTGACAGTTCTGGTTTAATTTGTTCTGACACCCAATTATTTGTCTTTTTTGCGGCCCATGGTAGGCACAAAGTTCTCCTCCACCACCACATTTCAAATGAGTTGATTTTTCTCTATCCGCTTTTTTCACTGTCCAACTTTCACATCCATATGTAGAGATTGGAAATACCATGGTCTGAATGATCCTGATTTTAGTGTTCAGTGATACATCTTTGCATTTGAGGACCTTTTCTAGTTCTCTCACAGCTGCCCTCCCCAGTCCTAGCCTTCTTCTGATTTCTTGACTATTGTCTCCATTTTGGTTAATGACTGTGTCAAGGTATTGATAATCCTTGACAAGTTCAATGTCCTCGTTGTCAACTTTAAAGTTACGTAACTCTTCTGTTGTCATTACTTTAGTCTTCTTGAAGTTCAGCTGTAGTCCTGCTTTTGTGCTTTCCTCTTTAACTTTCATCAGCATTCGTTTCAAATCGCTACTGGTTTCTGGTAGTAGTATGGTATCGTCTGCATATCTTAAATTATTGATATTTCTCCCTCCAGTTTTCACATCTCCTTCATCTTGGTCCAATCACACTTTTCATATGATATATTCTGCGTATAGATTAAACAAATAGGGTGATAAAAACACCCCTGTCTCACACCGATTAGGAACCAATCGGTTTCTCCATATTCTGTCCTTACAGTAGCCTCTTGTGCAGAGTATAGGTTGCGCATCAGGACAATCAGATGCTGTGGCACCTCCATTTCTTTTATAGCATTCCATAGTTTATCATGATCTACACAGTCAAAGGCTTTGCTGTAATCTATAACGCACAGGGTGATTTTCTTCTGAAATTCCTTGCTCCGTTCCATTATCTAACGTATGTTTGCGATATGATTTCTGGTGCCTCTTCCCTTTCTAAATCCAGCTTGGACGTCTGGCATTTCTCGTTCCATATATGGTAAGAGCCTTTGTTGTAGAATCTTGAGCATTACTTTACTTGCATGGGATATTCGGGCAATAGTTCGATAATTACTGCATTCCCTGAGATTGCCTTTCCTTGGAATTGGGATGTAAATTGAATGCTTCCAGTCTGTGGGCCATTGCTTCCCCCCCATATTTCTTGACAAATTTTTGTCAAATTTGGACAGATTTGGTCTCAGTAACTTGTAGCAACTCTATTGGTATGCCATCTGTTCCTGGTAATCTGTTTCTTCCAAGTATTTTAAGAGCAGCTTTCACCTCACATTCTAAAATTTCTGGTTCTTCATCATACGGTTCCTCCGTGAATGAATCTGTCATCCGGGCATCTCTTTCGTAGAGTTCTTCAGTGTATTGCTTCCATCTTCCTTTTATTTCATCATAGTCAGTCAGTGTGTTCCCCTGTTGGTTATTCAACATCCCTGCTCTTGGTTTAAATTTCCCTGTCATTTCTCTAATCTTTTGGAATAGGGCTCTTGTTCTACCCTTTTTGTTGTCCTCTTCCATTTCTATACAATAACTATTGCAATAGTTCTCTTTGTCCCTACGTACTAGTCTCTGTATTGTTGCATTTAGGGTTCAACTGTGTTTCTATCTCCTTTTGCTTTTGCTTTCCTTCTCTCTTTAACCATTTTAAGAGTTACTTCAGTCATCCATTGAGGTCTTTCTCTCTTTTTAACTAGAGGTATTATCTTTTTGCATTCTTCCCTGATAACGTCTCTGACTTCACTCCATAGGTCTTCTGGTTCTCTGTCAACTAAGTTTAAAGCCTCAAACTTGTTCCTTATTTGATCTTTATATGCTTCTGGGATGTTATTTAAATTGTATTTTGGCATTATGATTGTTTTGTTGGTCTTCTTTAGCTTTACTCTGATTTTCGATATGACCAGTTCACGATCTGTACCGCAGTCTGCTCCTGGTCTTGTTTTTGCAGAAAGTATGGAACTTCTCCATCTTCTGCTACCAATTATATAATCAATTTGATTCCTATATTGACCATTTGGTGATGTCCACGTGTACAGTCATCTTTTTGGTTGCTCAAAAAACGTGTTTGCAAAAAACAAATTATTGGCTTCACAGAATTCAATAATTCTTTCTCTTGCTTCATTTCTATCTCCTAAGCCCCATTTTCCCACAATTCCTAGTTCTTCTCTGTTCCCTACTTTTGCATTCCAGTCCCCCATGATCATCAGCGCATCTTGTTTTGGTGCGTGATTAATTTCTTCCTGTACTTCTGTGTAAAATCTCTCCAAGACCTCTTTTTCCGTGTTTGCCGTTGGAGCATAGACTTGGATGGTTATGTTAATAGGTTTCCCATTTAATCTCACTGATATCACTCGCTCAGACCTTGCGTTGTAGCTCCTAATTGGTTTTGCCACATCACTCTCACTATTAAAGCAACCCCATTTCTTCTTAATTTCTCATTTCCTGCATAAAATATTTTGTAGTTGCCTGATTGAAAATGTCCCATTCCTCTCCATTTTAATTCACTCACACCAAGTATTGTAATGTTGATATGTTCCATTTCTTGCTTGACAATTTCTAGCTTTCCCTGGTTCATGCTTCTTACATTCCATGTTCCTATTGTGTGCGTCGTACAACTCTGGACTTCCTTTCGCATCTGTGCACATCAGCCTCTGGATTTCCTTTCAGCTTTGACCCAGCTGTGTCATTAGTCACAGCACTACTCGTACTTGTCCTTTGTTCTTCCCCAGTAGCTTGGTGAGTGCCTTCTAACCTGGGAGTCTCATCTTCCAGCACTATCTCGTGTTGCATTTTGGATACTCTGTTCATAGGGTTTTCATGATAAGAGGTATTCAGAGATGGTTTACCATTGCCTTCCTTTGAGTTTGCATGCATCTTAGTCTGGTGTCTCAGCCTTGACCATTGCACCTAAGGTGCCCCTGCTAGGAGTCTAGCCTCTTGGCCTAGACTCCTGACGGCATTGCTCTCAGCTTCTTCAACACTCTCAAACCCCCTCACCACGTTAAGGTGTGCATCGTACAGGGGGTCCTGCTATGCACTGAACACTTATTATATTAGAAGCAGATGAAGCAAAAGGGAAGCATCCCTTCTTTAACAAGATACTCCCTAGATATGCAAATAAGTTGATAATATCTACACTTAACTCTTTTGTTGTTGTTGTTCCAAGCTGGAATCTGTGGGGGCATTCTCATCAACTCTGGAAAGGTGCTGGTCAGGAAGGAGAGAATTAGACCCACAGAGAACTCCTTTCCTATGAAGCACAGCTTAGTATAAACTGGATGTCAAATTCACTAAGAAGCAGAGAGTTGGAAGCATTGCTCCAGCACTGGTGGTCTGGTCATGGAGTGCATATGTATGTGTGAAGCCCCACCTCTGTGGAGGGAGCCTGCTTGTAAGTTCTATTACACAGATGTGTGTTCCAATGTGAATGAAATGCTTTCTATGGAACTTGGGCTGTGCACGATTTTGAAAAAAGGCTCTCTTGAAAGACTGCTTATTGGGGAGCTTCCAGGACCCAGTTTCTCTGTTGTCTGAATCTTCAGAGTTCTTCTCTAAAAGAGAGGGGTCAGAGTCCAGGGTCATGACAGCTCCTTTCAAAAGCTTAATTTATGCATTACACTTGGCAGAAGTAAGTAGCTTCTGAATAAGTCTCCAGGGAAAATGCTGACTACCCCAGAACCTGCAAGTGATACTAAGGGGACAGGACTTGATGTTCCATAACACACATTTGCAATGCTAGGCTGACAAATGGTGGCTGAGGATTCCCAACTGCCTCACTCCCTTTCATTTCCTCCAGTAACCTGGGACTCCAGACATACCTTGATTGTTTTCTCCATATCCCAAATGATGGTATGCAGCAAAGTAGGGTCGATCAGCAAAATCCTCCGATTTATCGACTAAAGCTTCTTTCACTGCCTTGAAACCATTCAGTACCACCATATTCTTCCAGCAATTTTGTAGACTATAAATATTCCCATATTTCTTACTTAACTGTAAAGAAAAGAAAAAATATTTTATTTTATTTATAAGATTTCTTACCCACATTTCACCATAATGTTCTAGGGAGAGTTACAACAATATGATATACAATTATAAAAACCATTACCATCTTAAAAACAAGTTATTATTATTGTTGTTTTTGTTGTTATGAATAATAATTCATAACCGCTCTCCTCCCGAGGATGTTCAGCGGTGTAGGCTGCTTCTGGGTCCTCTTGTCCTCCTGCCTCGTGGCCATCTGCAGGTTCAGCTTCCTCTCGCCGGCGTGGATCATCAAGAACCGTGGAGGTGCCCAGTGGGGTGGGTGGCAGCTGCCACCCTGAAAGGCAGCGAGGCAGCGGTGAGGGGAGCTTCTGCCTGCTGTGGCACTGCTCAGACTCCCTGCGCTGCATCCTGTACAACTGCTACACCTTTGCCAGCCTCGGGAGGTTCAGCGAGATCCCCTCCCCTCCGGGTCCTGGCAGTGTTCTCAGCTGGGAATAAACCACTGCAGACCCAGTGCCTGCAGGAGGAAGTGGGCCACCACCGCCCAGGGAAGAAGCAGAGCCGTCTGCTGCTGCTGCCGGCCTGCCTGCTTGCTGGCTGGCTTGTTGCTGCTGTTCAGCTGCCACCACTGCCCTCTCCCTGTTGGACTTCTGCTTTGCAGGCTATCACACCCCAGGTACCCAGGACTTCTGCTCTGCAAACTGCCTGGCTTTTTGTGGGACTGGTGGGTCTTGAGTTGTATGCCTAGGAGATAGGATTCAGAGCCAAGTGGGAGGACTTGAGGGGCCCCCAATTAGTGTAGTGACATGAGGAGAGAGATATGGCATTGTGAGGAGGACTTGCCAGGGAAGGGAAACGCGGCCCAGGCAGTTAATGGCTGTGCCTTGTTCTGGTCCTCCCCACACCCACAGGTCTGTTGGTTGCCCTATCAGCCAGCTCTCAGGCCTCAGGATGCTGCTCCTAAATGCCAGATTGGTGCATAGTAAGATCTCCGTCATTCACAATCTAACTGTGGATGAGGCACCCAATCTGGCATGTATAACCGAGACCGGGGTGGGTGAGAAGGGAGGAGTCAGTCTCTCTCAGCTATGCCCACTAGGGTACCTGGTTCAGCATCAGGGTGGACCTAAGGGTCAGGGAGGGGGGGCTGCTGTGGTCTATAGGAGCTCCATCTCCCTCTGCAAGCACCCTGTCCATGTGACTACTGGTCTGGAGTGTTTGCACCTTGTGTTGGGTCAGCGGAACAGACTGGGGATTCTGTTGGTGTACCGCCGACCCCGCTGCCCAACAGACTCTCTAGCTGAGCTGACGGAGGTGGTCTCTGGTGTACTGTTGAGATCCCCCAGACTGGTGGTTCTGGGGGATGTCAACATCCATGCCGAGGCCACCTTATCTGGTGCAGCTCAGGATTTCATGGTCTCCATGACAACCACGGGACTGTCCCAATATGCCATTGGCCCAGCACATGTAGCAGGGCATACTCTATACTTCATTTTTGCAACTGGACATGGAGTTGGTGATCTGAATGTGGAGGGCCTTCCATCAGTCCCTCTGTCATGGACAGATCACTGCTTGCTGAAAGTTTAGACTTACAGCAGCTTTTCCCCTCCGCAAGGGTGGGAGACCTATTAAGTTGGTCTGCCCCCAGAGACTACTGGATCCAGATGGTTTCCAAAGGGCTCTGGGGAGTTTTCCGGCTGATAGGGCTGGTGCTCCTGTCGAAACCCTGGTTGAACTGTAGAATGCAGAAATGACCCGGGGAGTTGACATGATTGCTCCTGAGCGCCCTCTCCTGTGTAGAGCTCGTACGGCTCCATGGTATACCCCAGAGCTGAGAGCAATGAAGCAATATAGGAGACGTCTTGAGTGCAGATGGAGGCGAACTCCTAGTGGATGCAATTGCACACTGGTAAATGCCTATGGTAAGCTGTATTTAGGGGCAGTGAGGGCAGCAAAAAAACAATACTTTGCTGCCACTATTAAATCATCAATCTGCCACCCAGTGGAGCTTTTCAGGATTGTCCAGGGGCTATTACATGCTGGCTCCAAGGACATGGTAGAACCATCTGAGGCCCACTGTAATGAATTTGCTAGGCACTTCCAGGATAAAATCTTTAGCATCTGCTAGGACTTAGACTCAAGTCTTATAGCAGGTGAATCAAGTGAGGTATCCAGAGCACAGCCTTGTCCCGATTTCTTGAATGAGTTTCAGTTGGTACTACTTGAGTATGTTGACAAGGTGCTTGGACAGGTTCGTGCAACCACTTCTGTGCTGGATCCTTGCACTACGTGGCTAATAAAAGCTAGCAGGGATGGATTAGCCAGCTGGGCCAGGGAAGTGATTAATGCCTCTCTCCGTGAGGGGGTTTTCCTTGGCCACCTGAAAGAGGCGGTAGTGAGACCACTTCTGAAGAGACCCCAGAAAATCTTAATAACTATAGGCCGGTGGCAAATGTTCCATTCCTGGGCAAGGTCCTTGAACGAGTGGTTGCGGGCCAGCTCCAGACACTCTTAGATGAGACCGATTATCTGGATCCATTTCAGTTGGGTTTCAGGCCAGGTTTTGGCACGGAAACAGCCTTGGTCGCCCTGTATGATGACCTTTGTCGGGAGAGAGACAGGGGGAGTGTGACTCTGTTGATTCTCCTTGATCTCTCAGCAGCTTTTGATACCATTGACCATGGTATCCATGGGACGACTGGCTGAGTTGGGAGTGGTTCCGCTCCTACTTGGCAGGTCAGCTCCAGAAGGTGGTGCTTGGGGATCATTGCTCGGCCCTGTGGATTCTCCAGTTTGGGGTTCCACAGGGGTCAGTTCTGTCCCCCATGCTATTCAACATCTACATGAAACCACTAGATGCGAGTTTTGGCATGCATTGCCATCAGTATGCTGATGACACGCAGCTCTATTTCTCCATCTCATCCTCTTCAGGTGAGGCTGTCAATGTGCTGAACCGGTGCCTGGCTGTGACAATGGACTGGATGAGGGCTAATAAACTGAGGCTCAATCCAGACAAGACTGAGATGCTGTTAGTGGGTGATTCTTCTGACCGGATGGTGAATGTCCAACCTGTCCTGGAAGGGGTCACTGTGATGTTCCTGTATTAATGTATATATGGTAAGTGCTGTTTGTATAGAAGATATGTGGTAAGTGGAATGAAAGAGGAGGGGGGAGTAAATGAGCAGTAGAATGCTGGATGATTGGCTGAGTGTTTGGATGGCTGAGAGTATAAATGGAAGGATGACAGTTGAATCTGGGTGGACGTTGGTGGGTTTTAGAGGTGTTTGAGAGGTGTTTGGAGCTGGGTGTTTGGAGGTGGATGTGAGGAGAGTGTGGAGTTCGGATTAATACTAAGACAAGTATCACAGGAATAGATGAAACCATATGCTTATGTGCCTTTATAAAGTAATCTTGTTATTTCTAATATTTAATAAACACTATTCTGGTTTACCGGAGGCCTGATCCTTGGCTGGGGAATATACAGACCAGAGGGGAGGGCAAGGTACTTACCAAGGCTGAAGGGAAACTGTAACAATTGGTGGCAGCGGTGAAGGGAAGAATATAACACCACAAGTATCCAGAGCAACCCAGAATTATATGCATTCTATATAGATCAAAGGGATTGGGACAGCTTAAGCACGCAGTCACAGAGGTAACCTGATTGAGAGAGACTCAGGCAGAGTCTCTGGGAATACTGGTTATAGGACGTGACTGGTGGTGCTGCCTAGCAGGGGGATCTATTGAGATCTGTGCTAGAGCGGGGAGAGAAACCATAAAAAAGGACAGTCCGGACTGGTGGAGGCCCTGGTGGTGCCTAGTGAAAGGCAGTAGCCACGAGCAGGTAGGAACCTGACAGGGAGAGCCAGGGAAGGGCGTCACAGTCACACTCCCCCTGAAGGAGCAGGTTCGTAGTTTGGGGGTTCTCCTAGAACCATCTTTGTTACTTGAGTCTCAGGTAGCCTTGGTGGCACAGAGTGCCTTCTACCAACTTCGGTTGGTGGCCCAGCTACACCCCTATCTAGACAGGGATAACCTGGCTTCAGTTGTCCATGCTCAGGTTCCCTTCGAGTTAAATTACTGCAATAAGCTCTACGTGGGGCTGTCTTTGAAGACGGTTTGGAAACTGCAGCTTGTGCAAAATGCAGCGGCCAGATTAGTAACAGAGACCAGAAGGTTCAAACATATAAAACCAATTCTGACCCACTTGCATTGGCTGCCTGTATGTTTCCGAGCTCAATTCAAGGTGCTGGTTTTAACCTATAAAGCCTTACATGGCTTGAGACCACAATATCTGATGGAACGCCTCTCCCAACACAAACCCACTCTTATACTACACTCAACATCCAAGGTCCTCCTCTGGGTGCCTACTCCGTGGGAAGCTGGGAGTCTGGCAACAAGGGAGAGGGCCTTCTCAGTGGTGGCCCCCAAATTATGGAATGATCTCCCTGATGAAGTGTGCCTGGCACCAACACTGTTATCTTTTTGGCACCAGGTCAAAACTTTCCTCTTTTCCTAGGCATTTTAACAGCATTTGAATTGCATGTGTTTTAACTAGCCTATTGGTTTGTATGGGTTTTAATTTGGTATGGTTTAAATTTGTATACTTGTTTTTCATGTTCTTAATTGTTGTAAACCGCCCAGACAGCTTTGGCTATGGGGTGGTATATAAATGCAATAAATAAATAAATAATATAGAAGATTTATTAGTCAAAGGTCCCAAGCAACTTATACAATGTTAAAACAAAAACAAATACAACACATAGCAATAAACAACAAGAAAGCAATAGCAATCCCATGCAGCCACAGGAAGGTTTGGCAGCATATTAAATCAAAATATCATCTCAGTCTATCAAATGCCTGGAAGAAAAGGTAGGTCTTTACCTGGTAAAACCCATTCCAGCCAATAAGAGAACAGTTGTTGAAGTTTAGACATACAGCGTCTTTTCCCCTCTGCAAGGGTGGGGGACCTATTAAATTGGTCCGCCCCTGGAGACTAATGAATCCTGAAAGTTTTCAAAGGGCTCTGGGGGATTTTCCGGCTGATAAGGCTGGCGATCCTGTCGAAGCCCTGGTTGAACTGTGGAATGCAGAGATGACCCGGGCTGTTGACACAATTGCTCCTCTCCTGTGTAGAGCTCATACAGCTCCTTGGTATACTCCAGAGCTAAGAGCGATGAAACAAGATAGGAGGCGGCTTGAGCGGAGATGGAGGCGAACTCCCGATGGATGCAATTATGCACTGGTAAGTGCCTCTACTAAGTTGTACTTAGGAGCGGTGAGCGTGGCGAAAAAACAATATTTTGCTGCCACCATTAAGTCATCCCTTTGCCGCCCAGCGGAGCTCTTTAGAGTTGTCCAAGGGCTACTTCATTCTGGCCCTAAGGACATGATAGTGTCATCGGTAGCCCGTTGTAATGAGTTTGCTGGGCACTTCCAGAACAAGATCCTTTGCATCCGCCGGGACTTGGACTCCCAGTTTACAGCAGTTGATCCAAATGAGGTGTCCAGAGCACAGTCTTGTCATGTTTTATTGGATGAGTTTCAGTTGGTTCAGCTCGAGGACGTGGACAAGGTGCTTCGACAGGTGCATGCAACCCCTTCTGCACTAGATCCTTGCCCCTCTTGGCTTATAAAAACTAGCAGGGATGGAACAGCCGGCTGGACCAGGGAAGTGATAAATGCCTCTTTACGAGAGGGAGTGGTCCCTGGCCGTCTGAAAGAGGCGGTGGTGAGACCACTCCTGAAAAAATCCTCCTTGGATCCAGAAGATCTTAATAGCTATAGACCAGTCGCGAATGTTCCATACCTGGGCAAGATCTTGGAACCAGTGGTTGCTGGCCAGCTCCAGGCGCTATTGGATGAAACCGATTATCTAGATCCATTTCAATCGGGTTTTGGGCCCGGTTTCGGCACTGAAACAGCCTTGGTCGCCCTGTATGATGACCTATGTCAGGAGAGGGACGGAGGGAGTGTAACTCTGTTGATCCTCCTTGATCTCTCAGCGGCTTTTGATACCATCGACCATGGTATCTTTCTGGAGAGGCTCGCGGAGTTGGGAGTTGGAGGTACAGCCTGTCAGTGGTTCCGCTCCTACTTTGCAGATCGCCTCCAGAAGGTAGTGCTTGGGGAACATTGCTCGACACCGTGGGCTCTCCAATATGGAGTCCCGCAGGGGTCAGTTCTGTCTCCCATGCTTTTTAACATCTACATGAAGCCGCTGGGTGCGGTCATCAGGAGTTTTGGAGTGCGCTGCCATCAGTACGCTGATGACACGCAGCTCTACTTCTCCTTTTCATCTTCTTCAGGTGAGGCTGTCAATGTGCTGAACCGTTGCCTGGCTGCGATAATGGACTGGATGAGAGCTAACAAACTGAGGCTCAATCCAGACAAGACTGAGATGCTGTTGGTGGGAGGTTTCTCTGATCAGATGGTGGACATTCACCCTGTTCTGGACAGGGTTACACTCCCCCTGAAGGAGCGGGTTCGTAGTTTGGGAGTAACTTTAGATCCTTCCCTGTCACTCGAGGCTCAAGTAGCCTCGGTGGCATGGAATGCGTTCTACCACCTTCAGTTGGTAGCCCAGCTACATCCCTATCTGGACAGAGAGGACCTCACCTCAGTTGTCCATGCTCTGGTAACCTCTCGATTGGATTACTGCAATGCGCTCTACGTAGGGCTGCCTCTGAAGATGGTTCGGAAGCTACAGCTTGTGCAAAATGCAGCGGCCAGACTGATAACGAGGACCAGGCGGTCTGAACATATAACACCTGTTCTGGCCCGCTTGCACTGGCTACCAATACGCTTCTGGGCCAGATTCAAAGTGCTGGTTTTAACCTATAAAGCCTTATACGGCATGGGACCACAATACCTGCTGGAGCGCCTCTCCCGATATGAACCTGCCCGTTCACTATGCTCAACATCGAAGGCCCTCCTCCGATTTCCGACTCATAGGGAGGCTCGGAGGATGGTAATGTTAGGAATAAAATCGGAGGCACTTGTGAGGCTTTGTGAACCAATGTTGCAAAGCACGATGGAACTCTGAGGGAACGGGAGGGGAAGCACAGCTGTTCTAAGTTTCGTTTCCTTTCCTGGGAAATTAGCCCTGGAGGTGCCTACCAGGCGGCAACACAATGTTTTGAGGAGATAAAGTGTCAAAACACCCCCTCTCTCAGGCCCTTATCTTGGAACATGTTGCTCATGAGTCCAAAGAATGAACATCCTGACATCTGATACAAGCCAGTGATGTGTGGCCTGGGTCTGTTATTTGTCTCATATGTTATGTTACATTCTGTTTATTGATGATTCTTGATGTTTTGCTTATAGAAATTATATATTGGCATCTGTAAAAATAAACGGAGTCTTCATTCTTGCCAGGCTGTTGTGCCTGTTAAGACTGGGGCCACTCTTGATCAAGATGTTGTGTGTGTGTGTGTGTTACTTGGTACCTGGCCGAAATCCCAGCGGTCAATCAGGTTCTCCTCAGCTTGCACTTCCACTCGGGAATTGAGGTGAGCAACACACTGCTCTGGCAGGTGCTAAAAATAGCCTCAACAGTAACAAGAACTAGGGCCTTCTCAGTGGTGGCCCCCGAACTGTGGAATAGTCTTCCCGATGAGGTGCGCTTGGCGCCGACGTTATCTTTTCGGCGCCAAATTAAAACCTTCCTCTATTCTCAGGCATTTTAGTTTTTAGTCTCTAAATGTGTTTAAATTGATTTTAGATTTATGGACCCCATTTACATGTTTTTATATTGAACTATTGGATTTTTATTGTATTTTATATTTTTCTGTTGTACACCGCTAGTCCGGCGGTATAGAAATTTAACAAATAAATAAATAAATAAAAGTATGCATTTAGCAAATGAAGTGGGTCCCACAAAACAAAACAAAGCAAAAAAAGGTACATCTTCAGCATATAGCAAAAGCTATACAACTAAGATGCTAGACACACTTCTACAGGGAGGGAGTTCCACTATTTAGGGGCTTCCTCTCCCAGGTTGCCTTTCCCCACATGTCTGAGGGTGGCGGAACTACCAAGAAAGCCCCCTCTGCCGATCTTAACCCCCAAGAAGGCTGTAGGGATGGAGGTGGTCTTTCAGATATTTGGGACCTAATGTGAGCACCTTGAATTTTCAGGAAACTAACTGGCAATTGTGCAGCTGTTTTCAAAAGGGGATTATGTGAGCTCTAAATGGAACCCCATCCAGAAACCAGTCCGCTGCATTTTGGACCTGTTAAAAGTTTCCAAATTATCTTCAAGGGCAACCATACATAGAGTGCATTGAAATAGCCCAATCTGGAGGTTACCAGATATAACATACAGTATAACACGTATACTTAAGGAATACATTGATAAAATCCAGTGTATTAAAGTGTGTTCTCAAAAGGTTTCAGAACATTTAAAATCTATGTACAGATTGCTCGTGGCATTGCTAGGTGGTGCCTGAAGTCAGGCATCCCTGGAGCAGAACTGTTTGTAGCAGTATTATTTAATTACATACATAGATAATGAAAACGGCTACCAGAGCCAGATAAAAGCTTTGTAAGGTGGAAAAAAAAGTATCCAACAAATAAAGAAAAAGGCTACTGCTGATATTGCAAACTTTGGGGATGATGGACTTTAAAACCAGAAACTCTACTAAAATAAACAGTGAGCAACCACTTTAATACATCAAGCAGAGTACAGTACATTAACCATTTATCTCCAATAAAGCTACACTTCAATTAAGCTTTCAGTAATAGGCAGACCCATTTCATGGACTGCCTCAGCAATCACAGAATCACCTCACCCATGCCTGGCACAGCCTTACTTGTTCTTCCAAGCTATTACCATGAGTCAAGGCAGCCACAATAAACTCTCATCAAGAATGTCACTCATTAGGACCACATTTTCAAGCTTTTATTCTGGAGCATAATACTTTTTTGTCATCTTATTATCATAATTGAATTATACAAGTATGGAGTTTAGGATTCATAATAAGATTTGGTAGGTAGAAGTAATCGAAAGAGGTTGGCAAACACTGCTAGGGATGAGAGAGAACAATCCCGTTGGCTGCATTATAATACTCAGGTATAAGCAGGAAACACTGAAGTTTCTATCTGTGACTTTAAGTCAGGGATAGGAAACCTATGGTCATCCAGATGTTGTTGGACTCCAACTCCCAGCCACAGCCAGCATGTCCAATGGCTAGGAATGATGGGAGTTGTAATCCAGCAACATCTGGAGGTCCATAGTTTCCTCACTCTTGCTATAAATAGTGTTGGTTTTATTTCCACTCTGTGAAAAATGAAAACACAGTATGTGTCTGCCATATGTTTTTGAAAAATATATCTACCTACTAATAGATCCAGCAAAGACATCCATTCCCTCAGTTTTCATGAGTAAACCAGGACCTTCTTTTCCAGCTCTGTGCATATCTGACTTGAATGCAAATCAATGTGTGCCACATAAAACAGGAAGCATTTAGTTTAGCTTACACAAAAAATTAGAAAGCAAGAAGAACCTATCCTTGGAGTCATAAGCATCTATATCCCCATACTTGTCCCATACTGGAAAACTTATAAATAATTCTAAAGAAGTTCTGGTTACAACTACCAAACACTCTCTTGTGTCTTCAAGCAGCTTAAATGGGGATTCCAGTTTTGTTCACCCAGACTCCAGACTATGTTGAGATTCAAAAATGCATATTCTGGGTTTCCCCTGCAAAGGCAGGATCACAAAATGACAATTCATGGAAATAATTATTGCTGCTCCTCTTTGAACCCTCCAGTTCCACACAATATGCCTATCTATGTTAGGAATACTTCTTGCAATTATAAGAACAGATCCAACCAAAGTTAATTGTGCTTAAGGCCTGCTGAATCCATGGGACAAGTTTGCCTCAACTTGCTTAATCGTTGACTTCAGCAGAAGTTAAGCATGACTAACTTTAGTTGGCTCAGACCTGTAAATAATAGCTTTATTAAAATGTTAAAGACATCAATATCCTATAATACTAAAAACAAAACAAAATCTTAATCAGGAGTTTTTAACACACTTTTGTTTGGCATATTTTCTGGACTCCAGAGCAGTTGTGCAAAACAAGAGAGATTTCCAGGGCTAATGAGATAATATTAATACTCACCTTCTCTGCTCAAACTGTTAGAGTGTGATTCCAGATGGTAGTTCTGAAGGGGGGCAGATGTGAAGCAGTTTTATGTCTGTCCCCTGCAGTCCACACACCACATTGCCTCCATTCCACACTGACCCCTGCTTTTCCTGCCTATCCATACTAGAGACAGAGACAGTGTGGTGCATGAACTATATTTTAATATGTTTTCTTTAATAATATGTTTTTAACCCTTTTTTAAAAGATGTTTTTTAAGCTTTTTTAAAAAAATGTTTTCAACGTTGTTTTGTTTTAATGTATTTTAAGGTCTTTTTATGATGTTTTAAAGTGTTTTTAGCGTTTGTGTTTGCTGCCCTGGGCTCCTGCTGGGAGGAAGGGCGAGATATATATCAAATAATAAATAACATAAATAAGCAGCGGTAACGCAGCCGACGCTCTGCTCATGGCCGGAGTTCGATTCCAATGGAAGGAGGAAGTCGAATCTCCGATAAAACGGGTCGAGGTCCACTCAGCCTTCCATCCATCCGTGGTCAGTAAAATGAGGACCCGGCATATGCTGGGGGGGGTAAAGAAAGGCCGGGGACGGAACTGGCAATCCCACCCCATATATACAGTCTGCCTAGTAAACGTCACAAGACGTCACCCTAAGAGTTGGAAACGACTCGCACTACAAGTGCGGGGACACCTTTACCTTTGCCTTTAGCAACGCAACAGTACCTAAAAAAAAAGGTCTCTGCAACTTTGCTTTGTCACCTTCCAGTTTAGCACGCTAATGAAGAACTGAGGGTGTGGGAAATACACCCCGAGCGTTGCCTTTTATTGGGCTGTACAGTCTAGCTTAAAAACTGCTTGGGCACGTATGGGCTTCCTTAGCTTCTGCTTTTGCTTCCCAGGCAGCCCCAGGGCTCTTTGTTAGCAGCCGTTACAGGCACTTACCTGGGTAAAAGAAAGGTGCGGGTTCTTGAAGTCAATCTGCAACATGGTGCCCACGAAGGGCAGGGAGACTGGCCCTGGGGGGTAATGGCTCCAGCGCCTCCTACGCTTCATGAAATCAAAAGACAAGATGAAAAAAAGGAGGCAGACTCCCAGCAGGGAAAGCTTGTTCCATACAGCTGTGACGAGGGAGGGCAACCATAGGAATAGATCCATGATCTTTTTGCTGCTCTGGATAAATCCCCTTCTGTTTTCCTTTCCGTTCCTCTCTCAGCTTTCAGCCTCTTTTTATTTTTGGTCCCGTGTGTGCTGTTGTTCTAGCTGCCGTTCCTTCCTGTTCTCCTCTACGTCCTCTTTTCCAAGAAAGAAGCTTCCTGCTCAGGTTTCTCAATTGGTAGTCTTTTACCACAGCCAATGAAAATCTTGTGGGAGCGGCACTGAATAATAGTCCAGCTCTCATAAAATAAACCTTTCTTCTTCGTACCAGGAGCCCAGATTTCTCGTTGCATGTTACCTAGGAAGCAGCTATAAATAAATTTTAGAGCCTGCCTACAGGCATAATTTTTTAAAAAATTAACAATAAACTGGATAGAGTATTTGGGCAGATTCATCCAGCTTGTTTCCCCCTCTGCAGCTGTGGATACTGAATGACAGTTGCTATTCTCCTTGTCTGGGCTTCATCACCGCTAATATAATGGTTCAGCATGAATACTGCGCTTACTTTCTATGGGCATATCCAGACTGTAAACAATGTGCTCCTACCTCATTTGAAGCTTTGTAGAGACAGCAGCTTTTCAAAGACAGAGTACTTACTGTACAGCTGTCATTGCTCATACATTCATTTTTGTGCGTCTTACTATAGTTTCTGAGGCACCCAGATTTGCAGGTTACCGGATTCTTCCAAGCTACACAGGAAGTGGATTGGACTGTGAACCAACCCAAATTGTGCTTGCATTTTGACAAATTTGTAAGGCAGTACAATATGTCAGAGAGGAGGTCAGGTCTCCTGCTCCCCTGGTGTATTCACTATAGCTGCCCAATTTCCCTGCTTTGTAAAGTTTGATAGAAATATCTGGTGGCTATAGGTACATTCTTAAACCGCAAGGTTTTTTGCCTATTAGTGAATTTCTCTGCTTTTTAATCTGGCAGGTAAGAAATAGGATTCTGTGCAAGTTTGTTGAGAATGGGTTGATCATTTGCATGTTTATTGAGTTCAGCGGTATTTACTTCCATGTAATCATGCTTAGGTTAGGTAAAACTGACCATGGGGAGGGGAGGCCTGGAGTGGGCAGGGGAGGCCTGGAGTGGGCAGGGGAGGAAAAAGTAGGAAGAGGGGAAGAGAGGTGGAGGAGAGGATCAAGGGAGAGGAGAGGGGAAGGACAGGAAAGGCAGGTCTGATCATTTGCATGCTTATTGAGTTCAGTGGGATTTACACCCATGCAAACATGGCTAGGAACGTAAAACTGACCATGGGAGAGGAGGAGGGGGATGGGAGAGTAGAGAGAAGGAGGAAGGGAGGTAAGGGAGCAGGAGGAGGAAGGGGGGGAAAGGGAGCAGAAGGAGGGGCAGGGGAAAGAGGGAATTGGAAGGGGAGGAAGGAAGGGGCAAAAGGGAGGTGATGGGAGGGAGGAGGAGGGCAGGGCAGGTTTGATAATTTGCATGCTTATTGAGTTCAATGGGATTTACTCCCGTGCAATCATCCTTAGGATAGGTAAAATTGACCATGGGGAAGGGGAAGGGGGAGGGCAGAGGGGAGGGAAGGGGAAGGAGGAGGGGGAAGGAGGGGATAGGAGGGGGAAGGAGGGGATTGGAAGGGGATGGGGAGGGGAAGGCAGGGGTGAAGGAAAGGGGAGGGAGGGGGCAAGAGGGAGGGGATAGGAGGGAGGAGGAGGGCAGGGCAGGTTTGATCATTTGCATGCTTATTGAGTTCAATGGGATTTACTCCCGTGCAATCATCCTTAGGATAGGTAAAATTGACTATGGGGAAGGGGGAGGGGGAGGAAGGGGAGGGCAGAGGGGAGGGGAAGGGAGGGGTGAAGGAAAGGGGAGGGAGGGGACAAGAGGGAGGGGATAGGAGGGAGGAGGAGGGGAGGGCAGGTTTGATCATTTGCATGCTGATTGAGTTCAATGGGATTTACTCCCGTGCAATCATCCTTAGGATAGGTAAAATTGACTATGGGGAAGGGAGAGGGGGGGAAGGGGAAGGCAGAGGGGAGGAGAGGGGAAGGGAGGGGTGAAGGAAAGGGGAGGGAGGGGGCAAGAGGGAGGGGATAGGAGGGAGGAGGAGGGGAGGGCAGGTTTGATAATTTGTATGCTTTCTTAGTTTAGTGGGATTTACCTTATGCAATCTTGCTTAGGATAGGTAAAACTGACCTGGGGGAGGGGCAGGGAGGTGGAAGGGAGGAGATTGGATGGGTGAGCACTGGGCAGAGAGGAATCCCTTTTCCTTTCCAAAAACAAAACATTGTGAACGGTATCATTACTTTTCAGGGTTTCCCCCACCTTTTTATTCTACAGCAGGCACATGTAGCCTCCCACCCAAATTTAAACCAAAGTCTTCACTGGCCACATCCACACCAGACCTTTATTCCACTTTAGACAGTCATGGCTTCCCCCAAAGAATCCTGGGAAGTGTAGTTAGTGAAGGGTGCTGAGAGTTGCTAGCAGATGCCCTGTTCCCCTCACAGAGCTTCAGTCAGAGCAGCTGACTGTTAAACCACTCTGGCCACTGGAGCTCTGTCAGAGGAATAGGAGACCCCTCTCAGACCCCTTCACAAACTACACTTCCTAGAATTCTTTAGGGGATGTCATGACTGTCTAAAGTGAAATAAAGGTCTGGTGTGGGTGTGGCCCCCTGATTAGGCAAGCCCAGCAGCTGGGAGTCTAGCTTTTAGAACACTGAAGGTTGTTACTGAGCATGCCCTGTCTTATCATTGAGTTCAATGCTAAATTTCTTAAATTAATTAAAAATCAGCCAGGCTTTAAAAAAAAAACTTTTAAACTGCAGAAGATGAAAGTCAGAGGATGGGGCAAGGTCAGTAATAGGATTACAGGTACTCTGTGAACATGGCTGATTTTTAATGAATTTCAACAGATTATAAGAACTCTGACAGAAAAGTGTCCAAAAGGGGTCTTGTTTTTCTTTGAACTTTGAACTCTTGATTCTCACTGTTTTTGTGTATCGCCATTAACATTTACAGGGTTGTTAAGCAAGCATTTCTCAGTTCAGGACTATAGGTTTTGTAAGGTTTTGTTTTGAAATGAGCTTATGGGAAGCATCAGAATGGCATGGGGGTATTTTCAATTTAACATTTGCAGAATGTGAAAAATCCATGCTGACTAAACTATACAGCCACTCTCTTGGCTGTATAATATTGATATTTGTATATAATTTTGTTGTTATGTGTCTCCAAGTCGACCATGACTTATGGCGACCCTATGAATCAGTGACCTCCAAGAGCATCTGTCATGAACCACCCTGTTCAGATCTTGTAAGTTCAGGTCTGTGGCTTCCTTTATGGAATCAATCCATCTCTTGTTTGGCCTTCCTCTTTTTCTACTCCCTTCTGTTTTCCCCAGCATTATTATCTTTTCTAATGAATCATGTCTTCTCATTATGTGTCCAAAGTATGATAACCTCAGTTTCATCATTTTGGCTTCTATCTAGTGATAGTTCTGGTTTAATTTGTTCTAACACCCAATTATTTGTCTTTTTCGCAGTCCATGGTATCCGCAAAGCTCTCCTCCAACACCACATTTCAAATGAGTTGATTTTTCTCTTATCCGCTTTTTTCACTGTCCAACTTTCACATCCATACATAGAGATCGGGAATACCACGGTCTGAAAGATTCTGACTTTAGTGTTCAGTGATACATCTTTGCATTTGAGGACCTTTTCTAGTTCTCTCACAGCTGCCCTCCCCAGTCCTAGCCTTCTTCTGATTTCTTGACTATTGTCTTCAGTTTGGTTAATGACTGTGTCGAGGTATTTATAATCCTTGACAAGTTAAATGTCCTCATTGTCAACTGTAAAGTTACATGAATCTTCTGTTGTCATTACTTTAGTCTATACAGATATTTTTATGTAAATATAATAAAAACCAATCTGAGTATACAAATACAAATCCCCTGCTCAATGCAGGAATCCAAATTAAAGCATACACATTTTACTGTTTTTTAATTTTTTTATCATATTTTACCACGGGAAGAGTTCTGAGCTCCTGCTGATTTATTTTATAAATCAAATAATAAACAAACAAACAAATAAATAAATAAATACAACCACACAGCAGACAAGGTCCCAAAATACCAGTGTTTATTATTAGCTTCAGATTAGTGAATACGCTGTTACTATGGGTCAAGGAAGCAATCCTGAAATATACAAAACTCCAGCAGTATGAAGTACTGATCAGAGCAAAATACAGTAATAGCTCGCATTAACGTACTCAATGGGATCAGAGCAAGTACGTAAACCGAAAATGTCCTTAAAGTGAAGCACTACCTTTTAAAACTTTTTTACCTCTCCTTCATGAAGAGCCTCAAAGCCCCACGCTAAAGCCTCTGCTGCTGCGCCTCCCAGCTGATCACGATCGCGCCTCCCAGCTGATTTGCAGTGGCGCGATCGCAGCTATTTCCACCCCCACGCGCTAAAGCCTCTGCTGCTGTGCTGCATTTTTGGAGAAATACAGGCAGATGGAGCATGTACGTTATAGTGAAGCGACGTTAAGTGGGGTATGCCTGTATACTGTATAAAACAAAGCAAGTACAAACAACAATTGCATTGATTGTTGAAACAGAAACTGTGTGCCCTCTAATGTTGGACTCTTGTTTGACATGTATGTGTGTATGTATAGTTTATGTTGATATTTCATTTTTGGAGAAAATACACACTAGTAACTCTTTAGTTACAGGTGATAGTGTTGTCACCTGGTTCATTGCCTTCTCTCCCATCTCCAGTGTAGATTTTCCAAAACATGGCATTACAGGAACAAATTCAAAGTTAGAAGGGAAAAATACCATTGGAAGATATGAACAAAGTTTGAGAAGAACACTGGGAGCAATAACCTTAAGAAGGCAGGAGGGAATCTCCAGCCTGAGGCCAGCCATGTTTCTTACCAGCCCTCTCCACAGTGTTTTTGCCTGGATGGAATGTGTCCTTGAACTATGAGAATGCCTCTTGCTTACCTAAAGGAGAAGCAGATATAGGATCGAGACAGTAGGTGGTGCACTAAAAACCTGACTATATGCAGAGTAAAGTTCATGTAAATCTATTGAAATGTGTTATTTATTATATTTATGAGTCTCTATACACCAAAACAGTTGCAAAGTAAACAAAATAAAAAATCATACCAATAAAAATCAAGCAACAAACTTTAATAACCATAATGTACCTTAAAAGTGATCATCCAACAATAATACTTAGGAAAACATCCTTCTCAGTCACCAAAGGATAATCATCACAAAACCACAGAACACCCTCAAAAATAGCAGCTGAACTAAAACTATATCTGCATCAAAATACCTGGGAGAACAAAAAAGTCTGGGAGAACAAAAAAGTCTTTCCTGGCACCAAAATGATTTCAGTGTTGGTACCAGGCAAGTTTCCCTGGGGGAGTATTCTATACATGGGGGGCTGCTGCAGCTGAAAAGGCCTGTTCTCTTGTAGCCATCCTCCAGATTTATCCTTGAGAAGACACACAGAGAAGGGTCTCAGGTGACAATCTCAGGGTCCAAACAGGGTTGTATGGGAAGAGGTGATCCATAAGGTACTGGAGTCATGTATGGCCTTATAGGTCAAAACCAGCACTTTGAATCGGCCTTGGAAGCAAATTGGTAGCCAGTGTAGCCATGCCAGAAAGAGTGTGATATCTTCAGACCACTTAGTACTCATCAGTAATCTGACTGCTAAATTCTGCATCAGCTGCAGCTTCTGAAACATCTTCAAGGGCAGTCCCATATACATTGCAGTAATCTAGCCAAGAGTTTGCCAAAGCATAGACGAGTGATGTCAAGCTATCCCCATACAGATAGGATTGCTGGTGGAAGGCATCCTATGTCAAGGAGGTCACCTGTGCTTCTAATGACACCTAACTCTGCATAGGATCAGATTCTTCAAAGAAAAAAGATATAAATAAAAGGAAGAAACCATGTAGAGGTAAATAGATTAGAGGAAAAGGAAGGTGAAGTAACCAAGAAAACAAATAAAAAAAGGATGGATGTATTAGTTGCACTTTTAATTATTAAGATGTGCTTGCTCTGAATCATATAATAGCTTCCTATTTGAAAAGGGTACTTTATGAAATTATTTAATTTTATTTATTTATTTATTTGATTTATAGCCCGCCCTTCCTCCCAGTAGGAGTCCAGGGCGGCAAACAAAAGCATTAAAAACACTCTGAAACATCATAAAAGTGGACTTTAAAATAGAACAAAACATTCTTAAAAACATATTAAAACAAAACATCCTTAAAAACATATTAATTCAAAACATCTTTAAAACATCTTTTTTTAAAAAAGCTTTAAAAACATATTAAAAAGCAGCTCCAACACAGAAGCAAACTGAGATAAGGTCTCTATTTAAAAGGCTTGTCGAAAGAGGAAAGTCTTCAGTAGGTGCCAAAAAGATAACACAGATGGCGCCTGTCTAATATTTAAGGGGAGGGAATTCCAAAGGGTAAGTGCCACTACACTAAAGGTCCATTTCCAGTGTTGTGAGGAATGGACCTCCTGATAAGATGGTATCTGCAGGAGGCCCTCACCTGCAGAGTGCAGTGATCGACTGGGTATATAAGGGATAAGATGATCTTTCAGGTATCCTGGTCCCAAGCTGTAGAGGGCTTTGTACCCCAAAACCAACACCTTGAACTTAGACCAGAAGCTACTTGGTAGCCAGTGCATTTCATTCAGCAGCAGGCTGACATGTTGAAGATACCCTGCCCCAGTGAGCAGACTCTCCACCACATTTTACACCAGCTACAGCTTCTGGACTAACCTCAAGGGCAGCCCCACATACAGCACATTACAGTAATCCAGCCTGGAGGTTACCAGTGCATGGACAACAGTGGTCAGGCTATCCCAGTCCAGAAAGGACCACAGCTGTCTTACCACCTGAAGCTGGTAAAAGGCACTCCTAGCCACTGAGGTCACCTGGGCCTCTAGCAACAAAAATGGATCCAGGAGCACCCCCAGACTACCAACCTGCTCTTTCAGAGGGAGCACGATCCCATCCAAAGCAGACAACTGGCCAATTAGCCCAACTCGGGAACCACCAACACACAGCACCTCCGTCAAGGAAACAGACCATTAGTGGGGGAGGGGCAAAATGGCGACGCAGTCGGTAAGCTTTTTGAGTTCCCCTGCAGTGTCTTTTTCTTTTTAAACCTTTAAAACTTTTTTAGACTCACTAATGTTTTTTAACTCCTGATGTTTTCTTCTTAATTTGAATAGTCCTGCCTGATAATAGTTTCGGTTTTTGCTGTTACTCCCTGTAGGAGCATTTATTTTTTCACTATATTCTTTTTCTGCCTTGTCTAGATAAGCTCTCCCTCAATGCCATTTTAGCAGGGAAGGAACCTTTTTTCAGCTGCTGCTTTTACTTTTATTTTTGATTTTGTTTAACATTTAAAGCTTTTAGCTTATATTCTCTTTTTAGTTTAGTGTTTTGGAATCCTTTTGTATGTTTTATTGTGTTTCCGAGATACAACATGGTGCTTACAAGGAAGGACTATAAATCTTTGGGCCTGCTGCCCACGGACCCTGATACTTTTCTTGGAAGATTAAAACAAACTAAGATAGTCTCTTTTTTTGGCACTAAACCTGAGGTAGAGAAATTGAAAAAGCTGGAGATAACTACATGCCCTGAAAAGACAGTATGTGCAGAGGATTGTTTACAGGAACATTCTTACCCAGATGGTGATGGTGATGAAACGTCTGCTCTGTCCCAACAAATACTAATCTTGCCTCACCAAACATTACAACCGCCAATAATTTCTCCCCCGGCAAATGTTCTTTTGGACTGGTCTCTGGACTTAAACGGAGTGTTGCAACCCAGGCCACAAGATTCATCCCAGCTAAATTTGGCATTAGAGATCGAGGAAGCAGAAAATGGGCTTCAACAAGAAACTTTGCTGCCAACAGTTGCTCCACAGGAAGCTGAGGAGCGATATCAGGAACTTTTTAGTACCTCCAATCATCAATCTTTTAATGGATCATCGTCTCATTCTGCAGCCTGTACCCCTGTTAACTCCTTAAAAAATGGAACTGGAATTTCTTCTCCTAACACCAATCTGATTGAGTGCTTGCTCTTTATCTTGGCAAAAGATCTCGATCATATGAAGATTTTTTTGGCTGAAGCGAATACTCTCCTCTCTACTTTAGTAGAAGCAGCCAATAAACTTATTCAGCGCCCACAGTCTCTTTCCAGCAACTCACAAACTGCCCCAGTGAGATTTAAGAACAGGACTAAACTATATAAGAATTTGAAGAAATACCCACAACAGCGACCCCCGGCTAAGAAGATCTCTGCTGCTAAGAAACCTAAAAACATCAAGCAATCAAAATCAAAATCTTCTAGCAAGATGAACTTTTCTAAACTCTTTAAATTATTGGATGCAGCCCCTGTTCCTAGAAAGGCCGGGAGACAGAAACCATCTCCTCCTAAAGTTACTCAGAGAGAGGATAAGCTAGCTGAGAAAGGGACCATTATGTCTACCACGTCCTTATTTCCCGCTGATAATAAGCTAGCCCAGAACTCAACATCTGCTCTACAGAACTTAAAAACGGTGTTGCCGCAGGTATCCAACACTTCTAATAGCTGTCCTTTAATTCCAGAGTGGTCGTTAGTCCTTAATCGTCAAAAACTCATTTTGTTTAATTATTACAGATCCTGGGGCTACATTTCCCTTTTTGAACGTAAGCTACATCTCTTAGGAATTCTAGGAAAACTATCCCGGGCATTTTTGTAATTGATGATATTATCCAAGTGGAGTATTTAGACTTCAACTATTCTCCCATTCGCACTGTAGTCACCTTTAGATCGACTGTCCATACATGTCAGATTCTTAAAAATAGAAACGCTTTGCTCTCTGTGGGCATTACTGCACTTAGACTTTTTTAGAATATTGCTTTACCTCTACCTCTTTGTAGAAATATATCACTTTCCGTGAACCCACGGAAACCCCCACATCAAGTAACAACGGGGAACCTAATTACACTGGATGAGAATTTAGCGAAGTTTTCTCCTTCTCAGGCTTTGGACAAGCCTTCAAAACCTCAACAAACTATAGAGGATATAGATTTAAGCTATAGGCTACGATGCACTGTTGATAACAATGAACCCAGTGAAGAAGAAAGAGAACTTTTTGAAGTCTATACCTTGCTGCCAACTCAAGAACAATCTGATATAATTTTAAGTTTACAAAAATTAATTCTACATTTAAAACAACTCTCTAGTGAGAAGCCCTCCGCCAAAGCTTACGGACCCAGCAAAATTTCAACTGCAATAAATATATTGACGACGGATGGAGAGGATTTTTCCTCAAAGGCATATCAGAATAATCCCTCCCTTTCGCCATCTCCCTCCTGGACTGACAGGTGTCTGTTGCACCCTACAGAAGAAGGCTCACCGCAAAAAGCTCCTCCTTTTCAGCGAAATCCCCTTCCCCTTTCCGGGATAGTTATCTCTAACGTTAGCCAAATGAATTCTAGTTTTGATCAAATTGAATCTCTAGAAACTGACTTTCTTTTAATTGATGATGCTCCCAAAAATCAGAACACTATACCTCTTTGTCCTATTAGCACCGAGCCTTGACTAAAACCTACCATCTCGGCATGTATAGAAAAATACCTTTCTCTGAACGACTTTGTCCGTGTAATAGTGGAACCATTGAAACTGTTCATCATGTTCTTTTAGATTGCAGATTCTATGGGACCTCCCGTTTATGTTTTATCCTACCACTTATACAGAAATTCCAAGGCAGAGACCCATCTTTCTATGTTCATTATTTACTTGCAGATAAAGATCCCTATATTACAAATAAGGCCGCTAACTTCTTTGCTGTAGTGATTCAAATTTGTAAAAAATTGATGCCTCGGAAACTATGAATTTTATATGTACATTTTAAATTATTTCCCTTTTATGTACTGTTTTCTTTTTTCGATAATTGTACAAGTGTATCCCAAGAATATCTACTGGAAATTGCTTGGCTGGTCTATGACCGTAATAAAATTAAATCAATCAAAAAAGCACCTCCGTCTTCTTAGGATTCAGACTCAGTTTATTGGCTTTCATCCAGGCCATCACCAAGTCCAGACACGAGTCCAGGGCTTGCACGGTCTCTCCCAATTCAGATGTTACAGAGAAATAGAGCTGGGTATCATCAGTGTACTGCTGACAGCTTGCCCCAAAGCATCTACTGATGACCGCTCCCAAGGGCTTCATATAGATGTTAAACAGCATTGGGGACAAGATGTAGCCCTACAGCACAACTGTAGCACCCCACAGCACAACTGCCAGGGGACTGAGAGACAATCACCCAATGCTGTTCTCTGAAAGTGACCCTGGAGGTAGGATTGGAATCACTGTAAAACAGTGCCTTCGATACCCATCTCACCAAGTCGGGCCTGAAGGATACCATTGCCAATGGTCGCACTCCCCCTCTCCTTTTCACGATAAAGGTAATTCATCAGGGCAACTAAGGCTTAACTTCTGTCCCTGGAAAACTGGTAGAAAGTATTATTAAAGCTAGATTAACTAAGCACATAGAAGAACAAGCCTTGCTGAAGCAGAGCCAGCATGGCTTCTGCAAGGGAAAGTCCTGTCTCAGTAACCTATTAGAATTCTTTGAGATTATCAACAAGCATATAGATAGAGGTGATCCAGTGGACATAGTGTACTTAGACTTTCAAAAAGCGTTTGACAAGGTACCTCACCAAAGGCTTCTGAGGAAGCTTAGTAGTCATGGAATAAGAGGAGAGGTCCTCTTGTGGATAAGAAATTGGTTAAGAAGCAGAAAGCAGAGAGTAGGAATAAACGGACAGTTCTCCCAATGGAGGGCTGTAGAAAGTGGAGTCCCTCAAGGATCAGTATTGGGACCTGTACTTTTCAACTTGTTCATTAATGACCTAGAATTAGGAGTGAGCAGTGAAGTGGCCAAGTTTGCTGATGACACTAAATTGTTCAGGGTTGTTAAAACAAAAAGGGATTGCGAAGAGCTCCAAAAAGACCTCTCCAAACTGAGTGAATGGGCAGAAAAATGGCAAATGCAATTCAATATAAACAAGTGTAAAATTATGCATATTGGAGCAAAAAATCTTAATTTCACATATACGCTCATGGGGTCTGAACTGGCGGTGACCGACCAGGAGAGAGACCTCGGGGTTGTAGTGGACAGCACGATGAAAATGTCGACCCAGTGTGCGGCAGCTGTGAAAAAGGCAAATTCCATGCTAGCGATAATTAGGAAAGGTATTGAAAATAAAACAGCCGATATCATAATGCTGTTGTATAAATCTATGGTGCGGCCGCATTTGGAATACTGTGTACAGTTCTGGTCGCCTCATCTCAAAAAGGATATTATAGAGTTGGAAAAGGTTCAGAAGAGGGCAACCAGAATGATCAAGGGGATGGAGCGACTCCCTTACGAGGAAAGGTTGCAGCATTTGGGGCTTTTTAGTTTAGAGAAAAGGCGGGTCAGAGGAGACATGATAGAAGTGTATAAAATTATGCATGGCATTGAGAAAGTGGATAGAGAAAAGTTCTTCTCCCTCTCTCATAATACTAGAACTCGTGGACATTCAAAGAAGCTGAATGTTGGAAGATTCAGGACAGACAAAAGGAAGTACTTCTTTACTCAGCGCATAGTTAAACTATGGAATTTGCTCCCACAAGATGCAGTAATGGCCACCAGCTTGGACGGCTTTAAAAGAAGATTAGACAAATTCATGGAGGACAGGGCTATCAATGGCTACTAGCCATGATGGCTGTGCTCTGCCACCCTAGTCAGAGGCAGCATGCTTCTGAAAACCAGTTGCCGGAAGCCTCAGGAGGGGAGAGTGTTCTTGCACTCGGGTCCTGCTTGCGGGCTTCCCCCAGGCACCTGGTTGGCCACTGTGAGAACAGGATGCTGGACTAGATGGGCCACTGGCCTGATCCAGCAGGCTCTTCTTATGTTCTTATGTTCTTAAGGCCAATTCAGTCCCATAACCAGGCCTGAACCCAGTCTGGAATGGGTCAAGATAATCTGTTTCATACAAGAGCACTTGCAATTGCTGCACCACAACCCTCTCAATTACCTTCCCTAAAAAGGGGATATTTGCGACTGTTCGGTAGTTGTCACAAACCAATGGGTCCAGGGTGCGCTTTTTCAGGAGCAGTAGTCTCTTTCAGGGAGGGAGGCTGGAACTGCTCTCTCCCACAATGATGTGTTGACCACACCCTGGATCTACTTCGTCAAACCCCCTCGGTAAGCTTTAATAAGCCAAGAAGGGCAAGGGTCAGGAGGATATGTTGCTGACTGCATCATTGCAAGTACCTTGTCCACGTCATCAGGCCACATAAACTGAAACTGATCACAAGAATTTGCAGCAGACGTTGCACTGGACACCTCACTGGGGACTACAATAGATGTGGATGGGGCATCAAGATAGCTGTGGAGGCAAGCAACTTTACCCTCAAAGTACCGTGCAAACAATTCACAGTGGGCCTCCGAAGGGTCTAAAACTCCATTTCCTGGAGTTGATGTTAACAGGCCCCTGACAATACAAAAAAGCTCCACTGGATGACTACTTGAGGATACAATGGTGGCAGAGAAGTGGGCCTTCTTTGCTGCCCTCACCACCACACAGCAGGCACGGTTATGATGTTTTACTTGTTCCAGATCAGCCTGACAGCACATCTTTCGTCACTTGTGCTCTAGCCGCCATCCAGCCTGTTTCTTTGCCCTTAGCTCACTGGTGTACCAAGGTGCAAACCAGGCTCCACAATGCTGAAGATGGCGCTCAGGGGCAACCATGTCAAGAACCTGATGCACCTCACTGTTCCAGAGCATGACAAGGGCTTCAACAGGGTCACCTGCTCTATTTACTGGGAACTTTCCCAGGGCATTCAGGAATCCTGTGGATACCATTAGTCTCTGGGGGCGGACTATCTTGATCTGTATACCATTCCTGCAGGGGAGGATTAGGGCCGTATAAACTTCACCAGGAAGAGGTCTGACCATGACAATGGGGTGACATTCAGCCCCCCATGCCTCCAGACCACCCCTTCCTCCACCTGGAGCAAAATAAGTCAAGGGTGTGCCCTGCCCTATGTGTCGGGCCAGTGACAACTTGAGACAGCCCCATGGTCATCATGGAGGCCATGAAGTCCCGAGCCAGTAGCCTCAGCATGGACACTGAAATCACCCAGGACTATTGTTCTGGGCTCCTCCAATACCACAGCTGAGACAGCCTCCGCCACCTCAGTCAGAGAAGCTGCTGGGCAGCAGGGTGGACAGCACATCAGCAGCAACCCTAGTTTACTGTCTCTTTGGCCCGACACCAGTGCAGACCCTCACAGCCAGCTCCAAGACAGAATGGTTTCCTGGTGATAGAGAAGGAAACTCTGTAGACCACAGCAACTGTTCCCCCCCCCCATTCCTGAAGCCTGTGCTGGTGTTGCACCGAGTATCCACGTGGGCAAAGCTGGGTCAGATCAGCTCCTCCCAGCTCACCCACCCAGGTCTCAGTAATGCACACCAAATCGGCATCTTCCTCTATGATCAACTCTTGGGTGAATGTGGTCTTATTCTGTACCAATGTTAAACAACAGCACACAAAGGCCAGTGGGCACAGCAGATGAGCAACGAGGAACCTGGTCCATGAGAGGAGTGGGAGCAAGGAACAAGGCATAGACAGCCTTGCCCTCATCTTCTATGGTAATTCACCACTTCCCCATGGCTATACCTTCCTTTATCCATGATCACTGAAATTGGGGTGGCATCACCCATGTTCCTCCTTACTAACACTCCTCCTAAACACCTGATATGGACATAAGAGCCGACCAACAAAACCTACCTGAACCAGTTATCCCTGTAGGCCTCTGAGAGGATTAGGAACAGTCAGAACCACTCAATATGTTTCACACAGGACACACCTACTCCCCCTCATCTCAAACCCAGGGAGGGCCAGACTTCTGACAGTTGCAGACTCTCACTCTGAAGGCATCTGATGACTTCCTCTTATTGTTCAGTTCACTGCACAGGCTCTCACCCTGTGCAGGAACTATACATGCACCATATGCCCTCCTCACTACCAATCTCCTCTAGATTGGCTTTTTTTAAAAATAGAAGGGGGTAGTGCCCTCACCCTTGGGACTCCCTAAAGGGCTCCCCAAGGGCAGCTGGGCTTTTATGCCCCCTGACCCAGCCAGGAGCTGACTGCAGCCTCTCTCTGGAGTCAGAGTCAGGCAAGGGGTCCCAGTCCTTGCAGCACTTACCTGGGACCTCAGCTGTCTCAAGAGACAGCAACCCAGAGGAGCAAGCAAGCAAGCACCCAGAAGCTCAGGTACTCACTCCCAGGGCAGGTCTTCTCCAGTCCCCCAGTGCTACAGCTGTTCTCCTTTCACCTTCTGTTTCCAAAATTAACTCACATAAGGCACAAGAAAAAGGGAAAAAGGAAAAAAACCAAATCCATAGCCTCGACGCATTCCCTCACTTTAATTGATTCTCATTATTAGCCGCAACCCTCGACAAACTTAAAGAAACAGCAACATATCACTCAGTTCTTAGCTTCTCCAAAATCTGAGAACGTTTTAAAGAATACTTCTCCTGACCCTTTGCAGAATTATGATTGGTCTATTTCACATCTCCCCCTTAAAGATTCTGTTGACTATAATACAAATGCTCCAACTGCTTTAACTCTCGCAGAAGAAATTGCCATAGTGGAATCTATATCTGGAAAGAGACTTGATACATCGGGTGAATTTAGCCATCCCTGCAATATATCTTTGGATACTAGCATGGATGACCCTGAGCATCTCACACAGAACTTGGTGGAATCCTTGCCATGTTTTCTTAACGGCCTGCCTCCAAATACAACATTGCAGCCTCTATGCAGCTTGACGAAGCCATCCTGTCATGAAGTGTCGAAGGTGGACTCCCCCCTTGAGGTGGCTGAAGTTTCTCCACCCTGTAAGACACCGGACGTACCAGTAGCACTTAAGGAAATTAGTCCTACTCTATTAGGCTGTCTTTTTATGATAGCCCTTGACTTAGACTCTATCAATTCGTCAATACTTGAATCCAACCGTCTGCTAACTTTGCTGGTTAACTCATCCTCTAACCATGAACATGTCCCTCTAGACGCTCATCTGCCAACTACTCCCTCTGCTTCTCTTCATAGCAATCAAGAGATATCGGGAAATAACAAGCACAGAGTAAAAACTAGGAAACTAAAACGACGTCATTGTCCATCGTCGCTACTTAAGAAAAAGAAATCTGGCAATGTGAAGAACTATAAACACCTACCCGGGAGAAAAATGAACTTTAACAAGTTATTTGCCCTCTTGGAGGGTAGTGTAATCACAAGGCCTACTGGGAAAACAAATGAGCATCCCTCTACGGCAAAAATTTCGAAGCCGCCACACCACCGCATTAACGCGCTACGGAACACTCCTGAGAATGTGCCCAACGCTGACACTACCTTTTCTGAACAACATAACAGTCCGCCGACTGAACATTTTTCCTTACCTCCAGATGCCCTTGACTTATCACTCTCCTTTCAGAAGAAGGCAAATACCTTTACTGATCTTCCGCAAGATCCGTGGGCCGAAGTACTGTTAAAACCTAAAAAGAATTTCACTAACAAGGTTGATCAATGGAACTTAGTTTTGAATCCCTCACAGCTAATATTTGAAAACTTCCCGAAACCTCCTGGACTACTTTCTCAATCAGAACGGATTCATCATTTTTGTAATTTATTTAGAGCAAAACTGAATCTATCTATAACTGATATATCTAATGTCAAATACTTATTCTTCAATGGCCATAAGGCGTGTGCACTAATCCAATTTTCTTCCTGTGACATATCTCGCAAGTTTTTGTCTATTAGACCATTATTAGCCGACTTGGGAATAACTATACATAGATATTTTGAAAATAGAATAGCACCAGAACCTTTAATTATTAGTTCTACTAACCCCAGATTCCTTCCTTCCTTACAGCTTAACCCCTCGCTGACTCATGAACCCTTTATCCCCCTTATTTCTGTTTCCCCCTCTATGGCACAGATCTCTAAAGGTCTTTCGCTACCAAATCTACCTCTTTCCTCGCAGGCCCCACTTAACTTATTCACTCCAGAAGAGCTTTTGCTTATAGAAACTTTTAGCTCTCTACCGGTCTCAAACCAGAATGAGATATTAGAACGTTTAGAACAACTGAAAATCCATCTTATTTCACTCAAGAAACGTAGCTCACTTTATTTATCTTCAGCGAATTTTAAACCTTCTGCCATTAAGGACCCACCAATTAAAATTCCAGATTCTGGACAAGCATCTAATACCAGTATTTTAGGGGACTTAAAGTCTAATTCGGAGACTGTCCCTCACTCCTACCAGCCCCTTTACCAACAAACTGAGCAGAGGACCTCGCAAAAAGACCCCCCTATTCTATCTTTAGATTGCTTTACTCCCGAAAATCTCTCCTCCTACGAGCTGGCTAAATGGGCAAAAATTGACTCCCCTGGGTTTTGGACAAAAATGTGTTTTTTGGCCCCGGAGGAAAGGGGGTCTATCTTCTTGGCCCCCATGATGAACAATCTCGACTCACAAGCACAACATCCTCCGGGACCATCAAGACAGAATGGTTGTATTGTACAGTCTTCTTTCTTTAATGAAATCACCTCTATATGACCCATCACTATTTTGTCCTGGAATATTAGCAGATGGGAGAACAAATGCCACAATACTGACTTTATAGAATATCTAAATAATTCTATGATCATCTGTCTGCAGGAAACTTGGGCCACTTCCTCAGACAAAATGATTCTCCCAGACTACGTATCCTTCTCAATTCCGGCGACCAAGTACTCTAAGATTGGCCGACCAGTGGGGGCCTCACTATTTTTGTCTCTGGCCCCTTGGCAGTGGCAACTGTTCAGCTTCCACTAATACTCCCAAGTTTTATGCTGGCCCTTAGGATAAAGGGTATATGGGATGGTCCCGTGATCTGCATTAATATTTATCTACCCCCTTTGTATGATTCTCCTGACCTATGGGACAGGTTGGATGAGGCCTGCTCTTATATAGAGACCCAGTTCCCAAATGATAGAATTATTTTATGTGGGGATTTTAATGCCAGAATAGGTAACTCCGGGCTGTTTAATACCAATTCCTCTAATCAAGCCCCTTTTACTCAAAATCTGTCCTTCCATAAGTCCATACAAGATCTAAAGTCGAACAAGCAAGGCCCTTTGTTAATAGAATTTGTCTCAGCACACCTTTTGGAAATTTTAAACGGCTCCATATATGATCTATCCTCGGGCTCATTTACTTTTCGGACATCTCGCGGTGCAAGTATGATTGACTATATTTTGGTCTCTCAGTTGTTGCTGAAAGATATTATAGACTTCAACGTCAACTTTAGGACCGAGAGCGACCATTTTCCGCTTTTACTTAGACTTAAGGCCTCTAAGATCAGACCGTCATATCCTTTACTTATAAAGCCAACTGCCCCTGAGAAAAGAGTCTATTGGACAGATAGGAGGCGTACATCTGTTGCTCACCTATTTGAGAGTGACACATTCCAATTAATCCAGCACGAGGTCCTGAACGAAATCCAGGACCCCATATTGGCATTTCAATCCGTCTTATCCTTACTCAGGCCCTATATGATCAATAAAAATAATTGCCTTTTTAGAAAACCTCATACGAGCCTATGGTTTGATCAAGACTGCAGAGATGCCAAAAAAATCCTTAAAAAATTTCTTCTTTTGTCAATTAAGTCCCCGTCCCCCCAATCTTTTCTGGCCTTTAAATTAAAGAAGGCCTCTTACAGAGCCCTTTTGAAGGAAAAAAAATTAGCCTTTGCCGAATCTTGCTGGAAACTTTTAATAAAGACGATAAATGAAAACCAAGAACGACAGTTCTGGTCTTTAGTAAAGTCGGGATATGGTCTCAGTAATATCCTTAAGCCCGACCTGATCCCGATCTCAATCTGGCATGCTCATTTTCTACATCTTTACTCCTCAATTTCGTCTCCACATAATATTCTACCTATGTCGGACATCACGAGTATGCCGACATGGCCCCCTGTCTCAACCCAAGAAATTAAACTTTTGATTGACTCATTAAAAAACGGGAAATCCCCGGGTGAAGATTTTCTTTTACCAGAGGTCATCAAACAATTTTCTGACTGGTGGGCCCCATTTCTGGCTCGTTTATTTACTAGAATAAACGATTCTGGCATAATCCCTGAGGGCTGGAGATGTAATATCATCATTCCCATTTATAAAAAGGGAGATCCTTCTAACCCTGCCAATTTTCGGCCAATTAGCCTGTTGAATGTAGTTTCCAAACTCTACGCCAAATTTCTTCTAATTAAACTAGAAGATTGGGTTCAGGCTCAACAGATCATCCATCCAGAGCAAGTTGGCTTTCGTAAGGGTTCTTCCCCGATCGATCACTGCCTAACACTCCATTTTCTGGCAAAACAGTCTATTGCCGGCCCTACTCGACATTTATATGCTGCGTTTATTGACCTGGCCGCTGCATTTGATTCGATTGATAGGAACGCTCTGTGGTCTAAGCTGTATAATCTGAATATTGACCCTCACCTACTATATCTAATTCGCATTTTATATGCTAATACTTTTGCTTTGGTAAGAGCTCCTTACTCTGGAGCCCTCTCTGAGCCGATAGTGGTGGAGAGAGGTGTCAAGCAAGGATGCCTATTAGCCCCTCTGCTTTTTAACTTGTTTTTAAATGATATTATTCCCTTTTTATCTGGACCTCAATTTTTCTCCCCCTCTATCGGCCAAAGGAAAGTGTCGACACTTCTTTATGCCGACGATATGGTCCTTCTTTCCTTAGCCCCTATTGGACTCAGAAAGTTGCTGAGATCTTTACAGACTTATTGCTCAAAGGAAAAGCTGAATATAAACTATGCTAAAACTAAAGTTTTAGTCTTTGGGAAGAAATTTCAAGGCCATCGTTGGCATATAGCAGAACATCAGCTAGAACAACCCTGAGAATTTAAATACCTGGGAATTTACTTCTCGGATACTCTTTCCTGGCAATACCATTGACAATATATCAAATTGCTCGCGGTTGAGACAGCCGGGGCAATATTAATTTTTTTTCGATCTGTGGGTGGCAATCAGATCCACCCAGCTTTAAAAATCTTCAACGCCAAGGTGATCCCACAAATTTTATATGGAGTCTCTGTCTGGGGTTGGGATAATTACATTGTAACAGCCCTCGAAACTATACAAAATAGTTTTCTTAGGCGCTTATTATCTCTCCCGATGGGAACCTCTGCAACAATGATACGAGCCGAGACTGGCTCCCCTCTGTTGATCACACACATACGAAGCTCCGCTCGCCGCGCAACTGACGAGCGGGGCATGATTGCAGGTGGGGGTGAAGACGCTGCCCCCATCTGTTAATGGGGCAACGTCGCGTGTTGCGCCCGTGACGTCAGCTAGACGTGCAGTGTAAGGGGCGGGGTCTATAGGACTATTTGAGTCCAGCCGCCCCTTCCACCTTCCTCTTCTGCTGCTCGACGCACGTGGGCCTCCGGAGGCTTTCTGAGGCCAGGCTGACTGTGCGGCAGCGAGCCCCCCCCAGCCTCATCGGGAGACAGGGAGGCAGCGGCGGCGAGGTGGCGCATAGCGAGGCTTGGTGGCTGGCACCAAGGCCTACGCGGCAAGGCTCCTGGCGTTGGGAGGCCCTGCGGCGGCAGCGGCAGTGCAGTCACTACGAGGCGGCAGCGCAGGATCGGAGCCAGCAGCGGCGAGGACCACAGGCGAGACAGCCTTTGGCGGGCAATTTTTAAATTTAAATTTTAATTTTAATTAACACGGGGGTAGGTGGTGCACGACCCCAACCATCAATCCTTGCTGCATGCAGGCCAATTAGGCTCCCCCCCTGGATAATTGGGTGCTGGGAGGGGGTATAGAATAAGCAGGCAGGCCCCTTCTCAATGTTTTGAAATCACGTCGTTTTGTAAGCGGGGCCCCAATCTCCCTCTCTAGACAGGGTTGGGCCAGGGAGACCCAAATCAGCTAGATATGCCACCCAAGAAAGGACAAGGGGGGCCAAAAGGGAAAGGAAAGGCCCCCAAAGTGGGGGGGAGATGCCCACCCCCAGCGGCGGTGGGGGCAAGGAGCGGGGAGGGGCCACCGTGGGCGGCCATAAGTAGAGAGTGGCAGAGGCGCCATCCAGGGCGACAGAGTGGGTATAACAGGAGCCCTGCTGGATCAGGCCAGAGGCCTACCTAGTCCAGGGCTCTGTTCTCAAAATGGCCAACCAAATGCCCAGTATGGGAAGCTTGCAAGCAGGTCGTGAGCCATGGGCGTCCCCAACGGAGAGGCCAAGGGGGCACTTGTTCCTTCCTGGGTGAATAATGCTCCCAGCTTTCATTTAAAAAATAAAAATAAAAATAGTACGTTTCTAGCATTTGTAGAACCTGAGACAAAATGTACAAGGGAAAACAAGTGAACAGGCAGAGGCTGATCTCTGGCAGCAGCATAGGGCCTAGTCCTCAGCATGAGCTGTCTGGGGTTATACTCTTTTCCCCTGCCTCCTTTCTCTCTAGATGCCCCTTTGTTCCAAGTTCTCTTTGCCATGCCAACTGGGGGGGGGGCAGAGGCAAGAGCAGTTGCCACCTCCTCTTCCTCATTTGCATTGTCTCCCGTGGCAGTTCAGTGCTCCTCATCCTTGCTGTTACACAGCCAGGCCTAGAGCAAGAGGGCAGGCGTGGCACTGGAGACAGTGGCAACTGCTCCTTGCAACACTACTCACTTTCTGAGGCGCGAGAGCAGCAATTGCCCTGTGCCACCGGACTTCTGAGAAGGAGGTGTTGCTGTGCATGGCACAAAGTGGGGGGGAGGCATAGCAGACAACCACCCACCCACGCAATGGGGCTTGTAACTCCAAGGAGCTGCTGCTCCCAAGTAGTGTCTGTGAGTTTACCTGAGGCAGTGAGATCTTAGCAGCTGCCTTACAGTGCCAATCCCTGGAAAAAAGGGTTGATGCTAGCACCATAGAATCATAGAGTTGGAAGGGGCCTTATAGGCCATCGAGTCCAACCCCCTGCTCACAGCAGGAAATCCACAGCTGGAGCATCTCCCGCAGATGGCTGTCCAGCCTCTGCTTGAAGACATCCAGCGAAGGGGATCCCACCACCTCCCTAGGCAGTCGGTTCCATTGCCGAACTGCCTTTACTGTCATGAAGCTCCTTCTACTGTCCAATCTGAATCTACGCTCCTGCAACTTAAAACCATTAGACCTAGCCCTACCCTCTGGGGCAGCAGAGAACAAATCTGTACCCTCCTCTGTGTGACAGCCCTTCGGGTACTTGGGGAGTGCAATCATGTCACCCCTCAGCCTTCTCTTCACCAGACTGAACATGCCAAGTTCCTTCAACCTTTCCTCATAAGACTTGTTCTCCATACCGGCTATCATCCTCGTTGCCCTCTTCTGAGCCCGCTTTAACTTGTCTATATCTTTCTTAAAGTGAGGCGCCCAGAGCTGAGCGCAGTATTCCAGATGAGGCCTGACTAATGCAGAATATAGTGGGACTATTACTTCCCTCGACCTGGAAACTATGGCCCTGTTTATGCAGCCCAAAACCACGTTTGCCCTTTTTGCTGCAGCATCACACTGCTGGGTCATGTTCAACGGATATGTGCAACAGGGAGATAGGAGGCAAGAGGCCTTCAAAAGGGTAAGAAGGAGCCACCAGCTGCTTAGGGACAGGTGTCCCTTCCCCAGTTAGACTCCGGGTACTATGAACTTGGTTAGCAGGCTACCCGGTTTAAGGGGAGGTTTCTTATGTTATGGTGTTTGCCTTTTGTTTCCCAGTCTCATACACCAACTCCTGGCTGGCCTTCATGGCCTCCAACTCACGGCTGGCCCTGATGGCCTACAATCTTCACCCCGTTTAGTCATGGCAATAATGGCTGTGGTCAGAATGTACAGAAGTACACTTGGTCGCGCCAGTCTTATTCAAAGGGGCAGGCAGTGAGGGGTCCACACTAGTTAGTCTAGGATCAGTGAGCTGCACTCCATCATCATAGTGCGCGCATATGCCTTATGCATTTGTAGTGGCAGAACATTACCTACGGAATGCTATAATTCTCGCATGGAGTGCTTCAGAGCCTTCCGTGAGGGGGCAGTCAGGAGACAAGTGGGCTCCTAAGCAGTGGGGCACTATCTGTCTGAGTGGATGTTCATAGGTATGGCAGCTTGTGGGAGGCATGTTAGCACCTGAGGTTTCAGCTTATAGCATGAAGGATCCTGCCCCGGTGTTCACATTTCTGTAACAAGATTGACTCTTGCCCAGGGCTGAAAGCTGCACAGGGGCAAGCTTGAACCGTCCCAGATGAGATCCTGGATTGGGACCATGAAGTGTTTCCTTTCGGCCCTCTTGATGTTAGGGGTCTTTTAATGGGGTTATTATGCTATGATGGGGGCTTGAACACCCATACTACGAATTCAGGGTTATGGCTGCCTTATGCACCGACCTGGCTGTGTGGTTCCCTTTCCTGCGGTTGCAAGCCTGGATTCGGGGAGGGGTTTTAACTATGAATGTTACCTTTCATTAACTCTTTTCCGGGGTTGGAAGGCGACTTTTGGACAGAAGAGCTCATGGCCTGGGGTCGGGTCTCATAACTCTCTTATAATTAGGAACACTAGAATTCATGGCCCTTGCCTGTCCCGTTGTTCTGGGAGAAGTTTATGCAGGGAGTCAGAGAAGGCCATAAGCCTATCTATTGCCCTAGCATGATCACCAGCTATCAGAATGCAGAATAGGGCAGCAGGGGCAGTGTGAAGGGGGGCTAATCCCGTGAGCTGCGCGCTGGAATTCCCTTGGATTCAATGGGTTACATTGCCTCCAGCATGCTCGCCAGCTTCCAGAAACAGGTATTCAGGAATTCTGGGCCGGCAAGGGCTATAAACCCTCCTTGGACCCAGATAACTTGAACAACTATAGACCTGTGGCGAATGTTCCGTTCCTGGGCAAGGTTCTGGAACGGGTGGTGGCCGGCCAGCTCCAGGGACTCTTGGATGACACTGATTATCTTGATCCGTTTCAATCCGGTTTTAGGCCTGGGTTTGGTACCGAAACAGCCTTGGTCGCCCTGTATGATGACCTTTGTCGGGAGAGGGACAGAGGGAGTGTGACCCTGTTGATTCTCCTTGATCTCTCAGCTGCTTTTGATACCATCGACCATGGTATCCTTCTGGGACGGCTCACGGAGTTGGGAGTTGGGGGTACTGCTTGGCGGTGGCTCCGCTCCTACTTGGTGGGTCGTCACCAGAAGGTAGTGCTTGGGGAACACTGCTCGACACCCTGGACTCTCCATTGTGGAGTCCCACAGGGATCGGTACTGTCCCCCATGCTTTTCAACATCTATATGAAGCCGCTGGGTGCGGTCATCAGGAGTTTTGGAGTGCGTTGTCACCAGTACGCTGATGACACGCAACTCTACTTCTCCTTTGCATCTTCCTCAGGTGAGGCTGTTAACGTACTAAACCGTTGCCTGGCCGCGATAATGGATTGGATGGGAGCTAACAGACTGAAGCTTAATCCAGACAAGACCGAGACGCTGTTAGTGAGTGCCTTCTCTGCCCAGATGGTGGATGTTTACCCTGTTCTGGATGGGGTTACACTCCCCTTGAAAGAACAGGTTCGTAGCTTGGGAGTTCTTTTCGACCCTTCCCTGTCTCTTGAGGCTCAGGTAGCCTCAGTGGCACGGAATGCTTTCTACCATCTCCGATTGGTAGCCCAGCTACGTCCCTATCTGGACAGTGACGACCTTGCCTCAGTCGTTCATGCTCTGGTAACTTCTAGATTGGACTACTGCAATGCGCTCTACGTTGGGCTGCCCTTGAAGATAGTTCGGAAACTACAGTTAGTCCAGAATGCAGCGGCCAGATTGTTGACGCGGACCAGAAGGTCCGCTCATATAACACCTGTTTTGGCCCGTCTGCACTGGCTTCCTATTTGTTTCCGGGCTAAATTCAAAGTGCTGGTTTTGACCTATAAAGCCTTACACGGCATGGGACCGCAATACCTGGTGGAGCGCCTCTCCCAATATGAAACTACCCGTACACTGCGCTCAACATCTAAGGCCCTCCTCCGAGTACCATCCCATCAAGAAGCTCGGAGGATGGTGACTAGAAATAGGGCCTTTTCGGTTGTGATTCCCGAACTGTGGAATGGTCTCTCTGATGAGGTGCGCCTGGCGCCGACGCTGCTATCTTTTCGGCGCCAGGTGAAAACCTTTTTATACTCTCAGGCATTTTAAAGTGTATTTTTATAGTATTTTATTACTATGTTGTATTCAGGATGTTGTTTGGTTCTTGTATTGTTTGTATGTTTTTGTTTTTTGAGTTATGGTATTTATTGTATTTATATATTGTCCTTGCTTTTACCTTTTATGTACACTGCCCAGAGAGCCTTCGGGCTTCGGGCGGTATATAAATAAAATAAAATAAATAAATAAATAAATGAAATATATGCCAGAGTGGCCTTTCCGGTGACTCACCTGCTGATATTCCTGATAGACGACACGGCAGGAGAAGGGGCATGGCAGTGGGAACACTTAGAGGTAAGCTTTCTTAGCCAGGCTGGCGGTTTTTTCCCTATCCCCATCGACCCTTCTCGCTGGACATTTTATGGGTGTAGTGGACCAGTGGGAAATGGTCTGTTGCTTCAGTGAAGACCCAAGCTATTCCAGGCAGTGGCTCATACACTGTTTTGAGGCTTTCAGGAGAAAAGAGGTGGTGGCTGGCTCTACGTGAGACCTCTCTCGACATGCCCTCCAGTTTTGATGTTTCCAGGGAGGGGGGGTTATGCTTGCTCAACGTGGAAGGTCTAGAACGGACCAGAGGTGTAAGGGAAGGCACGTACGGTTGACCTTGCCTCAGCGCCCAACCTCTGCCGAAGGATATTTATTCACCAAGGCTAATCTGGACCCCCTAGCTATAGGCCATATATGCCTGTCTGGGTCAACAATACCAGTTTTGGCGTTAACAAAACAAGCATTGCAGGGGCTGGGGTATGACCCCTTCCAGTCTGGAACCTATTCAATTAAAATGGGAGCTGCTTCTATGGCAGCAGGTTTTTGGTTTCCTCCCGGCACTGGTACAGGACGTGGGACTTTGGGCCTCTGATGCATATAATGGCTATATTCCCCCCTTTTAGAGGGCAGGGGGATGCGGCAGCCTCACAAACGAGCATTGTAGGGGCTGGGGTACGACACCTTACAGTTGGAACCTATTCATCTCGAATTGGGGCTGCTTTTATGGCAGCAGGTTTTAGTTTCCCACAGGCACTGGTACAGGGCGTGGGACTTTGGTCCTCTGATGCGTACAAGGGCTATATTCCCCACTTTTAGAGGGCAAGGGAATGTAGCGGCCTCACAATCTTCATTGTTTTGACAGGTTGCTGGACAGGGATAGAGCAGATGCACATCCTAATATGCGGCCACAGCATGGTCTTCCGGGCACCCTGGAGGGCAGCGAATTTGAGCATGGGCTCGCAGTTGGGCCTCAGTAGAGGGGCTGTTGTGCAGTGGCTGGACCGGCAAGGAATGCACGGGGAGTGGCTCCTACCCGCTCTGTTCCAGCAAGGTGTGGTGCAGATATTTCTGCAGGCAATGGTCATCCACCTCGGTGGTAATGACCGCGGCGTGAAGCAGGGCAAGGCCCTCAGCGTACAGGCATGTAAGGACATGCAAGTGATAAGGCATCGTTGGCCTTTGGTGCATCTGATGTGGTCAGACATGGCGCGGCATATGGGATCCAGCTGGAATTGATCATGCATGGAAGAAGGTCAACCGGCAAATTCGGTGGGCTCTTCTTGGGCAGGGGCAGTTGGCCATTCCGCATCCCCGCATTCAGCACTGGAAGGGTGAACCGTACAGGGCCGATGGCGTTCACCTGTCTCATGTGGGAAGGCCCCCCTACTCACCTGCAGGGTGTGGCTGGGGTAAAGAGTAAGCAGATGGGCTTGCCCTTGCCCCAGCAGGGGCTGGTCGCCCAAGAGCTGTATGGCAAGCTACTTGCTTATAGACAGTTCCCGCACCTAGGTTTCCCTCTGCAGGTCACTTTAAATTGGGTTTTGTTCTATAATTTAAATAAAGTGGCCCTTGTTCAACCCAAGCTGACGTCTCTGTGTTTTATTTCACCCCTCAACTGCAATCATTTCACTCTCCTGAAGTTTCTAAGATCTTTTAATGTGTTCCAGTCTAGGGTATTACTGCAATCATGTCTTAATCACCCTTTTGCCTTTGCCCTATGGGGCTCTAAGCTAAATAATTTGTTATCTACATACCATCTCTCAGCATCAGAGTTTAATTCAAACCTAAATAACAAATCTTTACGTGAACGTATATTCCTCTACTCCATGAAATTAGACAGGCTATCTATCACCAACTCTAAGGTATCTCCTTGGTTCTGGCGATTTAAATTTGTTCCCCAATGCTCCACTTATCTCGTTCAATCTATACCCTTTGCTCTCAGACAGGCTTTTACAGCCCTACGCTTCTTTCCCTTCCAAATGCTGATAGGGAAGGTCGATTAGCTGGTGTCCCTAAGGATCAAAGGATCTGTGTCTGTGGTTCTCCCACAGCGGAGGATCTTCCCCATGTTTTGCTCTATTGCTCAATATATATTCAACCTAGATCTAGATTCCTTAAGAAATGGTTAGATATTCCCCTGTTTATTTCACCTGATGAAAAAATTATTTTCTTAATGTCTGATCATATCCGGGAAGTAACTTACAATGTATCCCTTTTCATAATAGCAGCCCGAAAACTCTGGGCAAATTATATTGCCTTATGAAATATCACTTAGGCGCTACCTCTGTCCTGGAAAATTTTCATGAACGCTCTTAAACACTTTTCTTTTGATTATAAATTATTGTATTTGTACTGTTTTATTTGCATTGGCCTCCGGCCCTGCAATTTAGATAATAAAGTAAAAGTATAAGGCACAACAAAAGCTCAGAATGAACGTTTATTGTTTCTGTGCAAACCAACGATCTGTCTCTTGATCTAAATTTTGTGCTGAAAATGACATGTTTCTCATGTCATAACATTGTTTGCACATTTAATCCTAAAAGCTTGTATTCAACTAAATCCTATTCAGAGTAGATCCATTTAAATTATTGAACCTAAGTTAATCATGTCCATTAACCTCAGTGGGTCAACTCTGAGTAGATGGGATTGAATACCACCAAAAGTATTGGCAGAACTTGGATTTGAAACTTTTCAGAAGGGAAAATATGGAAGTGGAAAAGTGAGGAGACTCAAGGAATTGCAAAAGATACAAACTCCTAATCTCTGAAACGTACACACACTTATCGTCTAACTTTTTTTTTGTCTTTACACACTTTATGCAGATTTCTCAGCCTTTCCCTTATTAGCATGAGGCTACATTTCGCCTTTAAAATAATTAGCAGAGATTTTCAAAATTGTTGTGCCCCTATGGTCAGTTTTCATGCATGTTTTGTAAAAATAGAACTCTACAAAATTTATCCCATTATAGAAGAGTATGGTCTGTATCAGTCTTCCTTACAGAACAATCTTAGCTATGTTTACTCAAACTTTACACCCCACATTGATTACACTGGGGATTTGCTTTCAAGTTTACATTCTGGATTGCAGTCTTAAAGCATATTCCTATCCTTGATTTCTCAGCGGTAACTTCTGGTGGGTTCAGTAAAACTTACCTCTAGTAAACATACATAGATTGCAGTCTATGAGACCTAAGATTCTGAAGAACCCTTTCAGTTAAGTAATTCTGTAACCAAGTTATCTGCAGCAGAAAGAAAACTCAGCATTCTTTTACAACCAAATTGCTGTCCAAGCACTTTGTTACTCTCGCCAGCTGTTCAACATTCTCATCACTTCCTCAAATCAAGTTTACTACTCAGTGTAAAACTAATCTCCCCTATAAGGTACCACCTGTTTGTTTGTTTCATCCCACCATAGTCTCATTCATCCTCCTAAGTATCTTATTGTCCTTATCCTTGCAGAGAGAGCAATTAATCTATTCCATTTTTATTCCTCTTCTGCGAAAGAGTTGAAGGCAGCATACATGGTCTCTCCCACCCCTGTATCCTATCAACAACCCTGAGTGTAATATTAGGCAAAGACAAAGTCAAGGGCCACATTCCCTCAGGTTAAGTGGTCAAAGCCAGAGGCGGTGGTGGGCAGGAGCAGCACTTTTTGCTCTCTTTCCACTGTCCCTCCTCTTTCCCTCTCTTTTCTCATCCTTTCATTCTCTCCCCACCACACACACTAGCAGGTGTAACATTCATCCATCTCCCTCCTCTGCCACAACTCTCTGCCTTCTCCTTCCCTTCCTCATTGAATGTGGCCTCCCCAGCATCTTCCATTGCTTCCCTTCCCTTCCTCATCTAACATACAGCCACGACTGCTACAAGATGAGTGACCAGCAACAAAAGAGTGATGGGCAAGCAGGCAGACAGATGCACTAACTTGGAGGCCCAACTTGAAGCATGGCAACCAAAGCATCCTTCCAAAGGCCTTTCCATAGGTATTAGGTTGGGAAGAGAATGCTGGGATGAGATTTGGTCTGATCTAACAGGGCTCTTATATTCTTAAAGGCTACCTGGAAGTTCCCAAATCTTGAGAGGTAGAAGGGTGGAGATTTGCACTGAAGCACTTTGGGTGCCTCCAGGCTGGGCCTGGCAACCAAGAGATCTTCTGTATCTTGAAAAGTTGTGCAGGGGGAAGGGAGAGTTCCACCTTGTGGTTTTTCTCATTACAGTGTTGCAAGAACACCTGCACTTGGCTGACTTTCTCTTCTCCTAAATACCACCAAATTCATATTGCATAATTGTAGTGGATTTGGAGCTCTTGAGCAACAAACCTGTTTCCAAAAATTAAAAATAAAAGATTTTTTGTGGTAAGAAAAGCGAAGGGAATATGCACTAGAAAGTGTGGGAAAATAATTGCCTGATGTGACATCATATCACTTCCCTGCAAACAAATTGGGATGAACACACAATAACCAGGTCATCTGGAAGTTACCTTTCTGTAAGGAGAATAGTACTTTTTCTGCAGTCTTTGCATATTTGGAGATCTTGAAGGCCTTTTGGATTAAGATTTTCACCACTACTTGCAAAGTAAAGTATAAGAAATAAAAAATGTAACCCACAAATATGGGACTATGGATTAGGGGGAGACATTTGAATGTCTTGCCAGTGTGGGGAGTTAAACCCTCTCCATCAGAGGGCAGATTTTCAGTGTGTGATCTACTCTTAGTTAGAGGAATAAAAGAATTGTTGATAAGTCTGCCTGCAGAACTAGCTGTGATTTTAGAATCAAAATTACCAAATGGCATGCAAATGCCATGCTTACCTGCAATTTTGCTAGCTGAAATATTCCTGCCTGAAATGCTTTTCTTACCTTCAGGAAGATCAATCAAAGATGCAGGAAGCTTTCTACACACCTTACTAATTAGAAGAGTAGCAGGCAGGGAGAATGGAAAAATAACTTATTTTTTGCCGTGTTATTGCATTTTCTACAATCTGTCAGAGCTGAATGAGGCTGTTTCTTTCATTGAGCATGTTCTACTACCAGATCACATCCTTCTTCTATACTAGTATTTTAGGCATATTTTCCAGTTTGCATGATGCAAATTGTAAAGTGGTTTATCCCAGGAAACCTTAACCATTTCCTGAAAGAAGCTCAACTGGAGCTGCCATGTTTGAGGCGGTGTTAGAATATAGGATCATAAATAAGGGGAAGGGCTTGTTGAAACATGGGCATGACAGATTTTACTGTGCTTGGTATCTGCTATAAAGGTTTTCTGTTGAGAAGCTGTTTTAGGATTACCACACTATGATCTCAGATGCTCTATTCTCATTCCCCAGCATCAGAAAATAGGGGAGACTCATCCTCTGAAGTAAAGTGCAGCTCCCAGAACACTAGTAACATTGTAGGGATTTCAGTATATGAATGGTAAATAAATCAAAGGTCTGTATTGGAGGAGCCGGTGTAATAGTGAATGAGTTGGTTTTACCTACCTCATAGTGCTGGAACCAGAGCAGGAGCTGGAATAACCTAGGCAGGAATGGGATAGTAATGAACATTGTATAATTAAGGAGCATGGTATGAGGAGCTATTGGAGTCAAAACAGCAAGTAGCATAGCACTTGCAGAAGTCACAGCTAAAAATGGAGCTGGTGTTGTGGTAGTGACCACAGATGCAACAGCTGGAACAGGGACTAATACTATGTCAGAATATGGGTGCTGTTGGAAGTGGCAAGACACGAACAGAAGGGGTAGAAGCAGTAATAGTGATAGTCATGATATGTGGGAAGATTATTCTTTTATTCTCAGAACTGGTAAATGTACATGTGGTATCTAAAGTACAGAGGTCACTTGAGAGTGCCTACAATAGTTGCAAATATTGCAGTGGTCAGCAACAGGATGTCTTCTAAGATAAAGAACATATCTCAGGGGAGTCAGAGGACATCTGCAAGCTCATGTACCTGTAATATCAATCCCAAAAGATTAAGAGATTAATAATCCATGGTATGAATGTGGTAAAAACTGAGGAACAGACTCTCAATACCCTAAAGAAACACAGGCTAGAGATATGTGAACACATTGTGGCCAAATTGTGATTGGATTGTCATTTTCAATAACTCTTTGCAAATGACCCAAAAGGTATTTTTTTCTCACCAAGGCTTCTAATTTTGCTTGATCCTGTCCCCTACACATTTTCACACTGTTGCTTGGGAACTGTAGAACAGCGTGTTGTAACCAGACAGATCATTCAGCTTTTAATGTAAGGGTTAATTCTGTTATCAGTCAGTCAGCTATCAGTGGGGAGGGGGATGAGGTGTTGCTTAGCAACCAGGCAGAGTGGCATGATGGTCACTAAGGTAGCACATGCTCTGATTGGCTATGTAGTTCTAAGGGAGTTTTCCTTTGTATGGTTGTGTCTCCATGCTATGTACAAGACCCAAGCTGAAAAATAAAAGCTCTGTGTTATTTTGTTCTCAAATTATACACTATTTTTTGTTCACTTGAGTCAATAAAAAGTTGCATAAGCAAGTGCAGGACACTCCCATTATTTCTGGGTACATAATGTACTACAATGCATTGCCCCAACTGGCTGCTAGCATGTGCTCCATATATTTGCAGACATAAGGAGGAGGTAGCAGCATCTCTGCCAGCAATATCAACTGTTATTCATTAGAAGGCATCCCTTGCCAGAGGATGCCTTATTAATTCTTTAAAAAAAAACTCTGGTTCAGGCAGAGCCTGATCATCATCCTAGTAAGCATAGTCTGGCTTCCCAGCAGGGTGGGGATCAAATAGTGGATCATAGCAGACTCAGTCTCTCGTGGGGCAAACAATGGGGTACGAGAATCATAAACTAGTGCTACACTGCAGGGTTGCTTGTTAGCGCAGAGGCTTAAATGTTATACTGTCTAATAATGTTAACTTGTCAAACCATTCTGTCTCCAACCATCTCCACCAATGCCAGGTTGTAGTACTGAATTAAGTGTACACTGTAGGGTTGCTTTCCAAGTCTATGCTCCAACGGCAAATGCAGAAGAGGAATTGGATTTCATGCAGAAGTACAGGAAGAAATTGATCACACACCAAAACAAGATGTGCTGATAATCATGGGGGATTGAAATGCAAAAGTAGGGAACAGAGAAGAATTAGGAATTGTGGGGAAATGGGGCCGAGGAGACAGAAATGAAGCAGGAGAAAGACTTATTGAATTCTGTGAAGCCAATAATTGGTTTCTTGCAAACACATTTTTTGCGCAACCGAAAAGATGACTGTACACGTGGACATCACTAAATGGTCAATATAGGAATCAAATTGATTATATAATTGTAGCAGAAGATGGAGAAGTTCCATACTTTCTGCAAAAACAAGACCAGGAGCAGACTGCAGTACAGATCATGAACTGGTCGTATCGAAAATCAGAGTAAAGCTAAAGAAGAACAAAGCAATCATCATGCCAAAATACAATTTAAATAACATCCCAGAAGCATATAAAGATCAAATAAGGAACAGGTTTGAGGCTTTAAACTTAGTTGACAGAGAACCAGAAGAACTATGGAATGAAGTCAGAGACATTATCAGGGAAGAATGCAAAAAGACAATACCTCTAGTTAAAAAGAGAGAAAGGCCTCAATGGATGACTGAAGAAACTCTTAAAATGGTTAAGGAGTCAAGGAAAGCAAAAGCAAAAGGAGACAGAAACACAGTCAGAACCCTAAATGCAACAATACAGCGACTAGTACGTAGGGACAAAGAGAACTATTACAATAGTTACTGTATAGAAATAGAAGAGGACAACAAAAAGGGTAGAACAAGAGCCCTGTTCCAAAAGATTAGAGAAATGAAAGGGAAATTTAAGCTACGAGTAGGGATGTTGAATAATCAACAGGGGAACACACTGACTGACCGAGATGAAATAAAAGGAAGATGGAAGCAATACACTGAAGAACTCTATAAAACAGATGCCAGGATGACAGATTCATTCACAGAGTAACATATGATGAAGAACCAGAAATTTTAGAATGTGAGGTGAAAGCTGCTCTTAAAATACTTGGAAGAAACAAATCACCAAGAACAGATGGCATACCAATAGAGTTGCTACAAGGTACTGAGAAATTTTGGCAAAAATCTGTCAAGAAATATGGAAAACTAAACAATGGCCCACAGACTGGAAGCGTTCAATATACATCCCAATTCCAAAGAATGAGGATCCCAGGGAATGCAGTAATTATCAAACTATTGCGTTAATATCCCATGCAAGTAAAGTAATGCTCAAGATTCTACAACAAAGGCTCTTACCATATATGAAGTGAGAAATGCCAGACGTCCAAGCTAGATTTAGAAAGGGAAGAGGCACCAGAGATCATATCACAAACATATGTTGGACAATGGAACGGAGCAAGGAATTTCAGAAGAAAATCACCCTGTGCTTTATAGATTACAGCAAAGCCTTTGACTGTATAGATCAGCCTTTCCCAACCAGTGTGCCTCCAGATGTTGTTGGACTACAACTCCCATCTTTCCTGACCATTGGCAATGCTGGCTGAGGCTGATGGGAGTTGTGGTCCAACAACATCTGTATGGACAGAATATGGAGAAACCAATTGGTTCCCCATTGGAAAGGGTGTGAGACAGGGATGTATTTTATCACCCTATTTATTTAATCTATACACAGAACATATCATACGGAAAGTGGGATTGGACCAGGATGAAGGAGATGTGAAAATTGGAGGGAGAAATATCAATAATTTAAGATATGCAGACGATACCATACTACTAGCAGAAACCAGTAATGATTTGCAATGAATGCTGATGAAAGTTCAAGAGGAAAGCACAAAAGCAGGACTACAGCTGAACTTCAAGAAGACTAAAGTAATGACAACAGAAGAGTTACGTAACTTTAAAGTTGACAACGAGGACATTGAACTTGTCAAGGATTATCAATACCTTGACACAGTCATTAACCAAAATGGAGACAATAGTCAAGAAATCAGAAGAAGGCTAGGACTGGGGAGGGCAGCTGTGAGAGAACTAGAAAAGGTCCTCAAATGCAAAGATGTATCACTGAACACTAAAGTCAGGATCATTCAGACCATGGTATTCCCGATCTCTAGGTATGGATGTGAAAGTTGGACAGTGAAAAAAGCGGATAAGAGAAAAATCAACTCATTTGAAATGTGGTGTTGGAGGAGAGCTTTGCGGATACCATGGACTGCAAAAAAGACAATTGGGTGTTAGAACAAATTAAACCAGAACTATCACTAGAAACTAAAATGATGAAACTGAGGTTATCATACTTTGGACACATAATGAGAAGACATGATTCATTAGAAAAGATAATAATGCTGGGGAAAACAGAAGGGAGTAGAAAAAGAGGAAGGCCAAGCAAGAGAAGGATTGATTCCATAAAGGAAGCCACAGACCTGAACTTACAAGATCTGAACAAGGTGGTTCATGACAGATGCTCTTGGAGGTCTCTGATTCATAGGGTTGCCATAAGTCGTGGTTGACTTGGAGGCACATAACAACAAACATAGGGTTGCTTATTAGTGCAAGTATGTAATTGTAGGGTAGTTATGTCAAGCTCTCTACCCCACCTGTAGCATAGGGACACTAAACTGCAGGGTTGTAAAATGCAACATTATTGTGCCACCCACCCACACCATCCCTCTTTCCCTTCCCTCCCCTAAGACAGCAAAGAGTGTCTCACATTATGCTCTGGCAGAATAGATTCTTGGACCTGGACAAATGTTGGAGGAATTGGAGTCTGGATGTGTGAGGTTGGGGCCTGCATGTCCTCACTCTCAGCATAATCAATTCAATCCGTAAATCCTATATTATGCATCAAGTTACAGTCAGGAATGGTTAGTTCAGTTGTTTTCACAACAGTTTTCAACTCATGAAGTTCGTGAGAATTAAGGGCATAGATTCTATGCAGATTGGCCTTTTCCGGGCATACTCCCTGGTGAATGGCTTCTTCTGCTCTGAACCTGTAGATTTCATTCACAGAAAACCTGTTGCTGAAGAACTGATTCCTTCAAGTTTGCTTAGTGAATTTTTTGCAAACAAACAAAAAACCCACAACTTTGGGTTCTTCACCCAGTCAAATCAGGCAATGCTCATGTCAAACTGCTGTTGGAATGTACCCCTACAAATGTGGCACATTTAAATGTAACCTAATGTGTCATAGGGAGAGAAAATGCAACAATAAAACATACTTTAGCCAATTAACTTGAAATACTAAGAAAAGGAGAGAACTCCCAAAACGACAAAAAATGGGCAATGAGATATGATCGGACAAAGCTTTCAGCAATGCTACTTTGATGACATCCAGAAGTGAGCTCAACAGGAAAGTTCTCTCCCCAATCCTTGGGACATTCATAAAGAGGTCATTTCTCTACAGCCAAGGAGGACGGATAGGAGCACAAAATGTGACTAGTTCTAGAAGGTATCCAAGATGCTCTACCCACACTTAGAACCCAATGGTGAAACTGCATGGAGAACATGAAGTCATCAGTGTTTCAGCACCAACCCATTTAATCTGATGGCTTTTTGTCTAAGTGGGATGTTGAAGACATTGTTTGTCCCAGAAGGCTGAAAAAGTGACTCACAACTTCGAAGGTTGACCTCTTCATAATCCAGTGAATTAATTGCTTATTCAAACATGCAGAAAGCACTATCTATATATATGATCTCCCTAATAAAAATGTTTTGCTTTTGAGCCACCATTGGCTCAACTTGTCACAGGTCTTTCAATTCCGTAATATTTTAATGGTGGCTCTAGGTTGTCCTAGAAATGTCTCTCCCTTTCCTCATGTAGTTACTTTGACGATTTCATCGCTCAGAGCACAGTATTTCTAATTTATATAGCACCATTAATGTATATCCTGATTTACAGAACAACATTGCAAAACAACTGCAAAACCAAAATGACCTAAAAAAATCCAGGTCCTTCCCTGGTACGTTTAAAGTGGGAAAATTGTCTTTCAAGGCCAATGAGCCACTATTCTTTTAAATATTCTTCTTCAAAAGAATAAGAACTAGTAGAATAGTACTCAAAAAGGTTTCTCCAAATTCATGTACTTTATTCCAGTCAGCTCAGATATCGTTAACAGAATGGTTCAGATCTTAATAGGCATCAAGTCTTGGCTAATTCTTTAGTATACCTATTTGTAAGGGCTGTACACTGGATCAGGCCAATTCAGTGTGTTCCAGGTGTAGGTCAAATCGGGTTGAGGCAGCCCTGAATTGCCATGACCCAGTGAAATCCGGGGGGAAAGGCATCAAGCAGGAAGGAGAGGGGGAAATCCACCAAAAGGCTGGGACCTACTTTCTTCCTGGGAAAAGGTAGGAAGCTGACACCACCTGACTCTCCTTTCTGATGCCCTGCCTCCGAAGCACTACCCCACTTGATGCCTCTGCTCACTGTTGAGCAGAGGCACTGATCCTGCAGGAATGTTGCTTTGCAAGCTGCTTTTCTGTAGGGAAGCCACTTGTAAAGCAGCATCCTGCAGGATCAATACCTCTACACAACAGATATTAAATGGAGGCACTGATCTAATGGGGTGCATGGTGCTCCTTCACTTGCAAAGGTTTATAAAATTATGTATGGTGTGGAAAGCATATGGGGGTTAATTCTGTGACTCATACTAATGCTTGGGGTCACTCAGTGGACCTGATCAAGGGAAGAATCAGGATCACCACACACATAACTAACCTAAGTTACACAAGTAACCTAAGTGCCATAAGGTGTGGTGATGGCCACTAGCTTTGAGGGCTTTTAAAAAAGAGAGTAGACAAATGAATGGAGGATAGGCCTATTAACCACTATTGATCATGCTAACTAAATGGAATCCACAGGTCAAGAGCAGAATACTTCCAATACCATGGAATTGCTACTTGTGATGGTGCTGTGGAGAGGTGATATAAGCTTCTAGTGTATGACTGATTTTAAAACTCTGGTGTGATCCAGGGGGATTTAATAGAAAAGTGTGGATACGAACTTGGTTCCATCGGAAGCTCAATCTTAGACTTGACTGGAAGCTCGATACAACTTGGCATCTATAAAATGGGAATAATAATTTACCTCACCAAGTTATTCTGAGAATAAACATTTTAAAAAGATAGCATTTAACATGCAAAAATATGTGCAAGTTAATATTACATAATCACCCAAACCACTTTAAGCTCTGTGCCATGGGCACAATTCAGAGAACACATAGAAGTATTTGTGTTTCACATTTTTCTTTTTAACATTTCCAATAGTGGAAAAATATTTTTGTTGTAAGATACAAATACTGGGTTGTGAAAATGCGATTTGTTCATTGCTCCTGACTCGCCGCTTTCCTCAAACATTAGGTGCCATAAGTCTAGTTGGGTGGATGGAATGCCAGAAAAGAGAGTGAGTCCTGTTGTGGTCCCACCAAGAATCTCATGGGGAAGGCAGCAAGGCAGGTCAATTGTTGCACTACTGCCGGTAAGCAACTTGCTCCAACAATGGTTGGAATGAACTGAGGGCTTTTGAGCTTCTACCTCCACTCCACCTTTCTTAGACTCTGGCACGTGTTGGACAACTAATCTCTTAATGGGCTATCCCTTTGGCCTGAAGATGGGCACTTCTCTTGTGTCACAGTCTCCTGCCTCATGCACACCATATATTGTTCGATGAGCAAGGTAGTGCAGGAGCCACTCAAAATTCCAAAAGCCCAGGGGAAGTTGCTCATGAGGACCTGGCTCTAGTTCTAGGGTCCTGATGCTGTGGGCTTCGCCATGCTGTTTGCTGTTTGCGTGGTCCCTTGATCACCAGCATCAGGCTCAGACAAGAACCCTGTCTGGCTCCTTAGGCAGTGACACTATGGCCTCCAACTCAAGTGTCTTGGTCACTGCTGGACTATGAGATGACGATACCCAAGAGGCATCAAAAAGCTAGTAAACCTTGATAAAGTAGTCTAGACTTCTGGAATGCAAAGTTACAAAAATCATTCTTGATAGTGCATCTGCTAGATAGAATAACCCAAGAAAGTTTGTTGCATAGGAGTATAAACACTCTTGGGTCCATTCCAAGGTGAAATGGAGACACAGCTATCTGAAATCAAGATAGTAAAGTTGGTGCCTAAACAATTCAAAGAGTAATCACAGAAAAATGGCATGTTCATAGGCAGGAGAAAGCACACGACACTCCACAGAAGAAACAAGGTTAAAATGAAGTTTATTAGGTTTTTTTGTGATTTTTTTATTTTGTTTTAGTTTTTTTTATATAAAACTGTTTGTGAAACAGCTATTTTATTCCCATGGCAGAGTGACCCCTGAAAGATGCACTAACCCCTTCTTAAGGCCTTAACAAGAGAAAAAATGTTTTTTAAAACTCAAATGTTTAAAAATTACACAATGTACAAACAAACTAAAAAGTAACCATGTGGTGTAGGCTGCTAAATTGACATTCTCCCTTCCTCCCTTTTGGAAATAAAATGACAGAGAAGGGTTAATTGTATCTTCCTGGCCAGCTTAACACACACTGATTATGTCAACATTCAGACTTCCTGTTGAATGCCCCTTTCTAGTAGGCAAGCCAACATCTTCCACTAGACTATCCTCACAAAAAGGCAGCAGCTCCTTGGAATGATTTGGGAGTATCTGTCAATGCCAAGAATGGCCCAAATCCCCCACCTTTTGGTACAGAGTCATGTATAATAAGATCAGAATATCTGTATATGAAGCTAGTAGAAGCCACTCTTATTTCACAAGTCATATGACATAGGAGTCTTCTGATGCTTCTCAGGCTTTCTTAATAAAAATAAATAGCGTTTCTTAAAAAGAAAAAAAACCCTTTTCACACATACACAAATACAAACATCCCATCCCTGCAGCCATTAACTCTCACCTCCCAACCCTGCAGACAATTTCGCCAACACACACATACACACACACAAAATCCATATTCTTTAAAACCTGGGTTATCTGTTGTAGAAGTTGGAGTGAAGAGACAAATTTGATTAAGCAAGCTCCTAACTCCATTTGAAACAAGATGAGCAAAGGCCTTGTTTGAATTTGACTTATACTTGTTTATAAGTGACTTGGAACATATATGGATCCTAAAAATTGAATTTAATGCATAAAAAGGGATAGCGCACCTTTCATTTAAAACAAGTCTATCAAGACTAAAAATAGATCTTTATATATATATATATAATCTATATATATATTTTATCCCTCCCTCTTTAATTCCCCCACTTTCTCTTCTTTTCCCTCCCCTTCCCATAGTCACTATGGAGATTGTGTCCATGAAAACAGCTGGTTCAGACTCCTTGATCATATTCTGTGATGTTGTTGGTCAAGTGTGATGAAAGAGTTGATGAAGGAAGTGCTGGCATTGGCAGGCACATCAAGAGAGGGGCATGACTGCACAGTGGGAAATAATCCATCCAATCATGAATGTCCACCGCTGTCTTATCTCAGCAGCCTAACCTGTAATGGGGGAAAAACACTGCTATTAGACAAATGTGTTAAGTGGTAAACATTTTTATTAACTTAATGGCAAAATTAATTCCATAGTCAAAGGAGATATTCTAGCAGCAATACTTCCAAGAGTAAAACTTGGTGGAATAGTTTAGGAAAGTATGCCAATAATAATTTTCCTTTAACAACAAACCTTTTTAAGAAAGTTATGTAAAGAAATAATTCTGCAGTGATTATATGAAATAGAAAATCATACTGTCTAAATGTCTGTGTCAGAATCCATTACATTAGTGCTGGCATATAGGGCTGTTTAATCACAGGCAGAATCTCTGTGACAACAGTGCAGCAGTGGATTTTATCATGGATACCTGCCCACCAGGAAAAAGGCTTCATCTCTCCATACTTCATGTGGCCCTGCACAACAATCAGACAGTAACAATTTAAAAACCAACCCAAAATTAATAGCCAATGATAAATTCTGGGCAACCAGTAGTGCACATGAGGAAGATGCTCTAACTACAGTAACCAACATTGACTGGATTTCTAAAGTCTGGACAGCTAAAATTTATTGGTTCTATTTGGCTAGAGTCCATAACTTTCATTTTAAGCACACTGGCATGTTTATGTATTAATTTCCAATGTGAACCAGAGTTAGCCTCTCTATGACAGACACTTCAGCCCCACACATCCCATTCTGTTAAGTAACACACTCAGCCTTGAATACTTTATAAATGCTTTCACTCAGAGGTTTCCATGAGCTTTATTCAGGTTGTCCATGGTGTCTCCACCACACTGAATATACATATTGACTGTAGTTATACTTTTATTGCTTCTTTTATTTTTTATATTATACTGTATTATAATTTAAATTCTATGGTCTTACAATTGCTGTGACGGAGAAAAATCATTAGTCCGCCAAGACCCTCAGCAATTTTCAAGTGGTCCATGGAGAAAATATTTGGGAACCACTGCTTTAAATAAGCTGTCAGACTATCCATAGGATGTGAATTATTACTCTATCTTTCCTACTGTACTCTATGAATATCTACTTTAAGGAAGAATTCAGTGGGTCTTACTTCCAGGTAAGTATCCATAGGGTTGCAGCCTAAATCCATTACCACTTAAAAGAGTGTTTAATTAAAATTACCTCTCCTTTGCATGGGGAGTGAGGACCTCAAGATACCAACTTTTCTGATTGACTCTTCCAAGTCTGGTGTTGTATAGACGTATCATATATGGATTGGTCCAATTCCCAAAGGGAGGGGGAGGGGCTGGTTGTCTCTTCTAGCTATCAGACCACTTTTCCTTACTATGAGTAGAATTACTCCAGAGAAATTCAAGGGCATTTTCAGGTTGGTGTTGATTCCCCATTTCACCTTTGTTATGGGTGTTACCTTAATCTTAAGCGCATTGGCTATCAGACACTGGAAACCAATTTTGGACCACTGACTTTTACTTAGCCGGCACTTATATGCGTATTTGTCTCTGACCAGCTTAAGCAAAGAAAGATTACTTTTAGGTAGATTTTCAAGCTAGATACTATTCTTAGACGTGCAATGTCTCCTCCCAGCAGGAGCCCAGGGTGGGATATAAATCTAATAATAATAATAATAATAACAACAACAATGATGATGTGTTTTAATTCCTTTAAAATAAACCATTTTTTTGGTTAAAATGGTAGAACTTTGCCTTGGTTTTAGCTCTCCAATTACCCATATGCATCCACTTTGGTTTTGCTGCCCAATATTGACAGATATTGATGAGGAAGGATAGTGTTTTTTAAATGGCCTGAATTCTTGTGGTGGTAGCAAGCAATGTTACTGTTTTTGGCTCCTTGGGGAGGCAGAAATGACCAGCTGGGGTAAGATGAGTAGGACAGGAGGAAATCCTGCTTGTTCTGAGCTTCTATGGCAGATGCACATTCTTGCTTTCCTTGAAAGAGATGGAAAATCTGAAGAACTGGGAACTAATAGAAGGAACACGTATGGCTAATCCATGAGGACACATAGCCCTAGCACTGGAAATCTTCCTCAGCCACTGCCCTCACATGGATGGGAAAAGAAACAATCACCATCTTCCAGTATTGAGTCCAGCTGTGTTCATTTCTCTTTTAGTTGTTGAACCTGCTTTTCTCCCATTCCATTTCCAAAAGGGAACGGACAGAGACTGAGTTCTAGAAGGTCACAGCCTTTACTGCAGGCAAAGGGAGGCAGAGCCAGGAGGTTGGTCTAACAAGTATTACCAAACAGCAGATTTTCACAGCTGTATCGGACTGAAAAGCTACAAATGCTTCTAGGTGTAATGGGCCACAAGTTGTCCTCACAATCACAGAAAACTATGGCACTGTAGATATGGTAACTGCACACTTAATTCTGGCCTCAGTCAGCTCTTCAGTTTTTCTAGCCAGCAGGCAAATACATTCCAGACTTGGACATGCCAAATACCCAAACTCACACCCTTCTGTTCCATATAAAGTTATCCCTTCGTTCCATACTCACAAATGCTAATGCAGATAAGAATCCATTCATACATATTCAAAAAGTAATCAAACTCAAAAGGCAGTAGTTGCGTAACTGGTAAATTATCTGCCAGGATGGTCTGTTGTATAACTGGTGAATAATTTGCCAGAACAATCAGATGCCACTGAAGTCAAGCTAGCCCTTTTGGCATTGAGAAGCTTCTTAGGAAAAATGTTTTGTTTGGAGAGACACCACAAACATTCCAGGAATGCCCTCTTCTCATGACTAGTATGTCCAGGGCTTGTGAGTTAGAGTTATCAGAGGTGTTAATGGGATTCAACTGAGAAGTTGTTTTCATTCTGAAGAAGACTTTTGAAACAGGAATTTACTGGATAGGTGTCAGTATTTTGCTACCATTTCAATATCAACTTTCGTATGCAATATAATGCATTGTAATATTTTGCTACCATTTCAATATCCATTTGTGTATGTATCCTTGTATTCAGTACACGTTTATGTATGTATCCTTACAGTTATTCTTGTATTACATATTGCAGTTTGCGATTTATAACTGTGTATCTTGTGTTTTAAGCATATATATACAATTATTTCATTTGTAGTTGTGTGCAAGGTAGCACTTATTATTGTGGTTCAAAAAGTAACAATACACACTCTTCAAACAACTTCCCCACAGATACCAGTTATTCTACTTATTTTAGCATTTATATGCAGTTTCTCTTGTACCTAGAAACTCAAGGTGGAGATATACGAAGAAATAGTGAAACAAAACAACAACACAGTACCAACACCAGTATAATGGCATTATAATATCGGCAGTTTTATTTTCAATTCCTTTCCTAATGATCCCTAGCATGGAATTTGCCTTTTTCACAGCTGCCACACACTGGGTATGATCTTCATCGAGCTATCCATGAGAACCCCAGGCCTTGTTCCTGGTCAGTCACCACAAATTCAGACCCTGTGAGCATATCTGTAAAATTAAACATTTTTTTGCTCCAACATGCATACCTTTACACTTGTTTACATTTACTCAGTTTGTAGAGTTCCTTTCGGAGCTCTTTGCAATCCTTTTTTGTTTTAACCACCCTGAACACTTTTGTAGTATCAGCAAATTTGGCCACCTCACTGTTCACCTCTACCTCTACATTGTGTATGAACAAGTTAAAAAGCACAGGTCCCAACAATACTATCCACCAGTTTTTCCGGGATGTAGAAGGTAGTCTCAAGTATGCAAGGAGAGAAAAAGCCTAAGGCTGGGTAACTTAGGGAATGCGCTCCCTAAAGATTCATCACTGGCAACTACTTTACAAGCTTTTACATGCATGTTTTAAATGTATATAATGCCTCAACACTGATTTGTGATCTTACTACTGTCTCTTTTTTAAGATGTTTATACTTCTGTTTTATTGTATTATGACAAGCATATATTGTACAATGCCTTGGAATCTGGCATAACAGCAAAAGTCCCATTTTCCCCACAAAAAACAACTACTTAAAGCTGCCCTGTTAAAATTATCTGCCAGTGAACTTCCACCATTTCTGGGAGTACATCAAAACAAGCCTTGCTACTTCGATGAATCAACAGGGGAAAACAAGTTACTGCAACACACCTACTCTATTATAGGACTTCTGGAAGTCAAGAGGAGTACCTCCTCCTTATACCCAAAGTATCTTTCTCTGATATCAAAATTGAATAGGCAAAGTGCAAGCAGATGCAAGACAAGTAATTAATTAAAAAGAAAGATTTCCAGAAATAACAGAAGCAAATGAATGGCATTCATAATCGGTTACAGATTTCTCAAGAAAGAGCTGTGAGACTGTGCTCCTGCCTCAGGCATTTAGACACTGCAGGCTTGCTCTTACCTGGAAAAAAGCCAGAGCACTAAGACAATGCAGAGCAACAGAATGATTCACCGTTCATCTTCTTGCCTGAAAATGTTGCAGAAGCACTGGAGCAACTGACTCAAAGATACTATGTGGAGATGTTCCACTGCTGTGTGACCAGGACAGTCTATAATGTACTTCTTAAGAGGCATTGCACTGCACCAATAAGAGGGCACATGTATACCCAAAGCCAAGCCATTCATTATCACAAAGCACTTTGTACATTACCTTGGTTGTTTAAATGGGTTGAGATATATATCTTTATTGTATTGTTTTATTTTAAGTCTTGTGCCTCACCCTGGATTGCCTGTAGCAATGAGACAGGCTAACAGATATTTTAAATAAACAAAATAGATAAAATATGAGCTGTTGAAACATTTATTTCATCCAGGATCCACCAAGGCCATTCACAGGTCACTTGGCTAAAAGACAATGCAAGGGTTTCAAGCAATGCTTCAAAACAAACAAACAGTGCTGTGAAAGGGTGTGTGCAAATAATTTCCAAATGGTGAGAAAAAGTAGACATTTCCCCATAGTCAGCTCAATTGTAGCACAGTTACAATAAGGCAACCAGGATCAATTAATAAGATATAAGCAGTACACGAAGGAGCTCTTTTCATGTGACTTGCAGCACAGGTGTTCTGAAGGAATCTGTCAAAGGAGGAGCTAGAAGATTCAGACCTCTGCATATGTGTCTCAGATATGCGTTCAGCAAACCACCCTAAACTTGACTGACTGAATATGTGAGGCTTGCATTTAGACTACACATATCACCAAGGTGGATATATTCTGGCCACTTTTCTAAACATCTGTAGGAAAAGTTGTAATTTGGAGCTCTACAAATAAAATACAGCTAATAGCACTGAAAAGGAAATTAAGTTCATCTCCATTTTTGTTTTAGATATTATTACACTGAGTGTGCACAGTAGGGACACTCAGTTCAAACCCAGAAATAACAGTAATATTTTCTTTCCTGTGCATGGGGTGGGGAGAAGATACTATTGCACATTACAATATCTAACATTAGTTTTTGATTCAGAGCTCAGAAAGACTGTATATGTGAACCAAACATAGCTTTGTAAGCTTTAATTTATTTTGCAAACTAACCTAGAAGTGTTAGGGTGCACAGCTGAGCCTTGCTTTGCATACTCTACTGAAATCAAAGTGCACCTTAAATGAGCTTCAATTAAACGTATCATGATGAACTCCAGATAAAAACTGCAGACTTTGGGAGTGTTCTGCCATTACTGATGAATCAACTCTGATGGCAGCAAGGTTTATGGAATGTTTTTAAAATATATGTGCTCCCCTCTGTAACAATCATTGCTTTAAAGATACTAACTGCTGGCCTTGCTCACAAACACTGAAGGTATCTCCCTTATTCTCTGTGAAAGACATTGTACCTGGATCATCTGTCTCTTAAGGAAAATATCCACTCCATAAATCTAAATTTGTTCATATGAATGTATTTGTAGCTAAATAAATATTTTTGTCCCACGTCATACATGACAAGACACAGTGAAGTAGCCATCAGGAAATTAACATTCAATGCTAACTTTCAAACAAGCTCCATGTGGTTAAATTGCGTTTTAAAACAGTGTATATGGAGAATGGTATTGCACAAAGAGTCTGGATACTGAACTTCTATTTTTAGATAACTATTTGTGTGTGTATTTTGGAGGAAGCTACTAAGTCTCAGGATTTTGATGTGTCCACAAAATGAGGATAATAGTGCTGGCCTATCCCCCCCCCCTAAAAAATACTTAGATATACAAAAGGAACTGAATGTTGTGTTAGGAGGATACCAGTCAAAAGTAACTATCTTAAGATTAAAAACCCATTTTATGTATTTCAGACTTGCAACTCGGCACTCAACCTAGTTGTCTGTGGGAAGTAACAATTGCTTCCAGGGAAAGAGGTACATTTCCACTGACATAGTGGCAGAGCTGAACAGAAAGCCACCTCTGGGCTACATTATGGCAACTACATATGCACGCGCGCACGTGCGCACTCTCTCTCTCTCTCTCTCCCCCCTTATTATAGCCCTAAAGAGTTACTGGCTTTCAGGCTTTATGTCATATCAAACCAAGCAGCATTTATAGAGGCTGAATATGTGGCCTTGTTCCTGGCCTTGGACAGGCATGTGCAATAGCCTCAAAGCTTCAGGAGGTCAGGAAGTATAACTAGTGGCAGCAGCATGGCAGTGAGGGAAAGAAAGGAATCAACATGGCTGAGAGGAAAAGGGAAGCTAGGCAGGCTCTTCTCCCCCCCCCCCGAGTAGTCATATACAATGCTGTTACAGGGTTCATGAGAATTTCTTCCCTTAAGATGACATAAGGAGTTGCCCTGTAACAATCTTCCTAGTGTATGTATAGCATAGACTAGTAGGCAAAGTTAACCCATCATCAGACTATATGAGGCTTTGTCCCTCGCAGGGTTCCGAGTGCTTCTGTTGAACTCGAAAAGGCAGCTCTCTGTTTCTGATGTTTCTGTTTTTGTGGGGGAGGGGGTTGCTTCTTTTGGAACATTGAAAGTACATTATGCTTATGATGCTATGCAGATTTAATCAGCGCCTTTCCCCCCTCTAGTCACTTGTACTAGGCTGTGCATGAGACTGCTGACAGGCAGACAACTGATCTTGACGTACTGGAGCTCAAAAAAATGTTAAACTAAATCAAATATGTCAATCAAATGATGAAAAGTAAGCTTTTTTACTTTTCACCCAATCTTTTGTATTTACAAAAATAGACAAAACAGATGAAATGTAGAAAAACACAATAGTCATTTAGGGTATTTCAGAAACGGGCTTTGTCTCGGTTTTGCCCTTCACTGGTAAACTGGTCAGCTTGGTACCAAAATACAAGGACAACAACATCTGCCTGAAGTCAGTTAAAATCTCTGCATAGCAAGACCACAACCTATTTCTCCCTCAAAATGGGAAGGTAGGAACAGAAACTCAGCATTCTTCCCTCAACTCACCTGTGCTTGCTTTTATTTTGATTCCCGCGAACACACTTCCCCCCTCACCCCCGCTCCGACTGCTCTGTGCTGAGGCTGCCTTTCACCATCTTGTTCTGCAAGGAGGGAAGAGAGCAAGGGGGGAGGGGCTGATGTCCAGTATGCCAAGGTGAAGGGGAAAGAAGATAAAAAGAAGAGAAGCAGAAGAGAAGAAAAAAAGGAATATATGGAGAATGAAAGAGAGAAATCAGCATCAGTAGGAGAACCAAACACAGATCATTCATACAGGATTTCCGCATGACAGCATTTGGTACTTTTCTCAGGGGAAGAAATAGACAGAGTTTAGCAAGAAAATGGTGTTGCATTCCCTACATAATCACAACCATCCAAATTGAGTATCAAAAAGCTTTTAAAAATATCTTCCTTGAGTGTTCTGAAAGAACATTTTGCAAAAGATTTTTGCTCTCTGATATCAGATGTTTTTAACTATTAATATCAGAAATGTCAAACTTGAACTAGTTTCATCTTGAAAATAACAGAATATAATTAGTAATTGTAACAGAATATAATTAGTTTTCATATCTTAACTAAAGGGATCACTTTGTGACATAAAGTGTTAATATCACAAAACAAATAGTATGTCTAGAAGCCCTCTGCTTCCCAACTTAAAAGTTATTTTTAACTACATCTCAGTTCTAAAACAGATACTTTTTTCTATACTAGGACTACATCTTAGACAACAGTGCCTTGACCCTCCACTGAAACAAGAGGTAGATTATAAACAAGGTTATACATATTCCATAGTTCTGTTCAAATGTAGAAAAACAGCAAAAAAAAATTTGGGCGCAAAAATCAGTATATTGAGAATTTCAGTTTTATTTTTATGGTTTAGAGATGTGGCCTGGGGAAAAAAAGGAAAAAAATTAAAAACAACAGCCTTTTCTCTTTTTTTCTGAAGCATGTTTTGTTTTTTCTGAAAAATTGAAAAAATGTTGATTATGAAATATATTTTAGAATGATGAATGATGTTCAAAACAAGGTGTCCATATATTTACTCCCCCAAAATGATTTCAAAAACCTACTAACAGGAAGACTTTTAAGTAAGACTATGTACAGTATCAGATCATTTACAATTCTGTACGCTGAGGACAAGCAAGTCCTGAGTTACACACTGAGACTACAATTCTCAAAAGCAGGAACAAAATGCATTTCTGCCTCAGGAGGCACTACCACTGACACAAGGAAGAAGAATTCAGTGCCTTCTTTGCTTGTAGGCTTCCTCATGTTGGCATAGTTGGTGATCTGTTTCTGTCCTCTTGACTAGGCCCCAAAGAAGTGTGAGAAGGAGAAAGTACGAAGCAACACCAAACAGCAGAAACTGATAGTGATATCACAGAAAATGAGACTGATTAAATTTCATGTAGTATTCATTGAGTCTTGGTTCCCCAGCCCTTTCTTTTTCTCAGCTGTTGTGATGGACACTGTAGAGGACTGAAGGAGCCATCATAATTTTCAGAACATATAATAATGTTCTTTGTTTTACTTTCGCAAATATGTTTTTAGATGTTTTATTGCTTGTGTCTCTGGGGTCCTTTGGGAGGAAGAGCGGATTATACATTTCATAAATAAGTAAGTAGATAAATATGTTGATGGTTTCTTTTGTTTTTATTGTTTCTGCCTGCTCCTCATAAACTGGCAAAACCAAAGAGATACTAGACCCCATGGCTTCAAAATTTCCAGAAATTGTATATTTCTAGTGAAGATTAGTTTGAAAGGTGTATGCATGTACACCTGATGCCAGAAAGGGTCTCCAGTGCCAGAAATCAAGTCTATAAGTTTACAAGGGATTGGGGTTTCAGTAACCTGAATAGTTCCTTACACCGCCCTATGCTTAGCAGGAGAATAATAAATAATGTAAATAAGCAACTATGTAAGCAAAATCATTTAAAAAAATAAACTATATAAGCAAAATCTTTTAAAAATAAATGAGATATAAGCAAATACGTAACTACATAGCACATTTTCCCAATACAGAGGGAGAGAGGTGTGTGTGTTTGTGTGTGCCCATATAGAAGAACATTTGGATGAGTTTAGTTTTTTAAACATGTTTTTAAAGATGTTTTGTTTTAATGTATTTTAAGTCTGTTTTTATGATGTTTTAAAGTGTGTTTAGTGCTTTTAGATCCTCCTGGATCGCCTGAGGGGAATGGGAATAGGAGGCACTGTTTTACAGTGGTTCCATTCCTATCTCTCTGATAGGCACCAGCGGGTGGCATTGGGAGATGAGGCTTCAGACACTTGGCCTCTCAATTGTGGTGTGCCACAGGGTTCTATCCTCTCTCCCATGCTATTCAACATCTATATAAAGCCGCTGGGGAGCATCATCAGGAGATTTGGGCTGCAGTGCCACCAATATGCGGATGACACTCAGCTCTATCTCTCATTTAAGTCCTCACCAGAGATGGCTGTGGTTACCATTTCCAAGTGCCTGGAGGCCGTAAGTGAATGGATGGGAGGAAACAGGCTGAAGCTGAACCCCGACAAGACCGAGGTACTGCTTGTGGGAGATAGGAGGAAGTTAGGTGATTTTGACCTGGTGTTGAATGGGGTAAGATTGCCCCTGAAGGACCAGGTTCGCAGCCTCGGTGTTGTTCTTAATTCCCAGCTGTCCATGGAGGCTCAGGTCGTGGCGGTGAGCCGGGCAGCTTGGTATCAATTACGTTTGATACAAAGGCTGCAACCCTACCTCCCTGTCCATCTGCTCCCACGGGTGGTACATGCCCTGGTCTCCTCTCGCTTAGACTATTGTAATGCGCTCTACGTGGGGCTACCCTTGAAGACGGTCCGGAAATTACAGCTGGTACAGAACGCGGCGGCACGTCTGATCAAGAACAGCCGCCGCCGAGACCATATCACTCCAGTACTTAAAGATCTGCACTGGCTACCAGTTGTTTACCGGGCCCAATTCAAGGTGTTGGTTTTAACCTTTAAAGCCCTACACGGTTTTGGTCCAGTTTATCTAAAGGAATGCCTTCAGCATCACCAGATAGGCCGCCAAATGAGATCAGCCTCCCAAGACCTTCTCTCGGTCCCACCAGTCAAAACAGCTAAGCTGGTGCGGACCAGAGAGAGGGCATTTTCAATTGTGGCCCCCGCCCTCTGGAACTCTCTGCCTTATGATCTCCACCATGCCCCCTCCCTGACAGGCTTCCGCCGAGAACTGAAAACATGGTTTTTTAGGGAGGCATCGAACTTAGTTTAAATTTTTGTATGATGGGGGTAGGTTTGGATTGAGTATACTTATTGTTGTTTTGTATTATATGTTATATTTTACTCTATGTTATATTTTAATCTATGTACGCCGCCTAGAGTGGCCGTTAATTCGGCCAGATAGGCGGCCTAGAAATAAAATTTTATTATTATTATTATTATTTTGTTTGCGGCCCATGGCTCCTACTGGGAAGAAGTGCAGGATATGAATGAATGAATGAATGATTGTCAGTGACATTTTTATCAGAGCCATGTGCTGTTACTTATTTGTTTGACACTGTTATTCTCTGCTTTTGTTATATTATTCTTAACGTATATATTTATTTTAAATATTTAATATATTTTAATCTTCTGCCTTTTGATTCATAAGTCCACAAGGCAGTTGAGAAAATTGGTAAAAAAACCACAACAAAAACAAAGCTTTTCATCACTAAAATCAATTATTTGCTGCAGCTAAATGTTCATTTGTCACATAAATTAATAAGGAGGCATCTACCTCCACTTATGTTATGGTGTTTCACTATTCAGAATTCTCTCCTGAATTCTGGTAAATTTTGCTCCTCAAAAATTAGTCTTGTTATAAAATCATCAGTTTGGTACATTTACTGAGGAAAAACACTGTTTGAGTTGAAAGGGGTCAACACTACCCAATATAACCGTAATAACTCTTAAGACATAATGTGCAGTCTTCATTCAGTTATTCAGCTTTGCAGTTTTCTGAAGTCTTCATGTGACATGACCTATCAGCTTGAAAGTATCTGTATTTCAAATATTGCCATTTAACAAAGCAGCATTCAGCTTTGGCAAAATAAGTTTCTGCTCAAATAATTGTATAGATTTCTTTCACAGAGGCAGATGGCTGGTCTTCAAATGGCTCCATACTCCTTGTTCCCTCAAGTCGAGGGAAGTAATAGTCCCACTATATTCTGCATTGGTCAGGCCTCATCTGGAATACTGCGTTCAGTTCTGGGCGCCTCATTTTAAGAAAGATATAGACAAGTTAGAGCGGGTTCAGAAGAGGGCGACGAGGATGATAGCCGATATGGAGAACAAGTCTTATGAGGAAAGGTTGAAGGAACTTGGCATGTTCAGTCTGGTGAAGAGAAGGCTGAGGGGCGACATGATTGCACTCTTTAAGTACCTGAAGGGCTGTCACATAGAGGAGGGTACAGATTTGTTCTCTGCTGCCCCAGAGGGTAGGACTAGGTCTAATGGTTTTAAGTTGCAGGAGCATAAATTCAGATTGGACATTAGAAGGAACTTCTTGACAGTAAGGGCAGTTCGGCAATGGAACCGACTGCCTAGGGAGGTGGTGGGATCCCCTTCGCTGGATGTCTTCAAGCAGAGGCTGGACAGCTATCTGCGGGAGATGCTCTAGCTGTGGATTTCCTGCTGTGAGCAGGGGGTTGGACTCGATGGCCTACAAGGCCCCTTCCAACTCTATGATTCTATGATTCTCTACTGTCCATGATTAAAGAAACAAGGGAGGAAATCCCAAATACACCTTTATACTCTATAAAGCAAGCTGAAGGACATTAATTTCTGTATGTTATATTTAAAACTGTCCTCTTGCAGACATGCCAGAAATCACCAAATCTCTTGCATATTGATTGTTCTCCACTAAAACTAATTTTCATCCAACTTTAGATTAACTAGCTATATAACGAAAAGTACATTATTTGTGCTTTACCAATATGCCCAGAAGCTGAACAAGAGGATTAGAATTAGCTGGCCAATTATACTCAGCACAGCAGCTAATACTGATTCCCATCTCCAACAGATTAATTGACGACAGGAGCTTTCCAATCAGCTTCCCATCCATTTCTACACTTCTCTTTAATGTTAGACTATCTCCTAACAACCAGTTTTAGTGAAACATTCACTGAACAGCTACAGTCAAAGAAAAACACTCAGTACAAAAGCCATGAAATGAAGCTAGCTTCACAGAGGAAACAGTAATACAGATTGTAATCAGTTAATTCCATAGAATAAGGACAATATGAAGTGTCTCATATTGTCTGTTTGTTCAAAGAATGCTACCCTGTAGAAACATATACACACAATATGAAGAGACGGCCTAGGAGCACAGTATTTTAGAAAACACTGTCCAGATACAAAATCGTCTTAAAAACCATGATGAGTATAGCAAAGGGCAGTGACAAATTGATAATATTACCTTGTGCTTGGGGCACCTCACTGAGAAATTCTCTTCATTTAGTAAACAATCTAAAAGAGAAGAAAACAGAAGTACAATCATTTGTAAAACAGTCACCATTTCCAAAGCTGGCATGAATTGATTTTAAACCACATGTCTGATAAAAATGTTGCATCTTTTTCTTCATCTCCAAAGATAAATGATTTCTCATAATACGAGAAAGGTGTTCACAGCATAGAAAGCACTAATGTTTGAAGGGGAGATGGGCACCTGTAAGCATGTACAGTGCATAGTTAGCCTTAGCTAACTCAGACTCCTAGGAACATGCTTACTCATCTCCCCTTCAAGCATGAAGTTGTTAAGCCAACCAGTGTGGTACAAACATCTTTTTCAAAATTCTAAAGTCACTGCAGAGGTTTTTTAAATAGATTGATTCCATGCTCAAACTTGGCAACAATAAATTTTGCTTAAAAATAGCTTCTTTGAGGGATCCTTCCTTAGGGCATACAGTTCAAGCTTCAGACCTTTGATTCTGATGTGCTTTAACATTCTTTCAACTATTTTTTGGGTGTGTGTGTGTGTGTCAAATTTCAACTGTATTATTAGGACAGCGAGTCCTTAGGAAACCATTAATGGATCTAGTTCCCATAATTTCCTACCAGCTCCAATTGACTCTCATGGTGGTAAATGAAATCACGCTAATTTGAAACAATCTTAAATATGTGGTATAACCATATCCTCCTGCTGTCGCAATCTGTTCGAACAGTCAGCATGAGATTAACAAGGAAAAAACTGTTTTCTTTTTTATTTTGGCTCAGCTTCCTTTGCTGCAAGGAATATGTCAGTGTTCCATGCTGAAAGCTCTGAGCTGGATAAAAAGAAAGAAGCTTACCAAAGACTAAAACAATTCAGCGTGGTGTGCCAAGAAGAGCATCTATCCCAGTTAGCAGCCACAATTCAAAACACATGGGGCATATTCACACATAACATGAGACCATAGTTTAGTACAGCTTTTCCCACCCTGGTGCCCTTCGGATATTTTGGCCTACAACTCCCATCCACCCCAGCCAGTGGGGAATACTGGTTTAGTATGGCATGCACAAGCTGGCACAATCCTGGGCAAGCCCTGGACTACTGTGCTCTCCACTGCTTCTGTTGTATGGCAAGGGGGATTTCAGCAGCAGTTGCTTTTCTTGAATCCTGGCTTACTGTCTCCTGTGGACCAGAGATAGATAGATAGATAGATTGATTGATTATTTATTTATTTATTGCACTTGTATACCCCCCCATAGCCGAAGCTCTCTGGGTGGTTTACAGCAATCAAAAACATTAAAACAAGTATGCAATTTAAAACACAATTTTAAAATTTAAAACAATATAAAAACAATTTAAAACACATGCTAAAATGCCTGGGAGATTGTGGTTTTAGTCCAGTGCTTCCCAAACTTGTTCCCCCTGCACCATTTGAACACTGCTGAGAGTCTTGGCAGACCACTTAAGGATTTTTCTGCCTGCTGTAGCAATTGTTTAATGTGTTGTGCTCAATGCTTTATGATTAAGTGTATTTTTATTGCTTCTTTTATTTTTTACATTGTATTACTATTTACTTATTTATTTTTTTATTTATATCCCGCCCTTCCTCTCACCAGGAGCCCAGGGCAGCAAACAAAAACACTAAAAACACATTAAAACATAATAAAAACTGACTTTAAAATACATTAAAACAAAACATCTTTAAAAACATTTTTTTAAAAAGCCTTGAAGACATCTTTAAAAAAGGTTAAAAACACTGTTTTTTAAAAAAAGGTTTGAAAAACATATTAAAAAGCAATTCCAACACGGACGCAGACTGTGATAAGGTCTCAACTTAAAAGGCTTGTTGAAAGAGGAAGGTCTTCAGTAAGTGCTGAAAAGATAACAGAGATGGCACATGTCTAATATTTAAGGGGAGGGAATTCCACAAGGTAGGTGCCGCCACACTAAAGGTTCGTTTCCTATGTTGTGTGTAACAGACCTTCTGATAAGAACATCTGCAGGAGGCTCTCACCTGCAGAGTGCAGTGATCAAGTGGGTATATAAGGGATAAGACGGTCTTTCAGGTATCCTGGTCCCAAGCTTTGTAAACCAAAACTAGAACCTTGAACTTTGCCGGGTGGCAAATGGGTAGCCAGTGCAGTTCTTTCAGCAGCAGGGTGACATGTTGGCGATACCCTGCCCCAGTGAGCAGTCTCGCCGCTGCATTTTGCACCAGCTGCAGTTTCTGGACCAACCTCAAGGGCAGCCCCACACAGAGTGCATTACAGTAATCCAGTCTAGAGGTTACCAGTGCATGGACAACAGTGGTCAGGCTATCCCTGTCCAGAAATGGCCGCAGCTGTCTCACCAGCCGAAGCTGGTAAAAGGCACTCCTAGCCACTGAGGTCACCGGGGCCTCTAGCAGCAAAGATGGATCCAGGAGCACCCCCAGACTACCAGCCTGCTCTTTCAGAGGGAGTACAATCCAATCCAAAGCAGGCAACTGACCAATTATCCGAACTCGCGAAACACCAACCTCACTGCTGACACCTTGCCCCAAATCTCCTGATGACTGTTCCCAAGGGCTTCATATAGATGTTAAACAGCATTGGGGACAAGATGGTACCCTGTGGCACCCCACAGCACAACTGCCAGGGGGCCGAAAGACAATCACCCAATGCTATTCTTTGGAAACGACCTTGGAGATAGGATTGGAACCACTGTAAAACAGTGCCTCTGTGATGTCCCTGTATGTAGATATTACTGTAAATATGGTGAGTGCAGGTTTTGTAGAATAAGTGTGGTAAGTAGAGTGAGTGAGAGGAGGGAGTACATGGGCTAGAATGCTGAAGAATGCTGTATGATGATTGGCTGAGCGTTTGAGTGGCTGAAGGTATAAATGAGAGGGCTGTTGAGGGAGTTTGAGAGTTCGGTTGGTTGTGGAGTTTGGGTTGATTGGAGTTGGTTGTGGGTTGGATTATATTTGGCTGGCATTGAGGCAGATTATATATGACTAGAAACATAAAGAGGAACACAATATATGAAACCATACGCTTGTTAAATATCCCATAAGTAATCTTGTTATTTCCTGGTGTTTATAAATAAATCTTTATTGGTTTACCAAAAGCCTGATCCTTGGCTGGGGCTTTCACAGACCAGAAGGGTGGGCAGCATAATTACCAAGGTTGGGAAACAGTATCAATGGTGGCAGCAGTGAAGAGATAGTGTATCATCAAGTATCCAGGGCAACCCAGGGCTGTATGCTTTATTGGCACAAAGATACAGGGGGGTTGTGGCCTGCAACTGCACCCAGATACAAAGTAACAATAAGCCAGAAGGAGACTAAGGCAAAGACCCCAGGCAGTATTGTTTACAGGGAGTGGCTGGTGGTACTGCCTAGCAGTGGGATCTTGCAACATCTATGCTAGAGCCAGTGAGAGAACAAATAAAAACCAGGATCCTGACTGGAGGGAGCTGACAGGTGGTGGTCTGAGGTGGGGATCCTCAAAGCCTCCAATACCCATTTTACCAAGTCAGCCCAGACCATGGTCAATGGTATCAAAAGCCACTGAGAGATCAAGTAAGAGTAACAGGGTTGCACTCCTCCTGTCCTTCTCCCGATAAAGGTCATCCATCAGGGCGACCAAGGCCAATTCAGTATCATAACCAGGCCTGAACCCAGACTGGAATGGGTCAAGATAATCTGTTTCATCCAAGAGTACTTGCAATTGCTGCGCCACAACCCTCTCAATCACCTTCCCCAAGAAGGGGATATTTGCGACCGGTCGGTAATTGTCGCAAACCAATGGGTCCATGGTGGGCTTTTTCAGGAGCAGTCGGATCACCGCCTTTTTCAGGGCGGCTGGAACCACTCCCTCCTGCAATGATGCATTGACCACACTCTGGATCCACTTGGTTAAACCCCTTCAGCAAGCTTTAGGAAGCCAAGAAGGGCAAGGGTCGAGAGGACTGGCAGCAGCATCGCAAGCACCTTGTCTACGTCATCAGGCCACATCAACTGAAACTGATCACAAGAGGTTGCAGCAAACGTTGCACTGGACACCTCATTTGGGACCTCAGTAGGTGTGGATGAGGCATCAGAACTGCTATGGAAGTGAGCAACTTTACCCTCAAAATGCCTTGCAAACAATTCACAGTGGGCCTCTGAAGGGTCTAAAACTCCATTTCATGGAGTTGATGTCAACAGACCCCTGACAATACGGAAAAGCTCCACTGGACAGCTACTTGAGGATGTGATGGAGGCAGAGAAGTGGGCCTTCTTTGCTGCCCTCACCACCACACAGTAGGCACGGTTATGATGTTTTACTCGTGCCTGATCAGCCTCACTTCGCCACTTGCACTTTAGCCGTCGTCCAGCCTGTTTCATTGCCCTTAGCTCATTGATGTACCGAGGTGCAAACCGGGCTCCACAATGTCAGAGAGGGCGCTCGGGGCAACCATGTCAAGAGCTTGGCACGTCTCGCTGTTCCACAGCATGAGAAGGGCTTCAATGGGGTCATCTGCTCTATCTACTGGGAACTCCCCCAGGGCATTCAGGAATCCAGTGGATTCCATTAATCTCTGACGGTGGACCATCTTAATCTGTCCACCACCATTTAATTTAAATAGCATTCCACAGAATTTAAATTGTAAGTGTTCTTCACAGACATACTGTGGACCACCTGAATGAAGCTCACAGACCACTGGCAATCCACAGACCATAGTCTGGAGACCCCTGCCCTAAGTGAGTTTCAAAACACGCCAACTCAAACCATGGGTTATGAAGCTGGCTTGCTAGGATTTGGTATTCCAGGGGAATGCTGTTTATGTTTCAGTCTGGATATATTGTTTATATAATGACAGCATCACTCGATGACACCAAATGTTTTGTTAAGATATATCTTCCTTAGCCAGACCAACCTTGGACACATAATCAACTCTTCTTCCAATAATTATTTAACAATTGTCTTTCTGCTGTTACTGCCATGGAGGTCCAATTAGTAGCAACTGACTGCTTGAAGTTTGTATGCCTAGTTCTTCACACAAGTCAGTGCTGATTCACGTAATAATAGCTCAAGTTTCAGCTGTAAGCCGGGCAGCTCTGTATCAACTCCATCTGATACGGAGGCTACGCCCCTACCTTCCCAATCATCTGCTCCCACCGGTGGTACATGCCCTGATCACCACTCGCCTAGACTACTGTAATGCGCTCTATGTGGGGTTACCCTTGAAAACGGTTCCGAAGTTACAATTGGTACAGAATGCAGCGGCGCATCTGATTGCAGGCAGCCGCCATAGAGATCACATCACTCCTGTGTTGAAGGAGTTGCATTGGTTACCGGTTGTGTACCGAACCCAATTCAAGGTGTTGGTTTTAACCATTAAAACCCTATACGGTTGTGGCCCAGCCCATCTGAAGGAGCGCCTCCAGCATTGACAGGGATGCCGCTCAACAAGATCAACCTCAGAGGGCCTTCTCTGGATCCCACCAGTCAAAACAGCTAGGCTGGTGAGGACTCGAGAGAGGGCCTTCTCAATAGTGGCCCCCGCCCTTTGGAACTCTCTCCCTAGTGACCTATGCCATGCCCCGTCTATAATGAGCTTCCGAAAGAACCCTGAAGACTTGGCTTTTTAGGCGGGCGTTTGAGATGGGCTAGTTTTCTACTGTTTTTAAATTTTAATTGTTTTATATACTGTTTTATCTTGTACGTCGCCCAGAGTGGCTGGACAACCAGCCAGATGGGCGACTAACAAATTTAATAATAAATAAATAAATAAATAAATAATAAATGAACCCTGAATAGATACCAGCCTCCCTGAAAAAAGTTTAAAATACTGGTTACTCAAGGTCAGGAATTCCTCACAACTGATAGCTTTAAAAAATACCTACTTCCAGAGATAGCACTTTCTAATCCTTTCTAATAACCAAGATATTTGACTTGAAAGTTTCCTAGGGTAGAAGCAGAAAACAACATCATAATAGATTAGCCCTGGCTAATCTGTGGAATGCAGAGATGACCCGGGCAGTGGACACGATCGCTCCTGCGCGCCCTCTCCTTTGTAGAGCTCATACAGCTCCTTGGTATACTCCGGAGCTAAGAGCGATGAAGCAAGATAGGAGACGGCTTGAGCGGAGTTGGAGACGAACCCCCGACGAATGCAATTATGCGCTGGTTTGTGCTTCTACCAAGCGGTATGTAGGTGCGGTGAGGGCGGCGAAGAAACAACATTTCGCCACCACTATTAAGTCATCTCTCTCCCGCCCAGCGGAGCTTTTTAGAGTTGTCCGAGGGCTACTCCACCGTGGCCCACAGGACATGGTAGATACATCGGTAGCCCGCTGTAATGAGTTTGCTAAGCACTTCCAGCATAAGATCTTATGCATTCGTCGGGACCTAGATTCCCATTTTATGACAGTTAGTCCTAATGAGGTGTCTGGAACACAGTCTAGTCATGTTTTGTTGGATGAGTTTCAGTCGGTTCAGTTCGAGGACGTGGACAAGGTGCTTGGACAGGTACGTGCAACCACTTCGGTACTTGATCCTTGCCCCTCTTGGCTTATAAAAACTAGCAAGGATGGAACAGCTGGCTGGGCCAAGGAAGTGATAAATGCCTCTTTACGAGAGGGAGTGGTCCCTGGCTGTCTGAAAGAAGCGGCGGTGAGACCACTCCTGAAAAAGCCTTCCTTGGACCCAGAGGACTTTAACAACTATAGACCAGTGGCAAATGTTCCATTCTTGGGCAAGGTCTTGGAACGAGTGGTTGCTGACCAGCTCCAGGCGCTATTGGATGAAACCGATTATCTAGATCCATTTCAGTCGGGTTTCAGACCTGGTTTTGGCACTGAGACGGCCTTGGTCGCCCTGTGTGATGACCTATATCAGGAGAGAGACAGAGGGAGTGTAACTCTGTTGATTCTCCTTGATCTCTCAGCGGCTTTTGATACCATCGACCATGGTATCCTTCTGGAGAGACTTGCGGAGTTGGGTGTTGGAGGCACTGCTTGGCAGTGGTTCCGCTCCTACTTGGCGGGCCGTCTCCAGAAGATAATACTTGGGGAACATTGCTCGACCCCGTGGGTTCTCCAATATGGGGTCCCGCAGGGTTCGGTCTTGTCTCCCATGCTCTTTAATATCTATATGAAGCCGTTGGGTGCAGTCATCCGGAGTTTTGGAGTGCGCTGTCATCAGTACGCTGATGACACGCAGCTCTACTTCTCCTTTTCATCTTCTTCAGGTGAGGCGGTCGATGTGCTGAACCGTTGTCTGGACGCGACAATGGACTGGATGAGAACTAACAAACTGAGACTCAATCCGGATAAGACTGAGATGCTGGTGGTGGATGGTTTCTCTGGTCAGATGGTGGATACATACCCTGTCCTGGACGGGGTTACACTCCCCCTAAAGGATCAGGTTCGTAGTTTGGGAGTCGTTTTAGACTCTTCCCTATCACTCGAGGCCCATGTAGCCTCGGTGGCACGGAATGCGTTTTACCAGCTTTGGTTGGTAGCCCAGCTACGTCCCTATCTGAGTAAGGAGGACCTTACATCAGTGGTTCATGCTCTGGTAACCTCACGTTTGGACTACTGCAACACGCTCTATGTAGGGCTACCTCTGAAGACGGTTCGGAAGCTACAGCTAGTGCAAAATACGGCGGCCAGACTGCTAACAAGAACTAAGTGGTCTGAGCATATAACACCTGTTCTGGCTCGCCTGCACTGGCTTCCAATATGCTACCGGGTGTCAGCTCTACACTGCGTCAGCAGTGCCAGTGGGGGCTGGAAATTCCTGGGTGGTTGGCAGGGAAGCAAAGTCCTTAGCCGGCAGTCTGGCCATAAATCTGCCAGGTCTTAGGAGGAGGGAATCTGATAAGGGCCAGGCTTGTCCGAAGCGTACTTGCCGAGTCAGGAGTCCAGAAGCGAGGTCAGTAGAGGTCCGGGATCAAGTGCCAAGGGGTCAGTCCGAAAGAGGGTGCCAGGAAACTAGGAACACACAAGCCACGCCTGACATTGCAGTCAGCAACAAGCTGCAGCCAAGGTGTGCCTTATAAAGAGCAAGGTTGACAGCAGGTGTGAGTCCTCAGCGTTTGGGCCTTAAGGAGACAGGCCTGCCTCTCTTCTGCCTGACCTTCTGCTGTCTACGTTCTGCAGGTGACGGGGGAGTATCCTGTTCACTGTCTGTGTCTGGCTGCAGGGACTCTGCTGTATCTGGGGTGCTCTGCAGCTGAGGGGGAGAAGGAGCTGGATTCTCAGGAGGCTCCTCCATGTCTCCTTCTGAGTATGCTGCTCCTGGGTCTGCTGCTGTTACTCCCGAGTCGTCCTCATCTGAGGAGTCCTCTGACGGGGCCATGACACCGGGCCAGATTCAAAGTGTTGGTATTAACCTATAAAGCCTTATACGGCGCGGGACCACGATACCTGCAAGAACGCCTCTCCCGTTATGAACCGGCTCGTACACTACTGTCTACTGCGAAGGCCCTCCTCCGGGTCCCGACCCATAGGGAGGCCCGGAGGGTAGTAACAAGATCTAGGGCCTTCTCAGTGGTGGCCCCCGAATTGTGGAATAGTCTCCCCGAGGAGGTATGCCTGGCGCCGACACTATTATCTTTTCGGCGCCAGGTTAAAACCTTTCTCTTCTCTGAGGCATTTTAATCTAAGTTATTTATGTAAATGTTGTAATTGGTATTTTAGATGATGTACTTTTATATTTGTTATATTGATCTTGTAATTTTATTATTGTATATGTTTCTATGTTTGCCGCCCAGAGAGCTGTTTGCTAGTCGGGCGGGATATAAGCTGAATAAAATAATAATAATAATAATAATAGTGGAGCAATGGACTTGCATATGCCAGCTTCTCAAAGAAAATTTCCAAAATAGTATATTCTCAAAACAGAAGATGGAAACGTTCCAAATTGTATTCTATTCAGCATACCATTCATTTTTCTGTTTACAGAATCGGAGAGAGGCTCCAAGATGGCTGCGAGACAGTGAGTACAGTGAAAACTGTTGCTCCATAGCCAAAAGTAAATTCACAAAGGAAAGGATAACTGAATAAGAGTTACTATATCTGATACCGATATCATTTTTATATCTCTTTATTTTACTACTCTGCTTTTATTCTCAAAATTACACACTACATGAAAGCCGAGAGAAACTTGGCAGAAGTAGAATCCTCCGACCGTAAAATAAACAAACAAGATAAGGAGGCCTTGTACTTTGGAAGCTATGACAAATAGATAATAGTAACTGAAAACAAGTAGAACTTTTAAAGTTTTTAACATTTTAAACGTACCAGAGTCTGACTAATTAAAAGACGACAATCCTTGCACTTGATTGGGTTAAATCATATACCCAACAATATGGTTCTCACCAGACAAAAATGCAAAGACTTAGGCATTATACCGGATAAAGAGGAAGTGCAAATGGTCTCTAGAGGAAAGCAAGCCAAAATCACTTATTACTACCAGTCGAATGAGAATGCAAACAAGACAAAAGATAAGGCAGAGTCGAAAGAAAATTTGATCCATGAAACTTTAGTTACTGATTGGGATGTAAATAACTTACCACCATGGCTTCCAAATAATGAAGGGGACAACAGCTTCCTGAATCTAGCACAAGAAATAGAGGAAGCAGAGGGACAGGGAGTCTCCCAGGATTTGTCGTGGTTTATGAATGAGACTATCACGTCAGTAGTAGACGAAGAGGGTTCAATGCCACCATTGGAATCCTCTGGCTGCTATGATGAGTATAAAATCAGCCCGCAACTCATTGCAACGTATACAGAGAAGACAAAAGAACCCGAATTATTTAACTTACAAGCAACAACAATAAAGGATGATTGGTGTCAGATGGTGTCTCAATCACTCACACAAATCGCCAAATTTGTGGCTGAAGCAAATTTGTTGCTAACAACGCTAACAGAATTCATTGTAAAAAGGGAGCTATATACTGATACAGAGACAAAGACTGTAAACACAGACACGCAGGCTTCTCAGACAAACCAAAGGATAGATCTCCATCTAGTGGCTAAAAAAGAGAAGAGCTCTAAGCTTCCAACCCAAGCTGTAAAAAAGAGTAAAAATGACAAATCTACCAGGAGTCATCGTAGATGTCACATGAAATTTGAAAGACTCTTCAAGCTATTGGAAACAACAAAAGAGCCAACTGAAAAGAGGAATATAAAAAGAAAAAGAAAGAAAAAGAATGGCAAGATAAAGACCAAAGTGCTTCCTGATGTAGAAAACTCCCAATCAAGCCCAAAAGAGAGCATACAAGGATCATTAATCATGAAAAATAAGCCAGAAAATCTTAACTTTAACCTGCAAATACACGATGCTCATGAGCAGATAGCAATGGATATGGACAATACTAAACCTTCTCACCCAAACCAAAAAGATAGGCTGTGGGAGTTAACCTTAAGTGAAATAAAGTTGGCAATAATAAATTTTCCAAAGCCAAAAGGATATCTAACGCAAAAAGAAAGAAAGAAACATCTGATAAAGACTGTGGACGAATCATCTCCTGGACTTATAAAGATGAAAGATATTATAAACATCAAATACCTTTTTTATAATTATATTAATGCGAGAGCCGTAGTAACATCTCGTCGAAAGACAAAACAACTCTATTCTATCGCAAGAGAGAATTGCTGGTAGCACAAAATATATACATTGTTAGAATCTGTGAACATTTAGCCCCCCCGCAAAGATTAATGGCATCTTCTTTTAATAATAACAAATCTCCATCTTTATTTAAAGAAGAAGTGCAAGGGGTGAATTCGACCATGCCGGTTATAAAAGAGAAGATAAATAAAGTGGCAAACCAATTTTTACCGGAAGAACTAACTTTACTAGATACCTTTGCCACTTTGTCTTTCGAGGCAAAGGCAGAAATTTGGACTAAACTTGAAAACCTAATGACAGCACTAAAGGAAATGGATCATAACGATGAAAGCCAGACTATAGATACCTCTACAAACAAGAAAAGCATAAATCAAGGGATACCCGAATTGACTAGGAATAAGCAGGACAACAAAAATGAGAAAGATACCCCTCAAATCCCAACAGGGGTTAGTGAATTGGAATTACAATTGACAAAGCCAATTATATCGAGGCAGAACAACACTCTGGGACCAAGAGAGAACGTAAGCTTGGAGTCAACTCCCCCCTATCAAAGTAGCAAATGACACAATAGCAATTCAAAATTCTCCACCCTAAAGATCTTATCGTGGAACATTGCCGGATGGTTTAATAAAGCTACTGACATACCATACATGAAATCTTTGGAGCAATTTGACATATTACTCTTACAAGAAACTTGGACAATGGATGAGATGGGATTCGATGGATACTCGGCATACCAACTAGAAGCCACCCCTAGTTACAGGGGAGGCCGCTCAAAAGGGGGTTTATGTACGTTCATATCAACGGCAATTAATGGTCCCATTATTAGATGTGAACCTTTATTAGGATTGGCTACTGCTGTAATTATAAAACTCCCGTGGCACTCTGTGATATTACTTAATGCGTACTTTCCACCAAGCAGAGATAAAAAATTGGGCACTAATAAAATTGTTAAGTTAAGAGGGATATATAACTAAGCTAACTCAACGCCATCCAGACGCTTTATTAATAATAGCTGGAGATTTTAATGCCAGAGTGGGCCCATCGGATGAAGTTCTGTTCACTAAATATCAAATGGCAGCCCCCTCCTTGGATGGTCCAACTCTCATGCCTACAAGACAAGCAAAAGACAGAGGCACTAATTATATAGGTCTCTGTCTAATGCCGATGATATTTAAACTAAATCTAATCCTTCTAAATGGACGTACTTTGGGAGATTTAGAAGGAGAGTATACATATCTCTCATCTAGAGGCGCATCCATAATAGATTTAGGCATTGTCTCCCAAGAACTCTATCATCTAATTAGGAGGTATGCGATCATAGATAGGCCTGAAAGTGACCATTCACCTGTAAATATAGTGCTGAAGTGCGGAGAAGGTCAAATATATACTGACCTGCAAACATTTCCTATTTCTGACTGTGAAATTCGACCGAGTAGACTTAAATGGATATCTAAATTAGAAAAGGAGGCCACAGATAGATTAAATGCCCCTGATAGTCTGGCTCTAAAGGAATTTATGCTTTCAAATAATCAATCGATTGACCCCTACTATCAATTCCAACAGCTAATAAAGAAGCTACAGATGATCTTGATGCCAAGTACAAAAAACAAACCGAAAAATTGGACACAAAATTCCAAATCATGGTTTGACCGTGATTGTGTAGAGAAAAAAAAAAAATCTAATAGCTACTTTTAAAGCATATAAGCAAAATAGATCCCAAGAGTTACTACAGGCAACTGTGAAGCCAGGAGGCAGTACAAACAGTTAGTTATTAGAAAAAAGAAATTAGGGTTGAAAGAAATATGGCACCGCCTTACTTATGCCTCCAAGTTAAAAAAATCATCTTTGTTTTGGAAATTAATAGCAAATAATTGGCCAAAATCTTATACCAACTTGGATTGTTACATCTCCCCACAAGCATGGGAAAACAACTTTCTAAACCTATATAGGAACGATTTAGATTGCCATCTTTGATATAATGGAAATAAGATGAATGTACCTGAATGGGAACCCGTGACCGTAAATGAAATCCTAGAACTGATATCTAAATTGAAATCAAATAAAGCTCCAGGACCAGATAACATCCCTGCAGAAATCTTTAAAACTAATGCGGTATGGTGGGCCCCAGTACTTGCGACCCTTTTTTCTCATATTGACCATACTATGCAAATACCTAGGGATTGGGGTATGGCCATAATTGTGCCAATACATAAAAAAGGCTCACTGTTTGATCCAGCCAATTTCAGACCAATAAGCCTATTAAATATAATTAGCAAATTATATGCTGCCCATCTACATAGCAAATTAACTATATGGGCTGAAACCAAACATATTTTGGCACAAGAACAAGCAGGATTTCGGGAGAGCCGTTCCACTATTGACCATGCTCTGGTCCTACAACATCTGGTAGAGAAATATACTGAAAAAACTAGGAGCTCTCTATATACTGCTTTTATAGATTTAAAGACAGCTTTCGACTCATATCCAGAGCCAAACTATGGGAAAAACTAGGCAATACTAATATTGATACTCGTTTGTTGCTATTAATACGAGGGCTTTATGAGAATACTTATCTCCAGATCAGATGTAACAACAAAGGTCATCTAACAAACCCTATACCCACATATAAAGGAGTAAAACAAGGCTGTATATTGGCTCCGCTTTTATTTAACATCTATATAAATGCAGTAGTCAATAGTTTAGCAGTAGTTCCCTCACATCCCACAAGGCTAGTGGAAATTCCAAGGCATATATTATTATATGCAGACGACTTAGTACTAATATCGAGAACCCCCATTGGCATAAAGCACTTGAATCTGCTTTGGCGGGATTTTGCTTAAAAGAGCATCTTATAATAAATCATGACAAAACAAAAGTTATGATTTTTACAAAAAATAAAAGAAGGTCGAACCATCTTTGGCGCCTGAATGGCCATTTAATAGAACAAGTAGTAGCCTTCAAGTACTTGGGGATAACTTTTCAATCATCTAATTCCTGGCAATTACACATGAAAATGGCAATCCTAAATGCGAAAAGAACATCGAAAGCTCTGTTATCCTTCTTTCATAATAAAGGGGGACAGATTATACCTGCAGCTATTAAAGTGTTTGTGGCAAAAGTAATACCGCAGTTGATCTATGGTACACAAGCCAATACTTGTTTGAAATTTACATCACTTGAGGCAGTGCAAAACTCTTTTCTAAGGTCTATTTTAGCAGTTCCCCCCTGTGTCCCAAATTTCATTCTAAGATTAGAAACAGGATTACCATCTATAGAATCCCGTATCTGATGTCACAGAATCACCTTTTGGTTGAAATTAATATTTAACCCGGTAGGATTGGCTCCCCACACTTTAAGTGACAGTTTCCAATCTACATGGAAAAAGATGATATCAGATAAAATATTAACTCTAGGCTTCTCTATCTCAATGATTTTAGCTATGGGCCATATAAAGACCAAGGTAAACATCCTACAGCGGATCAGAGATATTGACTACCAACAACATCTGATGCTAGTTAGGAAGCATAGATATAATATCAAACCCTTGGCTCCTATGGCATATCTATCTAATCTCACGTTACCTAAATGGCACAAAGCATTCACATTGGCAAGATTCAATATCTTACCATCGGCGCTGTTAGAGGGCAGATTTAAAAAAGTTCCATATAGTGAAAGAAAATGCCCATGTGAGAACGATGAAGTAGAAAGAGTCATGCATGTTCTATTATATTGCCCCTTCTATTGTGTCCTTAGAGACCAGTTAATTACTCCCATCTTAAACTCATTTCCCGGTAAAAGTGATATATGCTATGTGGACCTCCTACTGTCCGACCAAACCATTGCAATAACGGAGAAAATTGCCAAATTCTGTGCCATAGCTATTCAACGTAGGAAAACTTTGGTATTTTAAATGTGATAATAACTTTTTAACTTGATTTGAATTGTTTTTAAATAGCCCATGTTGAAGTAAATATTTGTATGTTGGAATATTTCGATATGTTTGGTCAGTGACCGCAATAAATCTACTTGAACTTGAACTTGTTTACAGAATCAACTATAAAGCAATTCACATGAAAAGATCTTTGTTCAACAACAATTCATCAGCTTTTAGCAAATATGTTATCACAACTCAATGCTCTCATGGCCACTTCATTGTGTCTTATTTATTTCAAAGTATTTATACCCTGCTCTTCAGCCAGAAAGGTTCACAGAATGGCTTGCAGATTAATGAAACAATACAGTCCCTGCTCTCAGGCTTCCAATCTACAGTAAGGTGTGACACAAAAGGAAAAAGTGATAGGGATGAAAGAGGAAAGCAAGCAAATTCAGGCGCCATTTATTTATGTTATAAAGCTGTTACACTGGCCACCTCAAATGGAAATGGGGTGTTCACAATTTACAACACTTTGGTAGTCCTTGAGAACTGGGACCTCCTGCCTCAGTGATGCTGCACTCAATCTTGCAGCCGCTTGCATCAGCTCCTGGCTAGGTCAGGAGGCATAAAAGCCCTGCAGCCCTTGGGCAGTGGGTCTGCCATCAGTGGGATTACCACCAAAGGGGTGACCCTTAGGGAGTCCAGAGGGCGATGACCCCTATTGTTTTCCAATCTACAGGAAGTTGGATGGGAGGGGCGGGTGTAAGGTGCATGTGTAGTTCCTGTGAAGGGCAAGAGCTTGTGCAGTAAACTGTATGATAGGAGAAAATCGTCAGATGCCTTCAGAGTGAATCTGCAACTGGCAGAAGGCTGGCCATCTCTGGGTGTGAGACGAGGAAAAGGGGGAGTAGATGTGCCCAGTGTGAAAGATATTGGATGGGTCTGATGCCGTTCTAGTAATATTGTTCCCAGTTTTATCAGAAGCCTACTGGGATAACTGGCTCTAGTGGTTTTGTTGGTGGGCTGTTGTTATTTATATCATGTAATTCACATGTCTTGTGAAGGAGGGACATTGGTGATGTCACCCCAATTTGAGTGATCATGGGCAGAGGAAGGTATAGCCATGGGGAGGTAATAAGCTACCATAAAACATGAAAGCAAGGCTATTTGTACCTTGTTTCTCACTCCCACTCTTCCCACAAATGGGCACCTGGTTGCTCATCTGCTGTGCCTACTGGCCTGTGTGTGCTGTTTAACTCCAGATCGGACTTGGTGAGCTGACTTGGAGAGATGGGTATTGTATGCACTGTTTTACAACAGTTCTGATCCTATCTCCAGGGTCAGTTTCAGAGAACAGTATTGGGTGATTGTCTTTTGGCCCCCTGGCAGTTATGCTGTGGGGTGCTGCCGGGTACCATCTTGTCCCAGTGCTGTTTAGCATCTACAGGAAGTCATTGGGAGAGGTCATTAGGAAATTTGGGGCAAGATATCAACAGCTCTATTTCTTGATAACAGCTGAGGCCGTGCAAGCCCTGAACTAGTACCCAGACTTGGTGGTGGGCTGGAGGAGGGCCAATAAACTAACTGTGAATCCTAGCAAGATGGAGGCACTGTGGGTAGGTAGTTCCCGAGTCTGGATACTTACTTAATTGCCTGCTTTGGCTGGGGTGGTATTCCCCCTGAAAGAGCAGGTTTGTAATCTGGGAGGGTTCCTGGATCCATCTTTGTCAGTAGAGGCCTTTATCACCTCAGTGGCTAGGAGTGCCTTTTACCAGATTTGGCTGGTAAGATAGCTGCGGCAGTTTCTGGCCCAGTATAGCCTAAGCACTGTTGCTCATGTACTAGTAACTTCCAGAGTAGATTTCTCAAACGCGCTGTATGCAGGGCTGCCCTTGAGGTTGGTCCGAAAACTGTAGCTGGTGCAAAATGGAGAGGTGCAACTGATCACTGGGACAGGACATTGTCAACATGTTATCCCACTGATGAAAGAATTGCACCCAAGTTCAAGATGTGATTTTGCTGTATAAAGCCCTATACAGCGTGGGACCAGGATACCCGAAAGCAGTAGTATAGTCGGCAGATTCAGATGTGCAGAGTCCCTTCATGTTAGTCACAACCGCATGTGGGTTTCCCCCCCCCACTTCCCTGAACAGAATAAAGTATGCGGCAGAATTTTTTAAAAAATGTACCAAGTACAGCACAGCCCAATCTATACTGCAGAAAGACATACAAGCTATCAGTCCTATGTTTCCCAGCTTATAGTCATCTAGGTTCAGGGGCATCCAACGAAGGTGCATACTGTGATTATTCTAACTAGCAAATGCTACTACTTCTCATCAATTTTCCCATTCTGATGTCAGGTGCAGTCACTAGTAGTAAAGCTATCACTGCCTATGTATGTGTTGGTCCTAAAATTGTTATGGAAAGTTAAGAGGTCAAAAATTGAATACTGCTGAGGCAGCATTTCATTCCTTCTTGGGAGATAGCTTTGTTTAGCCATGTCAGATTTTTAGAAAGAAGCAACTCTGTTTTGTTGAAATGCAGTATGGGAAGCAGCCCTCGATCTCATATACTTCACAACAAAATGATTTCAAAATCCATAGAAAAAGTCCTAATGTATGCACATCCAAAGTATCTATCATTAGAGCTGAATCATGAGAAGCATTATACAAGCATGTTAACACAAAAGTTTCTGCAACAGGTAGACAAAGTATGTTGTCACAGCAAATGCCCTGAAATGCTTCCAGGTCTACAACAGCTATTCTCTCTGATTCCAACTTCATTCACCAGTCTGCACTGTTAGCCTGTTGTACGAATCTCTACAGTTGAGTGCAATTCCATCTCTGGCACTCCAAATGCTGTATGATTACATCTACCTATATTAATACAGGAAGCAGGTACTGTAATTCAATTAATTCCTCCAAATGAGGAAAGGTAGAAATTATGCAAGTCACGATCCTTTATGTTCCACTTTTAGCAGAATTTGGCAAAGATCCTAATTATTATTCATGAGGAAATGGGTTTAATCTCTGCAGCATCAGCAAATATCTGTCTTGTGGTCAACACTTGTGAATATAAAATCTGGTATTTGGAGTGAATTGTTTCCCCATCATCTGTTGTGATTCAACAGTGTCTCATTCAGTTCTCGCAAGTTACTGTTCTATTTAGGTGGCAAGTGATTTTCAGGGTCTCTCTCTTACGAAGTGTTCTGGATCCAGCCAATGAACAGTCATTTTAAAATCATTTCCTTGTTCTTACCTGCATCGATGGCACACGGATAATGATATCGGAAAGAGCAGCCTTTGTTGTAGCAGCCTAGGGTGGCTCCTGGCTCCTGGCAATGAGAACATTTCTGAAAGAAATAGAAAGATAGAACATAGGCTTACATACAAGGCTTTTACTTCCCCGCCCCTTTCTATTTCCATCACATAAAACTTCATCTGTCCAGATACTTTCTCTCCAGTTAGACCATACCCTCAAAGAAAATTCCAAATAGCTTGGATATTTGATTCAAAAGAAGAGTCAAGTTTGCAAAGAACCAACTGCTCACGTTCGAGTCTGTTTAAACACCACTTTTTTAGGGTGCTACCTGCAGAGGTCAGGTGGGTGGTGATGAGCAAAAGGACCCTTTCAGTTTGGTGTCCCGTCCTGGAACGCTCTCTCCAGGAAAGCTCCCTTTGCACTGAATCTCATCTCTTACCAATGCCAGTTGAAGGCCTTTTTATTTACTCTTTTAAGTTGTACTCTGTTCCCATAAGGCCTTTTTTTATATTTTGTTAAGCTGTTCCCTATTTGTTTTTAAACACTGTAAGCACCCTGGTAGTTTTCATTAACACAAGAGAGAGGCATGAAATATTTTAATTAAATTAATTATAACTGAGAAAGACCTAATGGCAGAAAAATGTAAAATGCAGAAATCCAAACAACTTAAAAATACTTTGTTAGATGCCCAACACAATTCTACAATTAGAAGCTTCGGCCACCACCGGGGACCATCTAAAGTTCTAAACATTGTAGCTCAGAATGAGGAAGGAAGATGAAACAAGATCTGGGCTATGCTAGGGTTCCACCTCATTCTGCCAGTCTTCCACAGCAGCATCAACACATGCACCTCTCAGAACTCTTTCCATACACAGAAGGACACAAAGCAAAGGATAGTGTCTCTCATTCCTTGCACAAGGCTTGGCGCAGAGTTTATGCCACCTTCTACCATTCGTAATAAATCTGGTTGGTTAATTCACAACAAAACCACTACAGCATAGCACCCTCTATGCTGAAAGATTTTCCGCTGGGCATTATACAGTAATATGTGGGTAAAGTGGCAAATGAGCAGCTTGCTTTCTAATTTAATAATTTACAATAAGCCTTCCTGTGACCAAAAACTCATTTTACCTACTGTTTGGAAATAGTGCAAAGACACCAGAGCTTTGAAAAGTTACTTTTTAAAACTACAACTCTCATCAGCCCCAGCCAGCATGGCCACTGGATTGGGCTGATGGGAGTTGTAGTTCAAAAAAGTAACTTTTCAAAGCTCTGAAAGACACAGACAATTCATTGTGAAATCCTTATTTTCTGACAGTACTGTGTGCATGCATGTTTACTCAGTTCTTTGCCTCATTCCTTGCTCAAATTATTATTAAGAAATACTACTTCTCTACATCCATTAAAGCAGGAGTGGGAAACCTTTTTCAGCCCAAGGGCCACATTCCCTCAAGAGTCACCTTCGAAGGGTTACGTACCAGGAAGAGATCAGCAGAAACACCCCAATTCACACAAACCCCTCCCTCCATCCACACACACAGTCTCCATTCATATTCATATGCCATCACCCCCATTCAACACAGCTGAACACTCTCCTCCCCTCCCCCCTCTCTCCCTGTCCCTCCTTTCTAGCTTTGAAAAAAGCCGCCCTTCATATGAATGGGAGATTTTTTTCTAAGCCTGTTTGCTGCACAACATTCATCTGATAGTGCTGCCAACTTCCCTGCTGTAAAGCAAGCCTCCAGTCTGACAGATGCTGCTGCTTTCCACAGTCCACTAGCAACATAACGGCTCCAGTTTCTCCTCCTCCTGGGTCCTGAAGCCATCTGCTTCTTCAAGAGTGAATAGGGCACAAAGCTCCACAATCTTGGCAGGAAGAAAAGGAACATTTCCAGAAATGTGACCTAACTTTGCCCTGTACCAGAGATTCTGTCATTTAGTTTTCAAGCACCTCTACTACAGATGTGCCATTTACTTTGACAACTAGCCAAGTGACAACTATTCTTGACTTCTCCCCACCTGGTAGCCTGCCCACCACACTGGCCCAGCCACACTTCCTCCTTTGTAATTCCCAGCAACTAGGATAGTCTAGTGTTGCAATTTCAAGTCAAAGAAACAGCATTCCTAGTGCATACAATTATTCTTCTGCCCATTCCTGGACCAGGATAGCCTGGGCCATGCCTGCTGACTAACCATCTAGACTACTATAATACACTGTATGTAGGGCTGCCCTTAACGATGATCCAGAGGCTGCAGCTGTGTAGAATGCAGCTGCTAAGCTGGTAAGTGGAGCAGTCCAATGGGACCAGGTGTCACCGGTCTTGAAAGCGCTGCACTGGCTGCCAGTGACCCACTAGGCCCATTTCAGGATGTTAGTACTAGCATATAAAGCCCTAAATGACTTTGGACCCAAGTACCTAAAAGAGCACCTTCCCCAGTATCAACCATCTCAGACCCTACGATTGGCAGGCAAGGCCATGTTAGTTGTGCTGCCACTGACTGCTGCCCAGTTGGAGCTGGCCCATGACAGGGCCTTTTCAGTGGTGGCTCCCCATTTGTGGAATATCCTCCCCAGTGAGGTACATCTGTCTCCATCACTACTGACTTTCATAAGGAATTTTAAAACATTCCTGCTTACCCAGGCATTTGATGGCTGAAGGGGACTGTTCCTGGCAACCTGAAGATCACTGATGAAAGAAGGTTTTAAAACTGTGTTTTACAATATTTTTAATTGTGTTTTAGAATGTTTTTAATTGGAATTGTGTTTTTGACTGTTTTTAGCATGTTTTTCTTTTTTCTTGTTAAATTGTTTTATTTTTTGCTGTCCTGGGCTTCCTCCCTCCCTCCATACCTACCTACCTTTCCATTCCCAAAATTTGTTTGTGTATTTTTGTTGGATGATCAACCTGAGTTCTTTAAGAACTCTGATGTATATGCAATTACGCACTGGGGATTTGTTAACTGAACAATTAATCCTAGAACTTTTGTCACTTTCATCTGGCTTAATTCTTCAGATGCTGCCACCACTACCCCTAAAAAAAAGTTGTTTAAGCATCTGTCCAGCATCTTCAGCCATGAAGACTGGTGCAAATAATTTGTTTAGTTTCTCTGCAACCTCACTATGATCCCTTAGCAATGCTTTGACACTTTTGTCATCTAAAGGTTGTCCCAGCTTGTTTCCTATTCCTGAGGTATTTAAATGAATATTTCCTGTTTGTTAGCAGCACGTTCCTCAAATTATTTCATCTTATTGTGAAATTAAATGTGGGAAAGCTGGAATTTTCTAGGCAATTGCTAAGAGAATAGATGATTGTGGACTCCAACTCCCATCATCCCCAGCAACCATGACCAATAGTCAGGGATGATGGCAATTGTACTCCAGCAATATCTTGAGAGCCAAAGGTTAGCCAACTCTGTTAGAGACATACAACAACTGTTGCAAACACTGAAGCCCACCACACCTGGCCTAGGTTTTCAAAGCAGCCAACACCAAGTCTCAGCCAGAATTTAGGACCACAACAGTAGAACAGCTCCAGTTTTAGGGCTCTAAAAGCCCTGCCCAAACTGAGCCATAGGCAGCAGGTACCGACTTTTAATAAATTTTGACAAGCACCTTCAGAAAAGTTTCTCCCCTCCAAAGCTACCTAGGTTTGATCCAAAAACCAAAGTGTGAGGGGGAGAAGAATCATCATGGCTCATCCAGGAATATTTATAAAAGGACATATCCTCCCGCTAAAAGATGAGCACAAAAAAAGTTGTTTTACAAATACATAATTCACTACCCTCCTAATTAATAATCAGAGGCCTGGGTAAATAGAAATGTTTTAGCCTGGCATCTAAAAGCAAAAAATAATTGTAAGAGGCATACTTCCCTGGGGAGAGCATTCCACAAATGGGGAGCCACCACTGAGAAGACCAATTCTCATGTTGCCACCCTCCATACATCCCTTTGAGAAGACCCATGGGAAGAGCCTCTGATGATGAATGCAGTGTCCAGGTAGGTTCATATGGGGAGAGGCGGTACTTGAGGTCCTGAGCTGCATAAACTTTATAGATCAAAATAAGCACTTCAAATTGATCCCAAAACCTAACTGGTGCAGTCATGTCAGAATTGGTGGTACATGTTCAGATTGCTTTACCTCAAGAGTAAAAGCTAGTTAACCTTTCTTAGTACCACTAGTCAAAGTCTTTAAACAGCCCCCCCTCTCTAAGGAAGGAAGCCTGCCTTCCTGCCTTCAAAGGAAGGAAGCCTGAGATAATCCTAAGGAGTTAAGCCCCAGTTGACAGTTGAGCCATCAGCCTCAATTAACACATCATTGGCTGGCAGCAGTAGCTGGGAGGGACCAGCCACACACATAAACTCAGAGCACCCTAGCGAGGGAGCCTGCTCCACGAGTTAGAGGGAGCCCCCAGCTGATGAAGCGTCAAAGCCCCAGCTGACAAAGCGTCAAGGTGAGTTAAGCAGCAAAGCGAGTTCGGCAGCAGGGTGAGGAGGCCAGGGCCCCCCACTCTGCCCGTCTGTTCCCTGACCTCAACTAAACCGCAGTTTCCAACCCATTAACTTAATAAACCTTAAACAAAACTATGCAGGTAAGAAGCCAGCAGGGGTGCGGGGGCTTTCCAGTGTTTTGCACTGCCTGCAGCATGTACGACTATTTGCCTGTTGGACAGAAGTCGTGGGTGTGCTCTCGGTGCAATGAGCTCCTGGCTCTCCAGGAACAACTTCATTTCCTTGAGGCCAAGGTGGCTGACCTGGAAAAGCTGAGAGAGGCAGAGAGGTGTGTGGATGAGGCCTTCAGGGACATTATAGCTGTGTCCCACTCCAAGGATGATAGCTCTCCTGCTATCATGGAGAATGATGGTCTCAGGGAAGGAGAGCATCCAACTGAGGAAGAGGGAAACGATCCCTTAGAAGGGACCCATTCCTTGGGGGATGAGCAGCTATCCTCTCGTGCCGAGGATATATCTCCAGGGGGTGGAGGGGTCCTTGTCGTGGGCGATTCGATCATTAGGAACATAGACAGTGGGGTGTGTGATGTGTGCGCAGACTGCAAGGTGATTTGCCTGCCTGTGTGAAGGTTGCAGATATCGCCCGTCGTTTAGATAGTTTGGTAGACAGTGCTAGGGAGGAGTCAGTGGTCATGGTGCACGTTGGCACCAATGACATGGGGAAATGCAGCCGTGAGGTCCTGGAAGCAAAATTTAGGTTGCTAGGTAGGATGCTGAAAGCCAGGACTTCCAAGGTGGCTTGCTCTGAAATGCTACCGGTTCCATGTGCAGGACCAGCCAGACAGGCACAGCTTTGTAGTCTCAATTCTTGGATGAGACGATGGTGTCAGGAGGAGGGGTTTGGATTTGTTAGGCACTGGGGAACATTTTGAGACAAGTCGAGCCTGTACAAGTATTCCCCCTTGATGTGGAGAGGCTTTTTGGCTGGGTAGAAGGGGCTGCAGGAGTGAGGAAGGGAAGACAAAGATTGGTTGCACAAGCTGCGTTTTGCTTGTGCAATATTGGATAGAACCTAGGGATGCTATATTTCCTTCATCTCTTCTAGAGAAAGTCACAGGCTAAACATTTAACCCCCCATTCTCAAAGGTGGCTTTCCTTTTGTTATGCTAAGCAGTAAATTGTTTTTTAAATATACAGTACATTAGCCAGAAGACCACATAGCAGAATTATACAAACACACAAATAGAAAGTACATAAATTAGAAAGGGCACACAACTCAGCTTTCCTTATTACTTAATGTAGGACACCTTTAAACTAGATAAAAATATTGCCCTAATAGTCTCAGCACTGAGGCCTACTTCTAAATATTACCGCAGGCAAAGATCAAATTCACTGTGACATCACAGAGCTCCTACTGGAAGGGTGGAATATATATACATATAATATATAAAATGTCAGCTATTGTTCTGATCAGGGCTGTGGAGTCGGAGTCGTGGAGTTGGAAGCAATGTTGGGTGGAGTCGGTAGAAATGTACCGACTGACTCTGGCTTCAAAATAAAAACTTTCATAGGAATTTAGGAAAGTTTTCTTGTTCAGAAATTTTAATCAAATAAATATATTTTATGTTCTATCAATCTAGCCTGATGATTCGTGTGGTGGTGATGAAATGCCTTGTGCTACCATTTTACTACAGTAAATTTGTTATTACTAGTTAATATACATTTGCCTTTTATGAAGGAATCGGAGTCGGGACAGTAGAAAAATAGAGGAGTCAGAGTCGAAAGTTTGGCGTACCGACTCCACAGCCCTGGTTCTGATGCAGTATGTCTAGAGGTGAAACAGGCTAAGGAGTGAGGCATAAAAGTTAACAGGATGGGACAGCAGAAGCAGTGGAAGAGAAAACCACACAAAGAAGGGACTGTTATTTACCCCAGCCAACAGACTACTTGCAAATTTTTCAATGTGCACCTAGTTTTACATCTCCACAATACAGCAAGAATCAGAAACACATGAAGTACAATGTAACAATTATATAACCTCAGCATCACACATAAGGGTTTGGCAATCCCAAGCTAGTCTTATGTGATGCTAGACTCCTTAGGGCTGTATACATTGTGCTGAATCTCTCCAAAAGATTACTTTTCCAAAGCCTACTAAAAATTATTTAGAAATGTATCCTTGTAAAACAACTGTTCAGTACCTACACACTACCACAGAGAAAGTAAACAAGTAATATGTGGGTTGTGATGCTGAACACAAAATGGGACATCAAAATTAATGATGAGCCAAGCCTTCACTTACTAGCACCCATTACAAACTTCTGCTTGATGTCTATACCTTGGGTTGGTTCATACTGCACTCACAGAATCACAGAATAGTAGAACTAGAAGGGGCCTATAAGGCTATCAGGTCCAATCTCCTGCTCAATGCAGGAATCCAAGTTAAATGATACCCAACAGATGGATGTCCAGCTACTTCTTGAATACCTCAAGTGTTGGGGAGCCCACCATTTCCCTAGATAATGAGTTCCACTGTTGTACTGCTTTAACAGTTAGGAAGTTTTTCCTGATGTTCAGTCGAAATCTGGCTTCCTGTAACTTGAGCCCATTATTCCAGGTCCTACACTCTAGGATGATTAAGAAAAGATCCTTGCCCTCCTCTGTGTGTCAACCTTTCAAGTACTTGAAGAGGGCTATCATACATCCCCTCAGTCTTCTATTCTCAAGGCTAACCATGCCCAGTTCTTTCAATCTCTCCTCATACAGCTTTGTTTCCAATGCCCTAATCATCCTTGTTGCCCACCTCTGAACCTGTTCCAGTTTGTCTGCATCCTTCTTATAGTGCTGTGTCCAGAACTGGATGTAGTACTCAAGATGAAGCCTAACCAGTGCCAAATAGTGGGGAACTAGTACTTCACGCGATTTGGAAACTATACTTCTGTTAATGCAACCTAAAATAGCATCTGCCTTTTTTTGCAGCCACATTGCACCTTTGGCTCATATTCAGCATCTGAGGTTATATTAAAAGTTCTATCTGTGATGAATCATCCACACATTTATATAATCACTTGACACAGTAGTCAACAAGTAATTAATGTTCAAGCGTGAGCATGCTCTCCAAGATTTTTATTTAGAAGACACAGGTAGCATTAACAGCCTCTCAATTTTACTGAGTTTGCGGAATAGTCTCTAAATTTTCAAATTCATTCAAATTTTGGATAGTCTCACCCTTTCAGCCTATGCATCAAATGTTTCCTAGAAAACCTACTCAGCTGGGAATGCAACAAAGGGCATATTTCAAAACAATCTTCTCTCAGTGAAAGTACCAATCATTCCTACAAATAAAAATTCCAAAATAAAGAAAACTGAATGACCTAGACATAAATTTTCCTCCACATGATAGCAAAAAAAATAAGTGCATGCCCCCAGCAGTTAGTGCTTGACATAAAGACAAACATCTTGACAGTAGCATGGTAGAGAAACAGATATCCCAGGAAACCATCAGTAGTGTTCTCAAAAAACCTGGAGGGTGTGTTTGAGCCCTTTACAAACTGTAAGAAAGGAGGCTGATAATCTGGACTATTGTTGCTTATTCTTCCATTTTAAGGACCACTTCAGCAAACAAGTGATGCATGTCAGGGCAAAAAACCTTAATTTCATATACATGCTCATGGGATCTGAACTGTCAGTGATTGACCAGGAACAAGACCTTGGGGTTGCAGAACTCAGTGGAAGTTGACTCAGCTGTGAAAAAAGATAAATCCCATGCTTGGGATCATTAGGAAAGGAACTGAAATAAAACTGCCAATATTATAATGCCATTATACAAATCTATAGTGCAACCGCATGTGGAATGCTATGTAGAGTTCTAGTTATCTCATCTCAAAAAGGATATTTTAAAGTTGGAAAAGGTTCAGAAAATGGCAACCAAATTGATCCAGATGGTAAGGTCAAACAACAGAAAAATACTATTGTCCTTACGTTTCACTTGTAAACTTCCTAAAGACATTTTATTGATTACATTTTTAACCTACCCACTGCTTAGGGAGTTTAGAGCGGTTACCAAATCTACTCATAATGCCATTATACAAATCTATGATGCAGCCACATTTGGAATACTATGTACAGTTCTGGTCGCTCCACCTCAAAAAGAGTATTTTAGAGTTGGAAAAGGTTCAGAAAAGGGCAACCAAAATGATGAAGGGGATGGAGCAACTCTCCTATGATGAAAGGTTGCAACATTTGGGACGTTTTAGTTCAGAGAAAAGAGGTGACATGACAGAAGTGTATACAATTATGTATGGCATAGCTAAAGTGGACAGAAAAAAGTTTTTCTCCCTCTCTCATAAAACTCATGGACATCCAATAAAACTGAATGCTGGAGGACAGTCAAAAGAAAGTGCTTCTTCACACAGTGCATAGTTAAATTCTTTTCCACAGGAGGCAGTGATGGCAACAAACATGTAAGGCTTTAAAACAGGATTAGACCAATTAATGGACGATAAGGCTATCTACTAATGGATACTTTCCATGAGAGGCAGTGTGATGCAATGTTTAGAGTGTTGGACTATGACCTGGGACAGCAGGGTTCGAATCTCCACTCAGCCATGAAGCTCACTGAGTAACCTTGGACCAGTCACTCTCAACCTAACTTGCCTCACAGGGTTGTTGTGAGGATAAAATGGGGAGGGGAGACCCATGTACACCACCTCGAGCTCCTTGAAGGAAAGGTGGGATATAAATGTAAGAAATAAAACAAATAAATACAATTATAACTATGCTCTGCCTCCATGATCGGAGGCAATATGCTTCTGAATGCAGTTGCTGGAAACAGCAAGAAGAGAGAGTGCTCTTGCACTCAGGTCCTGCTTGCCGGCTTTCCAAAGGCATCTGGCTGGCCATTGTGAGAACAAGATACTGGATTAGATGGGGCACTGATGCTGCTGGTATGGTTTTCTGCTGGTTTTGCTGTTTTAGATTTGGGTTTGTTGCTATTTGCTTTGCTATTTTTGTTTTATTGTGTTTTTGGATTGTTTTTAAATGTTTGCATTGTTTCTGCCTTCGATTAATTTTTTTATGAAAGGTGAATTTTTAAAAATAAATAATACAAGACCTGTTTATTACACCTGTCCCAATATCTCCATGTCTAATTTCACCAATTGTCCTATGTCTAAAGAACCAGCAGATGGCAGCAATCTCCCTGAAATGCAGAACACTGAATTATGGCACTAAAGCCAAGGATTTTCCTCTTCTTGGGTTTAAATTACAGCATTACATACAGAGATTTCTCAGATAAAAGAAATTTTGCACTGTGATCAGACTTTGCCTTTTAGGCTAAAAAAAAAGCTGAAAGTGTTTACACAAGAGCACCAATAAAAAGAAACAAAATAAGAGAATAGATAATTAGGCAACAAGCCTCTTCCTCACAATCCATCCTAGCAACAAGTCAGCTAGACTGCTTCACATAACTTTAAGATGTATGCATTATGGAACATGATACATAACTATCATTTGAAGCACATGTATGCATCCATTGACTTGTTCACCACAGCTGACAAGAGTGCTGAAAAAATGCCATTTTTCCCAAGCAGGGGCACTGTCTTGAGAAAAGTTTGCCTGGCGTCTGTACATAAAATGCATGATTTCACTGTACCAAATGTCATCTGGAAAGGGTCATGAAAGCTAAAATTGTTAATTCAAAAAGGGGGGGTTCATTCTCAAGATACAGACAACACTACAAGGTTCTGTATGGCAGAATTCTAGACTGGATGTGCATAGTACATTCCTGTAGTGACAAAGAAGCACAAAAACACTTCTGCACCGAAAATATAGAATGAAACATTTGGGTTGGGGGCAGGGAGGGGAAACAAGGCAAAATAGGGATTTGGAATATTAAAAGTTAACGAAGGGTAGGGAGCAGGACAATGAACAACAAATTGTAGAGTCCTACGTGTATATTGCTCTTATTCCTTCCATCAAGAGAAAAATTACTTAAGTGAAAGGTGCCCATCTTCCAATTGATATGCCCCAAACAGGAAATATTAGTTGATATCTTTTCTACCCCTTCTCTTTAATACTGAAGGCAGTTTCAGAAAGCACTTCAGCTTTGATAGTAGAATTTCTTCTCTGTAGCACTGTTTGCAGAGTATTTTATTCATATGTTAATTAGTTATCACTGGGTAACCTGAATGTGTGAAATTGCCATCATCAGTTATCAAATAACCTGACATCACAGATCCTTACCTCATATGCTTAAAATCTATTTTAAATTCTCCAAAAACCAGAATACAGTGCGTATTGATTCCTTGGAAATAGGAATTTTACAGTATATACAAAAGGAGTACTTCAGTCTTTCTATTCCAAAAGGGCCCTTGTCTGTCAATGAAAGGATTACTTCATTATAAGCCAAACAGCCAAAGGTAGAGAAAAGTAAATTGGTTACTTAGGGAGCATGCATTTTCTCTGTGCTCAGGACACTGATGATGAAAATTCATCAAGGTTTCAGCAAACGATAAACCTTGAATTTGGGAAACAGAAACACTATGCTGAGTTTTAAAGAAACTCAGGGCCAGTTATTGTTAATACATAGCTCCTGGTATTCTATTCCAAGAGAGACCAATCCAAATCAAGCTTTCAGCTCTCATGCTTACCCGTCCCTCCCACCTTAAATCCCTCACTGCAGGGAGAACATAACGAGCACATTAGGAGATCCCCATGTTTGAATGTAAGATCTTCCTAACCCTGCAAGAGAACTCCCCATTTTCTTGGAGAAAACAGAGGCACAGCTGAACACTCACATGCCTTCATAAGGTGAGTAATATTAAACTATAGCCGGTAACTTCCCTGTATTTATTTTGATCTGGTGCATAAGGAAAGTATGCTGCATTAGACATACAAAAACTGGCTAAAGGCTCATCAGTACCATGTGCTTCTCATGGTTACTAGCTTCCCTCTTCCCTCTTCATCAGATGATCTAATCTCTCTCTTGCAACAGCCTCCTGGATCTCCCTTCTCTTCTCTCTTTTGCTTTCTGTTCCTCTACACTCCTTAGCAGACCTCTCATATCTGTCTTAGCAAGGAGTCATGGTATTCTGGCTGCCACTGACCGAGCTATTCTAATGTAACAGAGGGATTGGTCTCCCTTGGCTTAAGCAACTGAGTGCTCAGGGTGCCATTTTAGGCACCATCATGCCTAATTCCTGTTCAATTCCCCAAGTGCTTATGTAGCTAAAAAGGCAACAGCCAGTCACATAAGCAATGTATCAGCAGATGAAACCCAACGTTTGCACAAGCATGAAAATATTTAAGGAAAAAACTGAAAGGGGAGAGAAACCCCCAAAGCAACCTAGCAAGGAATGTAACTAATATTACTAATGTAACTACGAATGCTCAGTACCCACAGAATGCTGATTGACAGTTGAGGGTTGTATACAATGAAACCCAGGTGGTGATGATGGAGGTAGAATGGAGCAGCTTGAAATGGAGAACAGAGGAAGAGATACAGAGATACAATGACACTCAGCATTCACTTACTTTCTTGCTAATCAGTCCCTGCTGTTAACTCACAGCCAGTGCGCACCCATGTATTTGGTGTGGCCCACCTCCAGCCTTAAGAGAGCTTTGAAGACTCGCTCACATGCACACACATCATTTTGTTGTAACAACTCATATGTATATTATATACTAATTCCAATTCAATTCTCCAAGTGTTGTTGCCTAGGTAGTCAAAACCACATCACCCACACACCAAGTATCAGCAGACTTGGGGTAACCTTAATATTTGCATAAAATGAAAGGTGACTGAGTAATTCTCTTCAGAAGCTCACATATTTGTGCTAAGCCATGGTTTGGCTTGGTGGCAAATGCTAGCCAGGCCACTGTCCACGTAGATAACCTTCTAAGTCACACTGAAGAGCTATTTTAATATGTCTCCAAAGATGGAAGCAATAGCTCGGACTGGGCACCAGTGTGGCCATCCAGCATTCACAAAAACAGTGGGGATGAAAACAGCTGAATGAGGACTGAGCATGCTCAGCATCAAATGACTGACTGTTGAGGGAAGGGGAACTGAACTCTGGCTGGACTCCTGAACATACACACTCTACACTTTAACATTTTATGACAAGGCCGAACTTGTAAGAATATGGATTCCTACACCCATGATCATCCTGTAATAAAATAAATCTCCTCACCTAAGGGTCTACATGATGAACATTTGAATGACATCTTTAAGTCCTGATCAGCTGAATGGTCTAATTTACTGTTCCCTAGCTCGGTGTGCCTTCCAGAATTCTGGACTACAACTCCCATCAGTTCCAGCCAGTATGACCAATGTTCAGGGCTGATGGGAGTTGTAGTCCAACATCTGGAAGGTACCAGGTTGGAGAAGGCTGGTCTAATTAATGAAATGATTTGTATTTCGTTAACAAATCATTATTCAGCTTGTTGGAAAATTTCCACATTGCTCATTCCCTTAAGTTAGTCATAGAAAGTACAAAGTTAGAACTTTCTTTTCTCTTTATATGTGAAAATTTGATCAAATTTGTCTTCCACTGGGAGGCCAGCTCAGACATTCCTACAAACAAGTGCCCACAGCTAACAGAAATCTACTCCCATCGTAATGAAAGACCTTTTGATTAGCACATGGTTAGTGATGCCATTCTACCCTAAAAGTCCAGGACCCTGTAAGACAGAACCTGCTTTTTAATAGGTTCTATACTGCAGTGTCAGAGAGATTTCATATTCTAAGAAATAACCCCATGTTCTCCTGCTGTAATCATTAACATCTACCCTGCATGAGGAGATAAGGGAGTGGAAGTTTACAAGGAAGTCTTATTCTTCTCAATGGTGACTGTGTACAGGATTACAGCCTAAGCTGTGTACAGTATATCTTCTTGTTGTTGTTATATGCCTTTGAGTCAATTACGACTTATAGCGACCCTATGAATATTTTATATATATATAAGAGCTTGAAAGTAATTCGTTACAATTAACTTTTTGAGGAATGAGTGGGTAATTCCTTTACATTTTGATTGTAATAGAACTAGGAGTAATTTTATTACTTTTGAGGAGTAACTGTAATGTTTCCAGCATTACTTTTGGGCATTACTTTGGGAGGGGGGGAAGCAGGAGAAGTCTTCTGCTCCTTTGATTTGTGGATGAAAACCATGTGCCTCAAACTGGGCTTCTGTGCAGGATCGCTCTTCCCTCATGCTCTGTGGGTGGCTAGAAGGCGACGAGGGAGGAGGTGGAGAGTGAGACAGGGTGGAGTGGAGAAAACAATTATTAAAAAAAAATGTTGATGGTGAAGAATGTAGTGGAGGGAAAAAGGAGCTGGAGGGCAAAAATATGGATAAAGATGACGTGTGTGTGTTTGCACTTGGCACACAAAGTGGCCTCCACCACCCTCCCTGGCTACTGTGCTGCATTTGCAGTATTTTAACTTTTTTGCAAGAGCCAATGTGGTGTAGTGGTTAAGGTGTTGGACTATGACCTGGGAGACCAGGGTTCGAATTCCCACACAGCCATGAGGCGCACTGGGTGACCTTGGGCCAGTCACTGCCTCTCAACCTGAGAAAGGCAATGGTAAAACTCCCTCTGAATACTGCTTACCATGAAAACCCTATTCATAGGGTTGCCATAAGTCAGAATCGAAGGCAGTACATTTACATTTTTTTTTTTTGCATCTCAGGGGAAAATGTTTGCTTGGGTGAGTGTCCCTTAGTTGGTGGCAGGGCAGGGTTCACAGGAGGTGGTTAAGTGAGAGAGATTATGCTTGCTGGCTATGGGGAGGTTGCACTTGGTTTGAAGTGCAAAATTCTGAGTAGTGGCCTCTGCCTCCCTCCCCACCTCCCTTACCAGCGGAGAGACCACCATTGCTATCTGATGGATAAAAAGAATTATTCTACTACCTCTGTATGTGTGTGTTATTTTTAATGTTGTTTTAGCTTACTTAGATGTGCAGCAGCCAATGCCAGCATCTTGCAGGCGTTTTTTTTTAAAAAGTAACTTTAATGTAATTGCAGTGATTACTTTTGAGAAAGAGTAAAGTAATAAGTTACTTTCAGAGCAATTGTAACTGTAACGGTAATTACTACTTGTTTGGGCCATGTAATTGTAACTGTAATTTATCACTTTTTAAAACTAATCTTCCAAGCTCTTAAGAGGTATTCAGAGGGGGGTTACCATTGCCTTCCTCTAAGCCTACGGCACCCGGTATTCCCAGGCGATCTCTTATCCAAGTACTAACCAGACCTGACCCTGCTTAGCTTCTGAGATCAGGCATGTTCAGGGTAGTATGGCTGTAGGCGTGTATATCTAAAACAGATCAATAGATACTGATAATTAAGCCTTGTACCCTGTTCTGTATTTTTCAGAATATAAGCCATGACAGTGTGTTAACTAACATGCTTTTCTTAGTGCTTTATTTTCCTGTATGTCTAATTTTATATTCTCTTTGTTCCTGAATAAGTCTTTCCTTTAAGAATATGCTTGAGTTTTCCTTTAGGATGTCAGAAGCTCTTGCCTACACCACCACAGATTGGGAGAGGGCTGGAGTGTAAGTCTCGTTCCGTAGCCAACTAGCATGTGTCCAGGCTCATAACCGGGCCTGCCACATGGCTGTGAGGGCAGCGAAGAGGTGTTACTATGCTGCCTCCATTGCAACCTCAAGGGGCTGCCTGGCGGAGTTGTTCCATGTGGTCCAGAGGTTGGTCACTTCTGACCGGGGGAGGGGGGGGAGATTTTTGGAGCACGTTACCTAGCTGTAACCAGCTTGCTAAACACTTCAAAGATAAATTTGCTCAGCTTCACAATAATTTAGACACTGTTATTGTGGAAGGGCCAGCCAAGGTGTCCCATGCAACATCAAACCCAGTGTTGTGGGATCAGATTCAATTAATGTGACCTGATGATGTGGACAGTATGCTTGCAGTGATGAGCCCAATCAACTGCTCATTAGATCACTGTCCTTTCTGGCTTATTAAAGCTAGCCTGAGTGGGGTGACTGAATGGCTCATAGGTGTGGTAAACACATCTCTGCATTATGGAGTGTTGCCTGCTGCCCTCAAGGAGGCAGAGGTCCTGTCTCAGTAACCTATTAGAATTCTTTGAGAGTGTCAACAAGCATATAGATAGAGGTGATCCAGTGGACATAGTGTACTTAGACTTTCAAAAAGCATTTGACAAGGTACCTCACCAAAGACTTCTGAGGAAGCTTAGTAGTCATGGAATAAGAGGAGAGGTCCTCTTGTGGATAAGGAATTGGTTAAGAAGCAGACAGCAGAGAGTAGGAATAAACGGACAGTTCTCCCAATGGAGGGCTGTAGAAAGTGGAGTCCCTCAAGGATCGGTATTGGGACCTGTACTTTTCAACTTGTTCATTAGAATTAGGAGTGAGCAGTGAAGTGGCCAAGTTTGCTGACGACACTAAATTGTTCAGGGTTGTTAAAACAAAAAGGGATTGCGAAGAGCTCCAAAAAGACCTCTCCAAACTGAGTGAATGGGCAGAAAAATGGCAAATGCAATTCAATATAAACAAGTGTAAAATTATGCATATTGGAGCAAAAAATCTGAATTTCACATATACGCTCATGGGGTCTGAACTGGCGGTGACCGACCAGGAGAGAGACCTCGGGGTTGTAGTGGACAGCACAATGAAAATGTTGACCCAGTGTGCGGCAGCTGTGAAAAAGGCAAATTCCATGCTAGCAATAATTAGGAAAGGTATTGAAAATAAAACAGCCAATATCATAATGCCGTTGTATAAATCTATGGTGCGGCCGCATTTGGAATACTGTGTACAGTTCTGGTCGCCTCATCTCAAAAAGGATATTATAGAGTTGGAAAAGGTTCAGAAGAGGGCAACCAGAATGATCAAGGGGATGGAGCGACTCCCTTACGAGGAAAGGTTGCAGCATTTGGGGCTTTTTAGTTTAGAGAAAAGGCGGGTCAGAGGAGACATGATAGAAGTGTATAAAATTATGCATGGCATTGAGAAAGTGGATAGAGAAAAGTTCTTCTCCCTCTCTCACAATACTAGAACTCGTGGACATTCAAAGAAGCTGAATGTTGGAAGATTCAGGACAGACAAAAGGAAGTACTTCTTTACTCAGCGCATAGTTAAACTATGGAATTTGCTCCCACAAGATGCAGTAATGGCCACCAGCTTGGACGGCTTTAAAAGAAGATTAGACAAATTCATGGAGGACAGGGCTATCAATGGCTACTAGCCATGATGGCTGTGCTCTGCCACCCTAGTCAGAGGCAGCATGCTTCTGAAAACCAGTTGCCAGAAGCCTCAGGAGGGGAGAGTGTTCTTGCACTCGGGTCCTGCTTGCGGGCTTCCCCCAGGCACCTGGTTGGCCACTGTGAGAACAGGATGCTGGACTAGATGGGCCACTGGCCTGATCCAGCAGGCTCTTCTTATGTTCTTATGTTCTTAAAGAGGAAGGCCTTCAGTAGATGCAGAAAAGATAACAGAGATTACACCTATCTAATATTTAAGGGAAGAGAATTCCAAAGGGTAGGCGCCTGCAGGGGTACATGCAGGTCCTCTTCTGAAACAGCCTATGAATAAGGAACATAAACCCCAATGCTATGTAAAAACATTTGCTCCAGTAATATCTCATACATGTTACTCATATCCTTGATCACATTAATTTTTATTAAAAAGGTGCAATGTAACTTCATTGTCTATGCTGTGGCAATGAATAGAGCTCCAAACCAAAATGTAAATATAAGATCCTATCAATTTAAAATAAATTATAGGTAAGGATTTCGCATAGCATTGTAGGGTACCTAGAATCCTAGGAATTTTATACTATTAAGATTCTCCTTAATATTTTACTATGTATTGAAAGTGCCATTATCTAACAGAGTGCCTGTTGGTACGTTTACTTTCTACATAAAAATCAGCACTTCAATTGTCTTCTATGGGCGAAAGTAAAATTGTTTGTATCAGCAATAATGAAGAGAAGCCAAAACCAGCTTCCATCTCCTCAGTATTTCAGTTACCAGTGTATTGTTTTGGAACCTACCTCATAATGTACCCAACTGAGCACCTGTGGAGACTGGAAACACCCTGAGATTTCCTTCCTAGGCACTCTAGTGAGCTTGACACCACAACTGATGCAGCTCCAAGTGAAGTTTCCAACACTCCATCAAGCCTTGTTTTGTATTTGCACCCTGATTATGTTACGGTGCTTGTGAGTAGGCACCCAAGGTCTCAACTCTTGCCCTTCATTGCTTATTAAAGTTTAGCAAGGTTGGGGATGGCATGACTGGGTGAGTCCAGGATGTGAAAAATGGAAATGGACTGCCTTCAAGTCGATCCCTTCAAGTGTCCTCAGTGGCTAAAAGTGCATTTTACAAGCTTTAGTTTATTGAACTAGCTTGACCACAATTGTCCTTGCATTGTTAACTTCACAGTTGGATTACTGCAATGTACTTGATGTGGGGCTACCCTTAAGGTTGGTCCAAAGGCTGCCGCTAGCATAGAATGTGCCAGCTAGGTTACTTGTGGGGCTAAACTACCACTGACATATAGTATTTTGTTTGCAGGATTTGCATTGGCTAGCAATCTGCTATCAGGCCAAGTGCAACATTCTGGTACTACAGTGATTCTCAAACGGTGCGCCGCAAGAGGTGGCTAGGTGTGCAGCAAATATTATGAAACTATATTTTAAAAATGAGAAGAAGCCCATTTGTATAGAGATTTATTACATCCATGATCTACTAATAGCTAGGCTAGGCCCTAAAATATATTAATATATTTTTAATTTTGCACACAAAGTGCACCAGAAAATTTTTATGTTTTACAGTGCACTGCGAACCAAAACTTTTTGAGAACCACTGTGGTACTAACATATAATGCCCAATGGAGGTCAGAACCAGGTTACTTAAGAGATCACCTTATCCCTTAAATACCCAGTAGGTCATTGCATTCCAGAGGAGTGTTTCTCCTTAAAGTCCTCAAAATATCAGACACCTGCTTCAAAGTAACTCAGAGCAGGGCTTTCATTGTGGCTGTCCCTGTTTGTAGAACACCAAATCATGACAGGTGTCCACTATCTGTACTTTCTGAAAACAACTGAAGATATGTTGTTGACTGCTGACAAAGTGTCTTGGCTCCAGCTGACAAAGCATCAACGTGAATTAAGCAGCACAGCAAGTTTGCAGCAGGGGGAGGAGGCCAGGGCACCCCACTCTGCCCATCTGTTTCCTCCTCTTAACAAAACCTAAGCTTGCAATAAATTAACTCAATAAATGAGAAAAAGAATTATGTAGGTAAGCAGCCAGCAGGGGTATTCAGACTTTCCAGTGTTTTGTACTTTCTCTAACATATACAACTATCTGCCTGTTAGATAAAGGTTGTGGGGGGAGGGGGTGCCCTCGGTGCAATGTGCTCCTGGCTGTCTGGAGAAGCTGAGAGAGGCAGAGAGATTTGTGGATGAGGCCTTTGGGGACATTACAGCTGTGTCCCACTCCCAGAATGATAACTCTTCTGCTATCATGGAGAATGAGGGCCTTGAGAAAGAAGAGTGTCCACCCAAGGAAGAGGGAAATGATCCCTTAGGAGGGACCCATTCCTTGGGATGCTTCTCCAGGGAGTGGAAGAATCCTGGTAATGGTGATTTGATCATTAGGAACATAGATAGTGGGGTGTGTCATGGGCATGCAGACTGCAAGGTGATTTGCCTAGCGTGAAGGTTGCAGATGTCGCCCATTGGCTAGGTAGTTTCGTAAATAGTGCTGGGGAGGAGTCAGTGATTGTGGTGCACGTTAGCACCAATGACATGGAAAAATGCAGTTGTGAGGTCCTGTTAGCAAAATATAGGTTGCTGGGTAGGATGCTGAAAGCCATGAAACCTCCAAGGGAGCTTTCTCTAGATGCTACCAGTTCCACATGCAGGGCCAGCTACACAGGTGCAGCTTTGTTGTGTTACAAAGGACATGTATAATATTGGGGATTTTTCATTTTTTGATTCATCTCAGTGAACTAAAGTTTGGAAGCCTAAGAGGTGCAAGGAATCCTGGGAGATGGCCCTTCTGTGGAATCGTGAGCTATCTGTAAATGTTAGAAGCCAAGGGGCACAGACATCCTGACTCTCATGGGAGGAAACCAAAATTTAGGAGTTTATGTATCAGTAGAAAACAGATGCTTCTAACAAACAAAGGGACCATCTGGACAAAGTTCATGATATTCTTTGACCTTTAAGGGTAAGAGATCAATCACCCTAAACTAGGAATTTACAGTAACAATCTTCAGGAGACAGGAGTCTTATGAGGAAACACATCTGGTAAAGTCAGAACCCCTATTGGCAATTCCAAAATTTTCCACTGCCTTTCACATGTCATGCGTGCACTCCCCCTCCCAACTTACATGCAGCCCAATGGAGACCTAAAACATATTTAAAACTAGCAAGTTTTAGTCAGTAGTACTTCTCTCTTGGGGGGCTTAACCGCTGCCTTACTCTACACAATGCACCCTAGGAACAAAATTGGGGCTGCACCAAGGCCAGATTTATGTACAAGCTAAAGAAGCTACAGCTTAGGGCCTCACATTAGAAAGAAAGAAAGAAAGAAAGAAAGAAAGAAAGAAAGAAAGAAAGAAAGAAAGAAAGAAAGAAAGAAAGAAAGAAAGAAAGAAAGAAAGAAAGAAAGAAAGAAAGAAAGAAAGGTTCAACATTGCCACCATACAAAATGAAGATAATTTTGGTAGGTATTGAATATCATTGTTGCAGCTCACTGGCCAACAACAGTAAATAGTAAACAATTCTATAGAACGTCATACACATGCGGCCTTTTGGATTCTTGTAGAAAATAGCCTGTGAGTCGGTGGTAGCGTCGACTGCACTAACCCTATAAGTAATGCACATACTTGTTGAAGAGGGAAGGGCCTCACTCATGTTATAGCTTAAGGCCACAACAAGTTTAAATCCGGCCCTGAGCTGCACAGAACCATGAGAACTAAACGAAGGCGAGATGTTTCGGGTCTAAAGAAGGTTTCAGTAAGAACAGAGCTTTGGCTTACAGGCTAGACACAGAAGTTCCCTTCTGACCTTAGAATCTCACTGCGATCTTCAGGAAAGGTATATTCACCCTCATCTCTTGAGCTCTTTTCTCTTCTTTTTCTCTCTGTGTGATTTGATACAATTCTGAATATGCGAAGGTTTAGGTTCTCTGCCTTATTCTATCTAGAGCATTGGGGAACGAGTGACTGGGATGAGGTTAGATGCTGCTCACATTGACTATAATTGTAAAATGCAGTATTTTTTTCCTGTTTCTTCTTGTAATAAACCAATCTTTATTTTATGTTGTGTGCTTTACTGAAGTTAAGGGTAAGGGGAACATCTATCAGATGGATCCACAGTTGGGTACAGAATTATAGTCAAAGAATGCTTATCAAAGTTAACTTCTCAAACTGGGGGGAGGTAACGAACGGGGTACCGTAGGGCTCAATCCTGGGCCCAATGCTCTTCAATCTTTTTATTAATGACTTGGATGAGGAGGTACAGGGAATGCTTATCAGATCTGCAGATGATATAAAATTGGGTGGGATAGCTAATCTCCTAGAAGACAGCAACAAAATTCAAAGGGACCTTGATAGGCTGGAGCATTGGGCTGAAAACAGAATGAAATTCACTAATAGGCAAAAAACCTTGCGGTTTAACAATGTACCTATAGCCCACAAATATTTCTATCAAACTTTAAAAAGCAGGGAAATTGGGCAGCTATAGTGAATGCACCAGGGGAGCAGGAGACCTGAACTCCTCTCTGAGATATTGGACTGCCCTACAAATTGGTCAAAATGCAAACACCATTTGGGTTGGTCTTTCACAGTCCAATCCACTTCCTGTGTAGCTTGGAAGAATTTGGTAACATGTGCCTCTGAGCATATGGTGAGTGGTGGCAACACCTGCCATCTCCAAAGATGGAGAATTATATTTTTGTATGTTTGTTGGTGTTCTTACTTTGCTTCTTCCCTGTGTTACTAATGTTTCTACAAAGAATCTAAACCAGAAAAATTTATTTCCCTGTGTCAAATTTATTTTCATTTACTTCAGTCGTTTTATTGGTCAATGTCATATGATGGTGAAGACAGCCTTTTGTGTTTCAAATTGGAGGTTATGTTCTATTTCGGGTGCATTAACAGTTGAATCTGAAATGGCAATTTGATGTAAAATCAGACTGATTACAATATGTTGCTACTTCAGCAATGACTTTAGCTGTTGGAAAAAAGAGGGTGCATGTTTTCAGCCTGCTGTGTTTAAACCACTTTATTAAAAGCAAGGAGCTCACAATCAATTAAAAACATAGAGCACACCTAGAATTTTGCTAGAATATATTTCACCTCCCACTGTTTTATCTCGTGCAAATTGAGACACTTCTGAGGTCCACTTGAGACTATTCTGCAGAAGTCAGTGCCATTATTCCACAATTATGTTTGGAGTTTTTTTAGCGTAAATTTTGCAAAGTGTTGCTGTACTTCACATATTCATAGAAACAAAAGCAGAAGAAAATGATTTCCTATAGGAAACTTCACTAAAATTGCAAAGGAAATCAGACATATTTAAAGTGACCATATGAACTATATCTACTGTCTTAATAATGTTGCTTCCTCCTGGCTAAAACAAGATTAGCACAGGACATGTCTTCTTTCTATTATTTGGGCAGATTGCAGGTGTTGACACCACTCACTATATGCTCAGAGGCATGTTACCAAATTCTTCCAAGCCACACAGGAAGTGGTTTGGACTGTGAAAGACCAACCCAAATGGTGTTTGCATTTTGACAAATTTGCAGGGCAGTACAATATCACAGAGAGGAGGTCAGGTCTCCTGCTCCCCTGGTGCATTCACTAGAGCTGCCCAATTTCCCTGCTTTTTAAAGTTTGATAGAAATATCTGTTGGCTATAGGTACGTTCTTAAACCGCAAGGTTTTTTGCCTATTAGTGAATTTCCCTACTTTTTAATCCGGGAGGTAAGAAATAGGATCCCGTGCAAGTTTGCTGAGAATGGATTGATCATTTGCATGCTTACTGAGTTCAGTGGGATTTACTCCCCTGCAATCATGCTTAGGATAGGTGAAACTGACCACAGGGGATGGGGAAGGGAAGAGGAGGAGGAGGGAGGGGTGGAAAGGCAGAGGGGAGTACTGGGATGGGAGCAGGCAGGAGGCAGAGGGAAGAAGAAAAACAGATGTGATCATTTGCATGTTTATTGAGTTCAGTGGGATTTACTCCCGTGCAATCATGACCGGGGAGGAGGGACGGAGGTCTGAAGTGGGCAGGAGAGGAGAAGGAAGAGGGGAGGGGAAGAGGAAGGGAGAAGAAAAGGGAAGGAGGGGAAAGGCAGGTCTGATCATTTGCATGATTATTGAGTTCAATAGGATTTACTCCTATGCAATCATGATTAGGATAGGTAAAACTGACCATGGGGGAGGGGGAAGGAACATCTTGGAGGGTGCAAAGGAAGGAGAAGGGGAGGGCAGGTTTGATCATTTGCATGCTTATAGAGTGCAATGGTATTTACTTCCGTGCAATCATGCTTAAGATAGGCAAAACTGACCATGGGGAGGAGTGTTGGCATTAGGCCGTACTGCCTAAGGATATTTTCATCAGGTCTGGAAAGTTACAAGCATGTGTTTTGAGAAGCAGTCTTATCTGCCATGTCTGGCCTGAGAGAGCAGACTTGAAGGTCAGACAGGTTGTCATGGTAACGGGAGATAACAGCTGGGAAAGTTGTAAGAGAGTCCATGAGTTGTTTTTTCTTCTGAATTATGCCTCTGAGCTGAGAGGCTGTCTTTTGTGTTTATCTATGGAGAGAGATGTACCAGAAGGGGGGTGACTGAAGAATCTCTACATGTATTTACTCTTAAGCCTCTGGCCTTAATGTCTTTCAATAAAGACTCTTAACATGCTCTGAAGAAGTTTCTTGCTCAACTTAACTCCAACGTAATGTATGCTGTTTCACACAACAACGCACACAGGCCAACAATGAGGGGGAGAGAGAGGGAGAGGCAAAGGAAGGAGGAGGGAAGGGGCAAGAGGGAGGGGATAGGAGGGAGGAGAAGTGAGGGTGGGTTTAGTCATTTGCATACTTTTTGAGTTCAATGGGATTTATTTCTGTGCAATCATGTTTGAAAATGGAAATGGACTGCCTTCAAGTTGACCGGACTTATGGTGACCCTTTGAATAGGGTTTTCATGGTAAATGGTATTCAGATGTGGTTTTACCATTGCCTTCCTCTGAGGCTGAGAGGCAGTGACTGGCCCAAGGTCACCCAATGAGCTTCATGGCTGTGTGGAGATTCAAACCCTGGTCTCCCAGGTCGTAGTCCAACACTGACCTGGGCGAGGGGCAGGAAGGGGGGAGAGGAGGAGATTGGGTGGGTGGGCACTGGGCAGCAGGGAAGCCCCTTTCCTTTCCAAAAGGAAAACATTGTAAACAGTATCATTGCTTTTCAGCATTTCCCCCACCTTTTTATTCTACAGAAGGCACATGTAGACTCCCGCTAGGGTTGCGAGGTTCAGGGCCTGAGACTGATCCTGTATCTTCAGGAGAAGAGAAAATCAACCAAGTGCAGGTGTTCTTGCAACCCTGTAATGGGAAAAACTACAAGGTGGAATTCTCCCTTCCCCCTGCACAACTTTTAAAGATACAGAAGACCTCTTGGAGGCTGGGCCTGGCAACCAAGAGGTCTTCTGTATCTTTCAGTCTCAGGACCTGAACCTGGCAACCCTACCTTCCACCCAAATTTAAAACAAAGCTGTCCCTAGCCACATCCAAACTAGGCCTCTATTCGAGTTTGGACCATCATTATTTATTTGTTTGTTTGTTTATTGTATTTATATACCGCCCCATAGCCGAAGCTCTCTGGGTGGTTTACAATAACTAAAAACATTAAAAACAAATATACAAATTTAAAAACACATCTTTTAAAAACAATTTAAAACACAATTTAAAACAATTTATCATGGCTTCTCTCAAAGAATCCCGGGAAGGGTAGTTAGGGAAGGGTGCTGAGAGTTGCTAGGAGATGCCCTGTTCCTCTCACAGACCTTCAATCAGAGTGGCTGACTGTTAAGCCATTCTCTCAGGGGAACAGGAATCTCCTCTTAGCACCCTTCGCAAACTACACTTCCCAGGATTCTTTGAGCGAAGCCATGATTGCCTCAAGTGAAATCAAGTCTGTTGTGGGTGTGGCCCCCTGATTAGCCAAGCCCAGCAGCTGTGAGGCTTTTAGAACACTGACAGTTGGTTCTTACAGAGCATGCTCCGTGTTAACATTGGCTTCAAGCCAAAATTTCAAAAGGGCTCTGGGGTTTTTTCTCTCTTTTTAGACTTTGAACTCTCAATTCTCTGACTGTTTTGTGTATTGCCATGAAAATTGAGAGTGTTGTTAAGCAAGCGTTTCTGAGTTCAGGACTGTAAGTTTGGTAAGGTTTTATTTTGAAATGAGCTAATGGGAAGCATCAGAATGGCATGGGGGTATTTTCAATTTAACATTGTGGAATGTGAAAAATCCATGCTGGCTATAGTATACAGCCACCCTTGTAGCTGTATAATTTAACAGGGATACGTGCAAAATTCTACATCTAGGAAAAAGAAACCAAATGCAGTTATAAGATGGGGGATACTCGGCTCAGCAATACTACATACAAGAAGGATCTTGGAATTGCTATTGATCACAAGCTGAATATGAGCCAACAGTGCTACATGGATGCAAAAAAAGACAAATGCTATTTTAGGCTGCATTAATAGAAGTATAGTTTCCAAATCGCACGAAGTATTAGTTCCCCTCTATTTGGCAATGCTTAGGCCTCATCTTGAGTACTGCACCCAGTTCTGGACACAGCACTCTCAGAAGGACGCAGACAAACTGGAACAGGTTCAGTGGAGGTCAACAAGGATGATCAGGGGACTGGAAACAAAGCCCTATGAGGAGAGACTGAAAGAACTGGGCATGTTTACCCTTGAGCAGAGAAAACTGAGGGGAGATATGATAGCACTCTTCAAGTACATGAAAGATTGTCACACAGAGGAGGGCCAGGATCTCTTCTTGATCATCCCAGAGTGCAGAACACAGAATAATGGGCTGAGGTTACAGGAAGCCAGATTTTGACTAAACATCAGGAAAAACTACCTAACTGTTAGAGTGGTACAAAAATGGAATCAATTACCTAGGGAGATGGTGGACTCTCCAACACTGGAGACATTTTGGAGGCAGCTGGACAGCCACCTGTCAGGTATGCTTTAATTTGGTTTCCTGCATTGAGCAGGGGGTTGGACTCAATGGCTTATAGGCCCCTTATGATTATATGGTTATACATACACAAATAGTGACATGCAGGTTGAATTCCAGCAAAAGGTTCTGCTACACTCGCAGGGGTGGCATCTGAGTTTCCAATGAGCGTACACGCATGTGACGATTCAAACTTATATGTGTAACAGTAGTCTCAATGCATGGATGAGATGATGGTGTCGGGAGGACGGGTTAGGATTTGTTAGGCACTGGGAAACATTTTGGGACAAGCTGGGACTCAACAAAAAGGGATAGGCTCCTCTTGAACCAGGATGGAATCAGACTGTTGGCACTTAAAATAAAAAAGATGGCAGAACAGCTTTCAAACTGATTGAGGGAGGAAAGTCAACAAGAGCTAAGGAGTGTCTGATTCAGAACAAATTCCCCCCCTGGGATAAAGGCATAAAAACTTAAATGGGGTATGCCATGAACTAAGCACTGAGACTGCAAGGGCACAAGATAGCAATCCAGATAGGCAAAAGTACTACAGGCCAAACCAAAAGTGCCAAAGACATTTGAAGAGACGCTACATACAAATGTTTATATGTTAATACTAGAAGCCTCTGAGACAAGGAGGGAGAACTGGAGTGTTTGGTTTTAGATAACAGCACTGATATAGTGAGTGTAACAGAAACATGGAGGAATGGAGAAAACCAGTGGGACATGGTTATCCCTGGATATAAACTTTATTGGAAGGACAGGGAAGGACATATTGGAGGTGGTGTCGCTCTATACGTGAAAGAGGGCATTGAATCCAGCAAACTAGAAACCCCCAAAGAGGTGGACTCCTCCACAGAATCATTGTGGGTGGTGATACCAGACCCCAAGAGTAATTTAGTACTGGAGACATTCTATTGTCTCCCTAACCAAAATGCTAAGGGAGCTCTTCAGATGAAAAACGAAATCAAGAAAGCATCCAAACTAGGAAATGTTGTAGTAATGGGTCACCCTGATATAGACTGGCTACAAATACATCCTAGTCACAATAAAGAGGGTAAAATTTCTAGAAACCCTAAATGACTGTGCCCTAGAAAAGTTGGTCATGGAACCAATGGCGACCCTGGACTTAATCTCAAGTGGCACCTAGGACCTGGTGCAAGATGTAAGCAATGTCAAACCAATTGGGAGCAGTGACCATAGTGCTATTAAATTAAACATGCATGTAAATCGCCAGTTGCCAAGAAAATCCAACATAGTCACATTTGACTTCAAAGAGGAAATTCACCAAAAATAAAGGGATTGATAAAAAGCAAGCTGAAAGGCAAAGTTGAGAAGGTCAAATCACTCCAAAATGCTTCGGAGATATTTAAAAACACAGTATATTAGAAGCTCAACTGAAGTGTATACTGCAGATCAGGAAAGGTACTACCAGGGCCAAGAGCATGCCAGCGTGGTCAACAAGCACAGTCAAAGAAGCTATACAGTAAAAAGGTAAAGGTGTCCCCGCACTTGTAGTGCGAGTCGTTTCCGACTCTTAGGGTGACGTCTTGCGACGTTTACTAGGCAGACCGTATATATGGGGTGGGATTGCCAGTTCCTTCCCCGGCCTTTCTTTATCCCCCAGCATATGCTGGGTACTCATTTTACTGACCACGGATGGATGGAAGGCTGAGTGGACCTCGACCCCTTTTACCGGAGATTCGACTTCCTCCTTCCATTGGAATCGAACTCCGGCCGTGAGCAGAGCTTTCGGCTGCATTACCGCCGCTTACCACTCTGCGCCATGGAGGCACAGTAGGGCCCTGCTTATTGGCGTTCCGCTTCTCAGCGGTTTGCTATTATGGTAGTAGCATGCCATCACGTGGATAATGTGTGTGAGAGAGTGCGTTGGGACTGGAGATCGGTTGTTGTTGGGGGTTATGTCCCAGCTTTCCCCCCCTCCCTCTTTCACCTTCGTCTGTTCATTGTCATGGCCCCGTCAGAGGACTCATCAGACGAGGATGACTCGGGAGTAACAGCAGCAGACCCAGAAGCAGCAGACCCAGAAGGAGAAACGGAGGAAACTCCTGAGAACCCAGCTCTTTCTCCCCCTCAGCTGCAGAGCACCCCAGACACAGCTGAAGCCCGTCAGCCAGACGCAGACAGTGAACAGGATACTCCCCCCTCACCTGCAGAACGTAGACAACAGAAGGTCAGGCAGAAGAGGGGCAGGCCTGTCCACTTAAGGCCAAAACGCTGATGGCTCACACCTGCTGACAAACCTGCTCCTTCAAAGTCAAACCTTGGCTTCAGCTTGTTGCTGACTACAACGTCAGGCGTGACCACTGTGTGTCTTCCTATCCCCTGAACCTTGACTTGGACTGATCTCTCGGCAAACTAGACCCAGACCTTCACTGACGTCTCTTCTGGATTTCTGGCTTGGCACGTAAGCTTCGAACGGCCTCTGCCCTTATCTTGCTTCCTCCTTGCTAGCCTGGCAGATTTATAGCCAAAACTGCCGGCTGAGGACTTACGGCCTGGCAATTACCAAGGAATCTCCAGCCCTGCCTGCACCCCCACCGACACTGCTGTCTCAGTGAAGAGCTGACATTCATGGAGCTGGTTTGGGGTATTTGGTTTCAGTTGTTTCCCCCCCTCTTCATTTTTACCCTGCCTGCCCCTCTTTTGTTTGGGGACAGCGGAGGCTTCTGGTGTCTCTTCTGTTCTTGCAGCTGTGGCGGCGACATCTCTCCCTCCTCCAGGGCAGTTTCTGCGCCCGCAGGCAGAAGCAGCAAGTCTGACGCTCGCGGTGGCGGCGTCTGCTCGCAACCCGCTTGACCATGTTGTCATCGTCTGTCCTCTCCCCACCTGGCCTCGTGGCGATGGCTTCCTCTCCGTGCGGCTTGCTACCGCAGCTGCCTGGAGTGCGCAGCAGCGGCTCCTTGTACTCGCTACTGCAGCACCTTTGGAGCTCATGGTGGCGGCTCTCTCCCCTGGCAACAGCTTTTTTCTCCCTTCCCCCCTTTCTTTTTTCAGAGCTTGTGGTTGCGGCTCCGGTTGAGGGGGGAGGTGGCAGCGCTTGATGGCGCAGACCGCCTAGAGTGCACGGCAGCAGTTCTTGGTTCCGCTAGTCGACTGCGGGGGTGGTTGACCTATCACTGTCCCCCCCAGGCACCTGTCTATTCTACCTTAACGGCCGCCACTGCTCTCCCTTGAGGGGCATGGTGCTGTCAGACCTTCCCGCCTTTTTCACTGCCATTTGGATGCTGTGTTCCACTTTACAGCGTTTTTTGCTTTTCGGCAGGGGTCTGGAACCCAACCTGCCGTATGAGTGGGGCCCTACTGTAAGAGGCAATAAGGCTTCCTTCAAAAAAATGGAAAGTGCCCAAACGAGGAGAATAAAAAGGAACACAAACTCTGGCAAAATAAAGGCAAAAGGCAATAAAGGATGCTAAGAGAGAATTTGAGGGGCACATTGCTAAAAACATAAAAACCAACAACAAAAATTTAAATACATTATAAGCAGGAGAGTGTCTAAAGTGACAGTTGGACCCTTGGATGACAAGGAAGTCAAAGGTGTGCTAAAAGAGGATGAGGACATTGCAGAGAAGCTAAATGAATTATTTACATCTGTCTTCACAATGGAGGATATAGAGCAGATCACTGTGCCTTAACTAATTTATGCAGGAAGGGAGTCTGAGGAACTGAGGCAAATAGGGGTGATGAGAGATGAAATTCTAGGCTTAATAGACAAAATAAAAAAAAATTGTTGGGTCCAAATGGCATTCACCTGAGAGTTCTCAGAGAACTCAAATGTGAGATTGCCGATCTTCTTGTCCCTCAGATCCACCTCCATACCTGAGGACTGGAAAGTGGCCAAAATAACACTAATCTTTAAAAAGGGATCTAGGGATGATCCTAGGAATCACAGGCCGATTAGCTTAACATCTGTCCCAGGAAAACTGGTAGAAAGTACTGTTTAAAATAATATAACCATGCATATAGTAGAGCAAGCCTTGCTGAAGCAGAACCAGCATGGCTTCTGCAAGGGCAAGTCCTGTCACTTTTCAGTTGTTTGAGAGTGTAAACAAGCATATAGTAGAGGTGATCTGACACAGTGTAACTGGACTTTCAAAAAACTTTCAACAAGGTACCTCACCAAATACTCCTGAGTAAGCTTAGCAGTCATGGAACAAGAGGAGAGGTCCTCTTATTGATCAGGAACTGGCTAGGAAACAGAAAGCAGAGTGTACGAATAAACTGACCATCCCAATGGAGGGATGTTGAAAGTGGAGTTCCCCAAGGATCAGTATTGGGACCTGTGCTTTGTAACTTGTTCATAAATGATCTAGAGATAGGATGGTCAGTAGGTGGCTAAGTGCTGATGATGCTAGGTTGTTCAGGGTTGTTAAAACAAAAAGGGATTGCAAACAGTTCCAAAAGAACCTCTGCAAACTGAGTGAACTGGCGGTAAAATGGCAAATGCAATTTAATGTAAACGAATGTAAAATTATGCATATTTGAGCAAAATAACTTATTTCACATATACGCTCATGGGATCTGAACTGGCAATGCCTGATCAGGAGTGGGACCTTGGGGCCATGGTGGATAGCTCGATGAAGATGTCAACCTACTGTGCGGCAGCTGTGAAAAAGGCAAATTCCATGCTAGAGATCATTGGCAAAGGTATTGAAAATAGAAGTGCTGAAATCATAGTGATGTTACACATATCTACAGTGAAGCTGCATTTGGAATACTGGGTACAGTTCTAGATGCCTCACCTCAAAAAGGATACTGTAGAGTTGGAAAAAGTTCAGAAAAGGGCAACCAAAATGATCAGGCAGATGGAGCAACTTCTCTCTGAGGAAAGGCTGCAACATTTGGGGCTTTTTAGTTTAGAGAGAAGGTGAGTAAGAGGTAACATAATAGAAGTGTATAAAGTTATGCATGGCATGAAGAAAGAGGATAGAGAAACATTCTTCTTCCTCTCTCAAAACACTAGTACTCGTGGACATCCAATGAATGTGAATGTTGGAAGATTCAGGACAGACAAAAGAAAGCACTTCTTCACACAGTGCACAGTTAAAGTATGGAATTCGCTTTAGGCAGTGATGGCCACCAACTTAGATGGATTGAAAACAGGATTAGACAAACTCATGGAGAAAAAGGTTATTAATGGCTACTAGCCATGATGGCTATGCTCTGCCTCCATTGTTGCTAGAAACTGCAAGAGTGGAGAGTGCTCTTCGCACTCAGGTCCTGCTTGCAAGTTTCCCATGGGCAACTGGTTGGCCACTATGAGAACAGGATGGTAGATGGACCATTAGACTGATCCAGTAGCTCTTATTTTGTTCTTACTAGAGATGTGAAGGGCTGGGGGGGGAACGGAAAAAATCAGAAAAAAATGGATTTCCCCATTGACTTTCTCCCACTGAATTAAAGGGACTGCAATCACAAAGATAACTGAGGAAGGAGGAAGGCCACCTTCCCCCCCCCCCCATTCTACTGTCAGGTTTTTACCAGCCTCATGCACTTTTAGTTCCAGAATGCAGGAAGCAAAGCAACCCTGCTCACTGCTCTAAATCTGCAGCAGCTTCCCCTACAATACCTTCGACCCAGTAAGTCGCATGTGGGAAACTGGGCCGGTCTCATAGGCCACACATGCAGACTTTGAGGGGCCATATGCTAGGAGCTGAGAGAAGGTAACAAGTGTTAAATGAACTACCGAGGTGTATGTACCTTACAGGAGAAGTGTCTGCAACAGGTTTACTGCCATTTGTTCCCCTTACCAGTATATTTTTGAGCCTTGCTCTGAATTTCCTCTACAAGGCTTTTAACAGACCTTTGTGCAGTTGTAATAAATACTATTCCAATGAACAGTCAAGTATACAATGGCTGGGGAAAAAATCTATTCAGTGTTTAAGAATGAAAAAGTTTTATTTATTACAACTGCAAAAGAAAGTTAAAAAATGTAACCAAATATCTTCTGTTGCTAGTTAAGAGTACATTTTACAACGGACTGGGATCAGTTTTAGTAGTTTGTTTATATGTTACTTTGAATGCCCTAAATATAAAGAATGTTAATATTCTCATGTGACTGTTGACAATCAGACAAAATTTGTGAACATTAAAAGACTTAGGAATACATCAATAAAAGCTGATAGTCACATAAATCTATTTGTAACTGTTCACTGATATATGCTTGAAACGTGAAGAAACATCTATTTGGGGGCATTTGCTGAATTCATCTGGGATATATGAATATTAACATTCTCCAAATTTTGGACATTCACTGCAATATATCTATGTAATGCATGTACAAAAAGGACTGGAGATCAAATCACAGAATCTAAAGAAATTTCCTTAATAGGAATAATGACACAATCAGATAAACAACTGCAAAATGTCCTGCAATTTAAGCCGGACACTTTAGTCATACAAGTACTCACCACAGGAGTTGACTTCCTTGTGGACCACTCTGTGGCATTGTCCAACAACCTTTGTGGTCCTGCAACTAGAGTGTTGAAGTGCATCAACCCATATACCCCTCAATACTTTAAAAACAACTGCAGTTACACCTACCTTTTAAAAGCAACAACAGTTTACTCCAAGAGTAACTACAGCATGCATACTGTTCATACAGCCTCTTCCAACAGGAGTAAGCAATTGCTGTTCTTCTTTGCTCAGCCCCCATAATGAGAAGAACAGGGACCATCCCATGTTCTCTTGTACTGCGTAAGGATGTAAAAATGATGCTAATTTTGAAAAGGACACCAATTATTTGGGCTCACATAGACAGAAGTAATTACATTCGCTTCCCAAACTGTTTCATTATTGTTTTAATGACACAGAAAACAGCAAACTATAACTGGATTTTTAAGCGTTAATTAAGAACTAGTAGTCAAGTATGAACTCTACAACTGTAGGATTATGTCACACAGTAATTTCAGCACTAAACTGCCAATGTGACCATCACCAGTGTGGATGCACTTAAACATAATTTATTCATATAATTAGTTCAGAATTAACTTGCATCATTCCCAGAATACCTATGACCAAAAAGCAAAAGAGCCACAGTTGCTATTTACTTTATTACTGTACCCATGAGAAAAAAGTCTAACTGTCCCAATCTAGCAAGAGATACCCACTCACAAAATAGGCCTCTGAGTCCACAGATGTGACCTGCATTCCAATTTGGGCCCTACTGAGCCAGGTGGATAAGTCTCTTGATATGGATGTTAGTGACAATATTGGACTTAAGGGATAGGTACTGTATGTGGTACCAATCACTGTTTTACAATGCCTCTCTTAGGCAGATAACTATCTAGAAAAGTTCAAAAACAGGTACAACAACCTGCCCAGTAATCTCCCACTCACCTTCCATGGCAAACAACTGCATCCAAGAGAGTACAGGGGTTCCTGCATGCTTCTCTCCAGCATCCCATGATGGCAGCCTCTGGAAAGCTCACATGCACTATTCTGATCATATTCTCACTCCGTTCTACACCCTGGTTAGCACATGGCTGGACTTAGAACTTGAAACCAGACAGACTGTGAGAGAGGATGTGTACTAGGGGGCAAACTAGTAAAATGTTTTGCAGGCTAATCAATGTTTGTGGCTTACATGCAAGACTTTTTAGTCTGTGTTTAACAATACAATAGTAGAACTTATTGGTAATGAAAACAAAGCTGTTAATTCAAAACATGAACCAAATTATAATCAAATAATACCCTAACAATGTTCAAAACATTTGCTTTAAAATGTAGAACACAAGTTTAGAGGAGAATTAAATCATTCTACCTGGGAGTCTTTCATGAAAAGATGACCTGCACCACCAAGACCTGATTTATTTTATGATCTATATTCACCATCCTCAGTTGCTTAAATTATTTATGTTCCTTTTTTGTCTGAAAATGGTCTGAAAATAATGAAGTGATGATACAAATAAAAATCTATTATTGGAGCAGGGAAGAGAAAAATTGTATACTGATAAGGCTTCTAAAATTAATTTCAGCTTGTTAAGCCAGAAAGTTAACTTCAGGTGGCAATATAAAATAGAAACTAGTTCAACTAAGTCTTTCCATTGCCTCAGGATGTCTTTGGACAGGTGTACCTATCATTCCAATTTCTGTATCAGATACAAGCCTTTCCCTACAAAGTAAGGAAGATAACAGTAAAATACAACTCTAGATGTTTCTAGAAGAAAGCGCTAGAGGTTTAAGAAGAAGAAAAGTTGCTAATAGACAGAAAGGACATAGCTCAGCATTGTTGCAATTAATTGTATTTGCCAGGAACCCATCCCTGTGGGTTGGGTGACAGCACATCATTAAAAACCATTGTTTGTACCTGGGCTCCCATCACCACAAAGCCACTAGTGTTCACCTTGTGCTGGTTCTTGTTACGATTCTGTAAATGTTAGTCTAAAATAATACTACAAGTAAAGTTGAAAGCAATTAAGTTTACATATGTAGGCCATAACTAATCCACACAATTACAGCAGCATTACCATCATTAAGTCATAGTGAAGGAAATCAAACGGAACATGGAAAATACCATGCTGGTTATAAAAGAAACATTACAACATTATTCATTTATGGTACTCACCATCTCTTTAGCTATTTCCACAGCTTCCTGCAGCCCATAGAGCCTGCCACAGACCAGGTAAATTCCATTGGCCCAGAGAATACAGCCCTCATGGACCCAAAATTCATTGCTGTCAAGAGGTAGTTCAGGGATTTGTAACTCCAACTCAGGACCACCTTCAGAAGTGGAAAGGGTTTTTTTAAAGTCTGAAGGAGTTTTTTCACCAACATTGCCACCCTCAGTGGTTGCCTTTTTACAAGCAGCACCTCTTGAAAGTGACCTGGGGGCCCCAGCACAGTCCTCTGAGCGATGCCGTCTCTTAAAGCGAGGGTGGGTAGCAAGGCTTCTCTGCTCCTTTTGTTGCTGTTGCTGCTCCTCTTCCTCCTCTGTATCAGACTTGGAACCATTAGAAGTACTTTTATGCCGTACCTTGACCTTATTCTGCATTTCTGTGGCCCTCTTGGGAGGAGGATTCTTGGGCAATGTGGCCGCATAATCCTGGGGATAGAAAGGTCCAAAGAGATCACCCATGTTACGATAGCTGGCCCACTTGCCACACAGGCAGCAGACCAGGTGGCCCACGACAGAAGACTCTGTTACTACAGGACCCTGTAGCATGAAAGAGGAAGTAGGCAGTACTTTGCTCTCAGCATTGCTGGGAGGGGGTGTCAATGACCTCTGCCCTTTCCGGCCCCTCGCCAGCTTATTCTGTTCCTCTTCCTCTGCATTAATTATTGTACACACAGCACCTATCTCACACTTGTTTACAACATGAATATAGGGGGAAAAAGACTTGTTTTTTGTATCAGTTTTATCAAGAGACTGTGTGGCATATTTTAGTTTGATCTCTGGTTCCTGGGGCTCCACAATTGGAGCAGCTCGTCTTGGTTTCCGCTTCCGTGGTTGTGCTGTAGTTTTCCTCCTCTCCCTTCGCTGTCTCTTGGGTTTAGGTTCTCCACCTCCTGCCTCCTCTGATGACTGCAGTGCTTCTGGTACTGATGGAAGTGGCTGTGGCTGTGGCTGCTGCTGCTTCTTCTTTTGTTTGTTCACACTACCAATAGGCCTCCCCTTCTTCTTACCAGAAGGAAAATACCCCTTTGGAGGAAAAGGATCTGGCTTGGGTGTCATAATAATGGCATCTCCATCTTTTTTGTCAGACTTTGAATTTGGTTCAGGAGTGAAGACACTGGATGGGGAGACTGTTTTTAATTCAGAAAAGCTTATAGATCCTACTCCAGTTAGAGATCCATCTGTTCTTCCCTGACAAACAGATTTTTGCGAAGGTGCTGGGATCACAGTAGGCACTGGGCCTTCCTTGACAACACTGGCAAGTTCAGATGTCTCTTTTTTCACTACCTCATTTCCATCACCATGCCATTCTTCAGAAGATATTGTCAGAGAAATTTCACTAGTCAACTCTTGGCTCTCTTGATCCAGCACAATTTCTTCTTTTATATTTTCTGCTTCCATTCCATGATTGGCCACATTCCCACCCTCTGGTGGGCCACTCTTCAGGGACAGAATGTCATCAAGAGTGACTGCATCAGCACCAGCTTCAGCGCAGTTTGAGGAAGCACTCCTCCGAACATTAGGAGATGTGATTTTTTGAACAATAGCTTCCAATTTCAATCCACGACCCTTCCGTGGAGGCAGAATTTTTGTTTTAGCTGGGCTTGTGAGGGAAACAGCAGAGCAATTTCTATTATCAGGACTTGGAAGGTTCCTAGAAGATTCTCCTCTTGAGAGTGACTTGGCAGCATCTTGGTTTTGAGAAGAGTGGGCATAGGAGTTTAGAGTTTTATCAGCTCCATCCTTTGATGAGGCAACCATGCGTCCTTTGTCTTCCATGCCACTATTCTTCATTTCCTGCAACTGCCTCTTGCTGGGAATAGGAGAGATGAAGGAACGGACTCTCCTTCTCATGATTAAAGGATTTTGAGGAGACTGATCTTCTTGGCCAGGGATCCTTACCATGGCATTACCAGATTTGAGTACATCTCCAGCATCATCACGCTTATGTGTATCACCATCTTGAGGACCAAATCTCTTCTGACTAGTTGTCCCCAGAGAACCACTGTTTTTCCCAGAAGTCACCTGCTGGGACAAATCCCAACCAGATTCATGTTGCTGAATCTTTTGATTCATATGTTTCATTTCAGCACACTTATTTTGAAGAGAACCATCACTCCCTAACAAGCAACGGCTGGCTTCTTGGCTTACAGCATCATGGTAAGAACCAGAATGGAGATACATCATTCCATCCTTGTCATTTTTCAAAGGACTCCTTACTCTGTCCAAGAACTGCTGTTGTCTTGGGCTCTTCTTTGTTGTTTCCTGCCTATGTTGAGCTGCTGCAATCACCCCCTGGGCAGAGCTGCTACTCCAGTCTTTGTAGTCTTCCTGTTGTTGTTGGTATAGCTGCCTTTTGTAGTGGTACTGGGAATTCAACCCCTGGTTAGGATCACCAAAAGCATGAGATCGAGTGTTAGTGTGATATACTGAAGCTAAAGATGAGCTTTCAGAATTTGGAGGGAAAGGAGAGTGCAAGGAACCTCGGTTCACCCTGTCAGAAAGCACCATGTGTGGGTTCATATGACGAAGATCTGTCCCTGGACCTCTGCTTCTACCTGGTGACATCTTTAATTTGTCTGCCAGATCATGAAATTGAGAGGGAGATTTACCTCGCATTCCCTCCCGGCTGCTTCCCATTCTGCCGGGCCCTCGCCTCAGCTGTGCTGATCGGCTATCTTGTTGTAGAATGTAGTCTGCTGCAGAATCAAGTGCTGCAGCTCCTGGGCTAGCATTACCACGATAAGACTCATGCTTAAAAGTTCCAAGATGACAGTGATCTCCTGATTTTTTATTGTTGATGTTGGCAGAGGTCTTAGACTGTTCAAAATCCTCTTCCTTGATCTGCCCACTGTGAGACTTTAGCTTTGCTTCCATGGCTAACAGGCCACCAGGAAGGATGACCGACTGGCCTGGAGTTAGCCGGTCACTCCTTCCACTCCTGCCATCAGTACCCATATGTCCCACAGAGGGAAGCCCAGGATCTCTAGCAATCTGCCTCAAAGGTGATGTATCACAAATAACTGATCTCCTCTCTGAGAGTCCTCCTCCTTCATGAGCCGAGGACTGGGATTCTATCTCAAACTTTCGAGGCATGGGATAGTCAGCTAGATTTATCTGTTTCATCTCAGGAGCTGTGCCACTTGACTTTCTATCCCAGTGGCTCCAGTGTGGATTTTCCAAGAGAGATCCTACACCTTTGTTTAAAAGACCTCTATTACCTAATTCATTGGCTTGATTGATGAGGACATTGGGTCTCATAGTACTTTCCAGATTTCCAGTCATTCCATGGTGATCTTGTGCATTTCTAGCATATCTTCTGTCAGGGTGATGATGATAGCCTTGCAAGACTTCCTGCAACAGACTAGGAAATTTCTCATTCCTGCCCTTTCGCTCACTGTGTCCTGGAAAATCCCCTTTATCCTGACCTGAAGGATACTGAGGGAAGTTGCCAGCATTTCTCTGCATACTAATACTATCTTTGTAGCTATACCTCAAACTACCAGGGGATTTTGATGGTTCTGTTCTGCCTGAAAAACTAGAGCCAATGGCAGCATGACCAAGCTGGCCGTTTCCATCACCATTGTGGTTAGTGCTGCTGTCCCCGCTCTTGCTCCCTTTACTTCCTCCTTGTGGGTCTTGCTGTGGCCCCAGAAGACCAGACTCTTTCATCACACTGGCAGAAGGCAGTGCCTGAGCACCTGTAGAAACATCATCTTGTTGTTGTTTATCCTGCCCACTTGACTTTTCCACTCTTCCTGTCATAGCTTCTCGGGAAACTATCACACCAACTGCCTTTTCATTGACCTTTGGGGGTGTCTCCACAGCAACCAAGGGCTCCTTTTCATCAGGAGGAGAGGCCACTTCTTCATCTGCAGGGCTGGTGCTGAGCTTTGGAGGCTCATTTTGAGATGCTTGTGCTGGTGATGGGTGGGATCTTTCTAAGTTACCCCCCTTGAAGGTGGTATCAGAACTGGTGCTCTGACCACTCAACTGTCTCACCCTCTCGCCTTGATCCTCTGAACTACTGGAACATCCACCATCAACGGACTCTGCCAGAGGAGACTTGAGCTGTTCTTCTGCCTGGGAGGAACCTTCTGAGTTTGTGCAGCTATCAGCCTTTTTAGTTAATGAAGATCTTTTGGAGTTTTTCTTTTGAGGTGCCAAAGCATCTGAAAGTAACATGTGCTGGACTGTATTGGGAAGGTTAGCAACTTGACTACTTAGGGCACTTAGGCTGCTTAGTCCTGGATCTGTAAGCCTCTTTTCCTGCAATCCTTCAAGCCCAAATCCCTTGAATCCTCCACCCTGAGCATTGGGACTTGGCATCATAGACGGTGTTGGACTAAGCTGAGGCATCATCTGTAAAATGCGGTTTCTAGAGGCTACAGGCATGTTGCTTTGTCCACACTGAAGATTCTCACCACCTGGCATGAGAGGAGATGGTGTGGAGCTGCAGCTTGGAGACTGAACCACAGAGGCAGCTGGTGACGGGTTAGATATAGGACTAAAATTCTGATGGAACTGCATGGGTGATCTCACACGAACCTCAGCTTGGTTGTACTGTCCTACTTGACTCTGAAGAGACAGCTTGGTAGCAGTATTTGAGTACTGCATTACATGCTGTGAGGAAGGCTGCTGCTGCTGTGACTGTTGTGCCTGTCCCTGTTGACCCCCTTGGGGCAACTTTGACTGCTCAAAGTTCTTCATCGGCTGGGTCTGAAAGCTGTAGTTTGATTGAGTCCCATAAGTTTGTGCACTTGAACCAACAGCATGTCCCTCAAACTGTGAACCAGCATTCACACTATAACTACCATCATAGCTCTGGCCAGACTGGCCAAAACGTTGAGGAGAAGGAAAAGAAGAAGAGGAAGAAGCAGGAGGCTGATAGTGTTGGCTATACTGTCCCACTCGCAACTGATAGCCAGAAGCAGATGAAGGCAGAGCTGAAGGGCGCTGCATTGGCTGCAAATGAGATGTGCTAGAGGTGGACTGGCTGGAGGCTTGTGACAAAGGCTGGTGAGACTGGTAGAGCTGTTGTCTCATCTGCTGAACCTGTTGCTGCTGCTGGCTTGAAGTCTGCTGCTGGTACTGACCACTTCCAGGGGAGAAAGGACCGGTATAATCCTGCTGATAGTGGGTCACCCCACTAAGGGATGAGTGTTGTGTTTGAAACTGGCTCACGTGACCTTCACTCCCATACTGACTCCCAAAGCTGCTCCCTTGGGGTGGTCCATAGCTCTGCATTGGCCCAGAAGGCCTGCGCTGAGGGAGTTGCTGTCCTCCTGCTGTCACAGGATCCTTACTGGAGGCCATATAGTAGAATTCTCCTGCTTCCTTTCTGAAACTTTGATAGCTCTGATGTCCAGAGCTCTCCCCAGCCATTGAGGCAGAGCTGCCTGCTGCTCCACGGCGCCCACTGCTGCTGCCACCTCCTCCAAAACTCTGGAACATCTGAGCCTGCTGGCGGGTGCTAAATTCTTCTAGTTGGGATGCACCATGCACTTCCTGCGGGTAGTTCTGCTGGTTTCCGTGGTAACTGCTTTGCTCCCGAAAGGACTGCATGCTGTTCAGCTGCAGACTGACAGCTCAGCAACCTGCCTGGAAGGAAAAAAGGAAAATACTAAATTAGCAAAATAATTCACATTTTCCAGACACGTAAGTAGTTCTTATATATTTAACGCTTGTGGTCTTCTTGTAGCAATTTCAAACTAACAACATCCTCTTTGTTTCCCCTCCTATTATCAGCTCCTTGGCCTGCTATCTTTTCTACCCTAGGAGACTAAGGGTTAGGAATTTTGCTCTACAAGTGGAAGAGAATGCCAACTTTACTGTATTTTACAAGAATACTTATCAGATCTTATTAGCTAACTTTTTCACATATTCCATGCAGAGGAACTGTTATGACATAGGACAGAAAACCCCTTCCCAAAACAGCAGTGCTGTAACTGTTCACAACAGCATCCCACAGCAAAGAGACCTGAATTGGTGAGACTGCAATTATTTAAAATATACAGAGGATTTCTTTTCTAACAGACATGTAGAGATGTTCATAAGTACTTAGAGCAAGAAAAAATGTAAAACCAAACAGCACATGTAAATGCAAACAGCCTGAAGGTTTATATACTTAAAATTACAGGGGGCACTTTTATGACAGCTTCTTTAACTACTATTTTTTGAAGGCTACATTCAGAGACAGCGTAAAACTGAGGGAATTTTAATTGGGGCTTCTGGATTTCATGAGCAGCCCCCTCATATTTTCCTCCCATAATTTGAGTACTGAGATCGGGTAAATACACTGCTATTTGTACAAGGCAGTGTACCTATCAAAGTAAGAGGTGATAATATGAAGGTTTTCTGTATTTAGACAAATCCTCCAATTAAAACTACCAAATGATGTTAAGGCAAGACAGATGGCTCCAGGAAATCTGCATGCAAAACATTTCAAGATGTTTCCCTGTGATTTGGTAAGAGTTCAGTTCAGGTTTCAGATGATGTCTCTGTTCAAAGGCTATAGACACAGTTTGGTTTGGCTATTCATGCCACAAAAACTGAGCATATGTTGCAAGCTGCCAATAGATGAGGCAGGGACATAACATTACAATAGTAAGGACCTACTCCTAATGATGCCAATTAATTCCAACTAGCAGCCATGTACAATTAAAGCAGACCAATTACTTTATCTCCTCAACAATTACCTTCAAGTGTGAGGTAATACATAAGAATGGCAGGACAACATACAGGTGTGAAAAGATATCCATAGGCTAGGGAAATTGAAGAGGCACCTGTTATAAAGCTGCACTGTAAGTTAGGGCAAGAGCTCAGAGTAAAGCTACCTCAGCCTTGGATTTAAGCACTGGCCTGGTTGCAGGCAAGAGCAGGCTGGCTGAAGAGGAACAGAAGACTCCATCCCTCTTTTGCACCCAGCACAGAAACCAAGTGGGCTGCCAGAGGAGAGAAGCCAACCCTTCAGCGAGCAGCATCGAAATGCAGTGGACTGCTGCAGGAAGGAGGGAGCTCTCAGCTCTTCCTCTGCCAGCCTCCAGCAAGCTAGGAAACACTTTGTGGCCTTATTTTCAAGACTGTGTTACCTATTTACCAATCAAACAAATATGCCATGCAGCAAAAACAAAGTGATTGCCAACTGATGTAGATTCTGTCAAAGTGCAACAATGAACTTTTCTAAAATGAAGAAATTTGCTTCCATTTTGAAATCAAATAGCTAGGTGCCCAGAACATTTTAAAGTCCCGCTATGGGGGCCACTTTTCTGTGAATTCATCTCCCAGAGCAGCTGTAATGTTTACAGACCTGGCTGGTGGAGCTGCTCAAGTGGGTGTCTCCCACAGGATCAGCACACCACTGAGGGGGGTGCCGATTCCATCTGATAACTCCCCACACACACACAGCTGGTTGCAGGATTTTTAAAGTGATACATCGCTTTAGGATGAACGTGGTGAAATGTATCTCCCACAGCACAGCTAAAATGTACAAAAAGCACTTTATATCACAGCAGATGCTATGCTTTCAGCTAGAGGCGTGAAGGCTCAGAAATCTTTTTGAAAAATTCCAGGGATAAACTCCACCCCCTCCCCAAAAAATTTTTCTTCAATTTTACTTAACTGAAAAATTAGAAATGGGGGACATGCACTCCTATGAAATATTTTACCTTTTGTAATGTATTAAAAAAATTAAGAGAAACTTTAGTCACTCAAAATGTAGTTTGGAGATATATAAGACAATCTGCAGCATGAGACTGATAATTCCTGCATATACTGTAGACATATAAAACACTCAGATACAAGATGCATCACTATGTTCTGCAGGAGAGGGCATCCAGGTTACTATATCTTAAGTACAGTAGGGCCCCGCTTCTTGGCGCCCCACTTTTTGGCGTTCCGCTAATACGGCACCAGCAGGGCGATCAGCTGGAGGGGGGCTGGAGCTCCCCATAGTCCAGCTGATTGTGCCGGAGGGGAAGAGCAGCTGTAGCGTGATCAGACTCCCCCGCTCGAGCTGATTGCGCCGGAGGGGAAGAGCAGCTGTAGCGTGCTACAGCTGATCTTCTCTTCCTCAGGGGTGGTCAAACTCCCGCACTCGATTGCGCCAGAGGAGGGCAAGATCAGCTGTAGCGTGCTACAGCTGATCTTCTCCTCTTCTGGTGCGATCAGACTCCTGCTCGAGGAGGGGAAGTCCTGATCTTCTCCTCCTCTGGTGCGATCAGCAGGTTAGGTTCCAGACCCCCACGCTACAGCTGATCTGCTTTTCGGCGGGGGTCTGGAACCTAACCTGCCGTATGAGTGGGGCCCTACTGTAGTTGTCATGAGCTCTACTGTGAGGGGGTGGGTCAGACTGTAGGGGCTACGGAGGGACCAAGTAGGAGAACTGACTTTGAAGGCGCCCAGGCTCCCATCCTTGACAGCTCAGCCCCCACAACTCCGAACCCCCGTGAGAATTCAACAATTCCCAGCTAGACGCACCCCCACTTCCTGTGCCCAGACTTCAGAAGGGGAAGACAAGAAGGTGGCTGAGGCCCCTCCTTCGCCTCACGCCAGTAGGCAAATGTAGCAAGAAATTCAACAGACCCAGTTAAAGCAGAATCTTCGCTTACACGTGCGCACTCTCAGTACTGACAGCTGGCACACACAAGCGGGCAGCCCACCCAGCCTACTTAAGTGGACTCGGGGGGGGGGTTGCCGAGGCAACATCTTAGAGTTGTAAAGTCACGCTTAGCTAGTTCTAGAGAGCTGCTGAGTTCTGAGTAAGCGCAGATAGATTCATGAAGTGAACTGAGTTGAAGCTGTCTCTTACTACAATAAAAGAAAAAAAACCACAACAGTGTCTGACTTCTTCAACTTCGGGCAGGACAGTTTGACTCAGCTGCCAGCACCACCTGAAGACCCCATTACAGAGATGGAAGGGAGCGGCGGGATGGGGTGGACTACTGGAGTGCCTTCGAGATCGTGCTGGCCAAACTCCAGCATCTCCAAGCCGAGACCCAGACCCTCTGAACGGAGAACCAAACCTTGCGCCAACTAGTGAACCAGCTTGGGAATCAAGTGGTGACCTTGCAGCAGGGGGCTGCCCCACCCCACCAGTGCCTACAGTCAAGACAGCTATGGGTTTACCCCCCAATATAGTGGGAATAAGGAGCAGCTCGCCACGTTCGTTGCTCAGTGTGAGCTGTACATCCGCGTGAGGTTGTCTGACTTTCCCAACAACTTCTTGAAAGTAGCCTTCGTTATCACCCTCCTGGAGGGGAGGGCAGCCCAGTGGGCAACACCACTGTTGCTCCATAATGACCCAGTGCTATCCCAGTTTGACAACTTTGTGAAGTCCATGGTGGAAATTTTCTGAGACCCTCAGAGAAGGGCCACTGAGTCCTGTCAGTTGGGAACTTTGTGGCAGGGCAAAAACTCTGGTGAAACTTATACCAACTCCTTTTGGATCCTGACCCAAGAGATGAACTGGAATGAGTCTGCCCTGATGTACCACTACCATAATGGCCTCAGCAGCATGAACCTCGATGAATTGGCACAAACCTGGGAGCCAGACACCTTATCAGATCTCATCCAGCTGTGTCTGCAGATAAAAATCAGACTTGAAGGTCGTCGCCAAGAATGCAAAGCCGAGACAAACTGAGCCATGCCACCCAGTCCCCTCCCTCGCACATGCTTCGCTCCTAGAGTGGGAACCTCAACTCAGTCAGGGGTGGAGCCCATGCAGATAGGCAGGCCCAGCCCCGCTTGACAAAGGTGGAGAAAGAGAAGGGTCAGAAGGAGGGGATATGCTTCCATTGCGGGAAGGCAGGGCAGCTGGCAAAGGCATGCCCCCTCAAGTTGGAAAAGGCTCCGATGCAGGAAAACTATAAATCCCAGCTCTCATAGAGGTCCATGAGCTAGGATCGACTGTAAGCCAGTGACCTCAAGTTAGTCCTCTCCCGCCGAAGTCTGCCCTACATTTGCCAATTTGTCTACGCTTGCCATCAGGCCAAGACATACAACTGTTTGCTATGGTCTACTTGAGCGCATCCAGCAACTTTATGGGCTTGACCTTTGCCAAAAAGCTCTGCATTCCAATCATCGAGCTAAAGATTTCCCTGTCCATGGAAACTATAGATGGGCAGCCCCTGACACTGGGTGTCGTCCACCCAGGCCACGACTGGGCTGCGAGTGGAGCTACCAGGGCATGTGGAAAGACTATCCTTTTATCTAGCTGCCTAGCCCCGATTCCCAGTGGTACTGGGCATAACCTGGTTGGCACAACACAATCCTGTCATCTCCTTGGGGAAGGCAAGAGTGACATTCCAATCAGACTATTGCGAGCAGCACTGCCAGCCTACAGAGAGAGCTGCCCCAGCGACACTGGCAGCTACACTCCCATCTGAGGTTTCCCTGCCTACGAAATACCAAGAATATCAGGACATCTTTGACAAGAAAGAAGCTGACCAGTTGCTACCCCACCATCCCTATGACTGTGCTATAGACTTGCTTCCGGGGGCCAGCATCCCCTCGGGATGCATATATTCTTTGTCTGAACCACAGCTGGTGGTGTTGAGGGAATTCCTGGAGATGAACCTGCGACAGGGGTTTATCCTACCATCCAAGTGTCCCATCAGGGCCCTGTTACTGTTCATCAAGAAGGAACGTGGGGAGTTATGTCCCTGTCATGACTAACGTGAGCTGAACAAGATCACCATCCCTAACAGCTACCGTTTACCCCCCCCTTCAATGAGATGTTGGAGTGACTGAACAGCCAAGATCTACACAAAGCTGGACTTGTACAGAGCCTACAACCTTGTCAGAATCAGGGAGGGAGATGAGTGGAAAACTGCCTTCAAGACCAGGTATGACCATTTCGAATACCTGATCATATTGTTTGGACTACTGAACGCTCCAGCTGTCTTCCAAAATTTCATGAATGACATCTTCTGTGACTACCTGGATTGCTTTATGGTAGTCTATGTGAACGACATCCTTATTTACTCCAACTCCCCAGAACAGCAGGTGCAAGCGATGCCACAAAGACTGAGGGAGCATCACCTGTATGCCAAGCTCAAGTAGTGTGGCTTCGACTAGACCACTCTGGACTTCCTGGGATACCAGATTACCCCCACAGGAGATGGACCCGGGAAAGGTGCACTGTATGATATCTTGGCACACACCCCCAAACCAAAAAAGACCTACAGCAATTTCTGGGGTTTGCCAACTACTACTGATGTTTCATCGCTGCCTTCTCCAACACGACAGCCCCGCTAACAGACTGCCTAAAGGAACCTGGCCCCTTTCACTGGACCAACGCGGCCCAACAGGCTTTCAAGCAACTAAAGCTGCTGTTCTCCTCAGAACCCATACTTCAGCATGCAGACCCCACTGACCTTTCATGGTGGAGACAGATGCCTCAGATGTGGCCGTCGGAGTAGTGTTGTTACAACCAGCTGAAAGGGGGGGGGAATTATTGTCCTGCGCCTACTTCTTGTGGAACCTGACTAGTGCAGAGAAAAAATACTGTTTGGGAGAACGAGCTGCTAGCCATCCACAACGCGTTTGAGACCTGGCAGCACCTCCTGGAAAGGGTTCAACATGAGGTAGAGGTCCACACCGACCATCAGAACCTTGAGAGTCTCCAGATGGCTTGCAAGCTGAACCAATGGCAAATGTGTTGGGCACAGTTCTTCGCTATGTTCCATTTCCACATTAACTACATACCCAAGGCGCAGAACCATCACTTTGCCCTGCAAGCCGGAGTATAATGAAGCCCGGCCTCAATCCCTGCTACAACACATCATACCCCTGGAAACCTGGTGGCAGCGGCTTGTACCAATCCATGGCTCAAGGAATTGTGCCACGTTCACCCTTTCGCCCAGGAGAGGGTGTGGGAGCTGGAGCAGCCTCCCCAGGACTGTGCTCCAGGATTCTTCGGGGGGGGATACTCCACCATTATGAAGCCCTGTACATGCCTCCAGGGGAGATCCAAGCCAAAGTTCTTCAGCAATGTCATAACTCCCCTACTGCAAGACCTTTCAGAGTGTTTACAACACTAAAGGCAGTCATGCCTGACTTCTGGTGGCCAAGGATAAAGCATGACGTTGAGAGATATGTCCAATCCTGCCCTATGTGTATGAGGGCTAAACACACCCCTGGGCGACCAGCAGGGCTGCTTGAGCCACTTCCCACACCCAAGGGACCGTGGTGAATGGTGATCCTGGACTTTATCACGAACCTACCCACCTCTCGGGAAAACTACTGTTCTGGTGGTCATGGATGCCTTCAGTAAAATGGCTGATTTCATCCCATGTGATGGCATGCCAACAGCCAGAGAGACCACACGTTTACCCATTCAACACATTTTTCAGCTGCATGGACTCCCAACCAGTCTGGTCTCTGACCAGGGGCCCTAGTTCACAACCCTTCTGGCATGCCCTGTTGCAGCTGTTACAGATCAAGTTATGGCTCTCATCCTCACACCACCCCCAGGCAGATGGACAAACAGAAAAGGTGAATGCCACCCTGGAGCAATATCTCCACTGCTATGTCAACTACCAGCAGGGTAATTGGCTGTCTTTATTGCCCCTGAATGTGTTTACCTACAATAACTGTACATGCATTTATTCAGCAGACACCATTTTTCCCAATTTTGGCTATCACCCTCGTACTTTTCCCCACTCTACCTTGGCCGTTCCTGCAGTGGAGTTTGTGAAGGAGCTGCAAGAGATGCAACAACTGTTACAGGAGCAACTAGCCAGAGCTAAGGCCACCTACAAGAGAGTTGCTGACCAACACCAACAGCCTGGTCCCGAGATACAGGTGGGAGATAAAGTATGACTCTCCACATGTTACTTTGAGTTCCCTGCCATAGGTTATAGGCTCAGAGTGTGGAGCCCTTCGAAGTAGAGGCACAGATCAACCCAGTTGCATTCCGCTTACGCTTGCCTGCCTCTATGAAGATCCAACTAGTGTTTCACCATTTGTTGCTCATCCTGGAGAAGCCCCTGGGCCCCCACCGGGTGGCTGATGTGCCACCCCCACCAGTCTTGGTTAACAGACAAGAGGAGTATGAGATGGAGCAGAACCTTGGCTCTCGCAGGTGCTGAAGGAAACAGCAGTATTTGATCCACTGGCGGGTTTCGGATCAGAGGAAAGGTCCTGGGAGGTGGCACCAGATGTCCACACGCTGGATTTGGTGAGAGAGTTCCATGAACTTTATCCCGACAAACCCAAGCCTCAGGGGTGGAGGGAGATTTGGCATGCAAGGGGGATGATGCCGGGAGTCCTACTGGGAGGGTGTGGTCAGACAAGAGCAAGGCAGAGGATGAGGACTTGGACTGGGTTGATCAACCCACAGAGGGGCCAAGTAGCGGAACGGACTTTGAAGGTGCCCCGGCTCCCAACCTTGACAGCTCAGCCCCCACAACTCTGGACCCTCCTGTGGGAACTCAACTTAGCCCATCAGACGATTCCCAGCCAGGTGCACACCCACTTCCTTTGCCCAGTCTGTCAGTTAGCAGCCTCCCTCCATCAGAAGGGGAAGATGAGAAGGTGGCCGAAGCCCCACCTTCACCTGGTGCCACAAGGCAAATGTAGCAGGAAATTCAACAGACCCAGTTAAGGTGGTGTCTTTGCTTACGCACACATACACGCAAGCAGGAAGCCCACCCAGCCTACTTAAGTGGACTTGGGGGGCAGCAATTGCTGAGGCAACGTCTTAAGCGTTGCAAAGTCATGCTTAGCTAGTTCTAGAGAGATACCAAGTTCTGAGTAAGTGTAGATAGATTCATGAAGCGAACTGAATTGAAGCTGTCTCTTACTACAATAAAAGAAAAAACCACAACCATGTCTGAGTTCTTCAACTTCAGGCAGGATGGTAGCGTCTGAATCAGTGGTTTCTTGAACCTGTTTTTATATATGCAATTGTTCTGTGTATGGTTTTTACTGTATTGTAAATCACTTTAGGATGCCTCATAGGAAGTGATCCATAAATTTAGTAGTAGTAGTAGTAGTAGTAGTAGTAGTAGTAGTAGTAGTAAAAGATTGCACTCTAAGGCATTTATATTTTTAAGGCTGCATTCCTATGTGCAGTCCTATGTGTGTTTACCTGGCAGTAAGCTCCACTAAGCAGAAGCAGTATTATATCAAACCAAACATGTACATTTCATAAATATGCCAAATATTTCATGTACTAAGTTGTAGTTGATAGTTTACTGTTTTAACAATACAAAATACAAGTTTAGAATTTAAGACATTTCTGTGTTTTTTTTAAAAAACAAACCACCCACAAATAACCTTATTTTCCAAGTCTTCACTTTATGCCTTTACTAAGTATGGCATTGCAACATTCCTATCCTGTGTGCCATAGTAACAACCATCAGCAGGGTGTAAATCCCACATGAAACTAAAATGGTGCTCTAAGAGTAAATGGTGCTACAACCTAAAGACCCCAAAAAATAGTCCTGTCAACAAGCGTAAGTCAAGAAGGGCACGTAGAATATTTTAGCACTATACAGAAGGCTGCAGAGTCAGACCATTGGTTCATCCAATAGTAGATGGAGAAAAAATTGGTTGCACCTCTGCAATTGAAGAGAGAAATGGGATTTGACTGCTGATGCGCAAATGGGAATATTTCAAATTGTGATCCGAATTTGGTTTAGTAGAACTTTTGGTTTTAAGTCAGTTACGTTCTGTGACCCTGATTCAACAAAACTGCCTAAAACTGTAAGAAAAATATTTTGCTATGTGGCAAAATCAAAGCAATGGATTAGAAACTATTATATTTCCCAAAAACACTTCTGCATAGACGTTTATCAATTTACCACATTTGGCCAGCCCTCCCAAGAACAAGCCTACCATGTGCCACAACATCAAAATACACACTCATCTGTCTTGAACTATCACACCTAATTACTATAGCACTGGCCCTGCAACTTTTCCTTGCAAGCCATGAGCTTATTTTATTTATGTGATTTTTATGTTGCCTTTCAGGATCAGCGATCCTCCTGAAGTCGATCATACTTCAAGGTACATACTGTCCCATCTTTTGCTTTGGTGAATGTATTATGAGATAGATTGCTTGGTTGCATATCCAATACTGAATCAACTGCAGATAAAAGAGACAGACATTTGTTTGGCTTAAAAAAAACTTTATCAGATAGCTTGGATGCTGACAGTCTGCCAAACATACAGCCGCCCAATGGCTGAAGATGCTCCTTTTGTTTTCTAACTGCAATAATTCAACATGACTGTTTCACAAGCTGTATTTATCAGACAACCAATTCAGGAAATCCACTGGCACAGCATCCCTGATTTGTAACCATTCAGTCCCTGATTAAACACCAAGGAGAGACTACCACCTTCCAAGGCTGTTAAACAGCTTGTACCATTGGGAAGTTCTTCCTAATATTTGAACAAAATCCTCTTTCTTGTAGTTTGGACATGGTGGTTGACATTGAAACAGAAAACAAATCTGTTCCATCATCTATGCGATAGCTTTTAAACTTCTGAAGGTAGCTGTCATATTACTCCTTAATCGTTTGTCTCCAGGCTAAACTTACCCAACTCCTTCAACTTTTCCTCATAAGACCGAGTCTCCAAGCTGCTCACCATATTGTCATTGCCCTCCTATGGACATCTTACAATTTGCTGATATCCTTGTTAAACTGCAGTGCCCAGAACTGGACACCATGCTCCAGGTGCTGTCTGATCAACGCAGAAGAGAGTAGTGCCACTATTTCTTGTGATCTGTACACTATACTGCTGTTGATGCTACTAAGAATTGCATCAGCCTTTTCTAGCTGCCTCACTACTGACCCATGTCCCACTTGTGGTCTAATACAATCCAGAGCCTTTCCACACGTACCACTGACAAGCCAGGTATAACCCATTCTATATATTTCCATCAGGTTTTCCCCATTTCAATGCAGAACTTTACATTTATCTGTCAAAATAGCCTGCCAAGGGTAGAAGAATCCAGCAGCCGGATCCAACTCCCCACCCCAATCCATGAATATATAAAGATGTTGAACAGCACCAGGCCCAGGAAAGAACTCTATGGCACCCCACTTGTCATTTCTCTTCAGGTTGACAAGGACTCCCTGATAAGCAGTCTTTGGGCCAGCTTCAAATCCATTTAATACACCAGCTGGTAAAATGTAGTTAATACAAATATCATGCGGGATTTTTGTCAACTTACTTTTTAGTAACCATCCCTAGAATTGCACAAAGTATTGCATCTAATATCTTATCTTATGAAATGGGCAAGCCATTCACATGAGTCCCAGTCTGAATCTCTGTTGAAAATGTTTTTAAGATGCTTGTTTTATCACTTGTTGTTTGTCACCCTGGGCTCCTTTTGGGAGGAAGGACAGGATATAGCAGATAAATAAAGCAAGCTCATATTTTGTCTGTTGAGGAATTCCAACATTAAATTTACTCTTAGTAATACTCGTAAGAAGAGTTCACGGTCGCTCAGGAAATCTAAGGAGCCAACTGTGCAGTTTTGAAATGTTGAGTCTGCTATTTTTATTCAAAAGGGCATCCAACAGTATCCAAACATAGTCAACATACTGCTCCTTGACCTCAGGGACCTTCATGCCAAATTTGGTTACAATATCTTAAGAGTTATCCAAACCAGTGCATTTTAAAAAGGCTGAATCTTCCATTTTGCTTCAAAATGGCATCTAGGGATGTCCAAAACAGACAAAAACCTTCTCCGTGATCTCAGGAACCATCATGCCAAATTTGGCTGAGGTATCTTAAACTGTGCCTGAATGTATAAGTATACAAACAGTTTTACATAATATATAGTAGATGATCAAATGACCTAAGTTCTTTGATATAACTGAATTTGACTTGGTGTAACAATCTTTTTCTCTTCTGGGTCCTAAGGAATTTATATGGCTTATCTTCAAACCCTTCCTAGGTACTGTTTATTAATTTACTACTTTTAATCTTGCCTTTTTTCCAAGGAGCTTGAGGTTGCATACATGGTTCCTCCCTTCCATTTTATCCTCACAACCCTGGGAGGCTGTGAGAGAGAAGGGCTACTGGCCTATGATCTCCCAATTAGCTGTTCCATATCCTTAAAGAAGGAAAATCAGTAGGTATTGTGTGCAAACCTATACCCTTCCTTCTTCAGAATTTGTAAGAAGATCCACATGATGTAGGAAAAGACTGCAAAAAAGATCTAGTTTACGTGAGTAACTTTCTAGGAAGAAACAAGTGTAGTGAGTGGATTAGCTCAATGGTTCATCTCAGTTCATGTGAAAAAAGGTCACAGGCCTACAGTTACATGATCACTTTGGTTAAGTCATATATAGTGATATCCCTATAGATGAAAAGGTAAGTGGACTAAGAGCACTGCCATAGATCCAGCTTCTAATCTTGCACATGACTACACACACATTCAAAATATAATTTGCGTTATGGTAAGCAGGAGTTTGTTTGTCCAAATGGGTCTATTGAGCTTCTTATACTTTCTACCCATGGCAACAGAGATGATGTCAGCCATCTTTGTATCTAAGCAATCAGATCCTTTTGATGAAACCAAAGAAACAGGAATAAGTCACAACATCTAGGCCTGGTGTTCAGATGATCATATTCTAAAATACAGTTTAGATAATCATGAACAAGACACAGCAAGCCTTAGACTTGTACCCTTCCTCTCTCCTCTTGTTATATATGGAAAAGAGTACAAGCTTCTGCTTTCACCACTTCACAGCTTCCAATTACATATGAACTCACTTCTATGCATTATTCTACCTCTACTTCCTTAACAAGAATATTAAAAGAATTGATCCTGGTTTGTTTGAACTAACTAGAAGTAGAATAAATCACAGTTGTCAAAGTTTATGCATATCAAGAAACTGGTTTAGTCAAAACCAAAAGGAAAAGCTTTCACTTTCCTCCTTCCTGCAGAGGAACAGGGAGGCAGGCATATAAACTTGAGGTCATCATAACTTATTCACAACAAGGGGTAGGGCACATTTTCTAACCCAAGGGATGCATTCCCTCCTAGGTGGCCTTCTGCAGGCTGCATGCCAGTGATGGGTAGGTCCAATGGAAAAATTTATTTATTTATTTATTTAAAATATTTCTATCCCACCATTCTACCCTATAATAGGACACTCAGGGTGGCTTACAAAAATAAAATCAAAATAAAATAAAAAGTGGGATTTGTACTGCAGGCTACATTCCAGCTATACAAAACTCACGAGATTTTTACACACAAACCTCTCCAGTCTCCATCTGGTCAAGCAAAGGGCATTTCCACATTTCAAGAACAAATTATGGCTAGGTAAAAGCACTTAAAGAGAAAATGGAGCAGGAATAGTGAGAGGGATTGGCCAGGGGAGAGTCCTGAGGGCTGCACAGAGAGACTGGGAGGGCTACATTCAGCACTCAGGCCTCAAGTTCCCATAGTTTAAATCAGGGGTGGGGAACATCTGGCCCTCCAGATGTTACTGAACTACGGCTCCCATCAGTCATTTCCCATCATCCCTGGCCATTGGCCATGTTTGTGGAGTTGATGGGACTCTTAATTCAGCAACATCTGGAGGGCTAAAGGTTCCCCACCCCTGGTTTAGATGACCATATGAACTGGGCAACTGTATACATTTAATGGGAGTTGCAACACTAGGAGTTATAATAATAAGCTGCTAGTAGCAGATGCTGCCAATCTCTACTGTTCTAATATGTATACAAAAAGCAGTTGTGGGCTGATGTTAAGAGTTTTGTCACATCTCCCCAAATATTTGACTTTCTGAAGATTAAGCATTGTCCTATGGTCAAACATCATCTTTTGTTCTACATGTAGAAATTTGTGAGCACATACCTATATAGTAATAATTTAAACAGCATGAAATGGAGACTTTTACTGTATTTGCTACTCACGTTAAAAGTTTTCTCATTTAGAAGAAGATTACCCACTCACAAGAGCCAGGCGATCACTTTTATTCCAAAATCGATGCAATGTTAATTCTACTCAAACTGAGTACACCTTGACTGCATAGCTGAGAGTCTAATAATGATCTCCATCACTGTCATTTATTTCCTAAAACTAGCTGTTTAAAATACCTTGAGAATAACTAGTACAACTATCCCTTGGTATAAAAAGACCTCAGGAAAGGAAATTTGGTGGGGGGTTTTGTTTGTTTGACTGCATTTATATACACCAACTTTCTGCCAAAGCACCCAAGATGGTTTACAATTTTAAAATACTCAAATGAATATAAAATGTGAAGTGATGGTCTTCTCAGATCAGCTGGAGCTGATGGCACAAGCTCCCTAGCCTGGCTTTATAGTTTTTGCCATTTATTATTAGAAAATGTTTTGTACTGTTTATGCTGTTATAAGTAAACAGCCCAAACATCTAAGGACCTAGAATGCTTTCAATTAATGGACATGTTCAGACAATCATACTTTGGCTTAATAAACTAAAATATAGACAACTTTTTTGCCCCTATGTAACACATGCATCAAGCCAGGACATCTCCGGTTAGCCATTGTTTCCATTTGTCAGCACACTTGGATGAAACGGATTATCTGGATCCATACCAATCGGGTTTCAGGACTGGACATGGAACTGAAACAGCCTTGGTCGCTCTGGTGGATGATATGAGGAGGGCATTAGATAGGGGAGAATTCACCTTTCTTGTCCTCCTGGATCTTTCAGCGGCTTTTGATACCGTTGACCACGGTATCCTGTTGGATCGCCTGGAAGGACTGGGAATAGGAGGCACTGTTCTACGGTGGATCCGTTCCTTTCTCTCTGACAGGCATCAACAGGTAGCATTGGGAGATGAGGTTTCAGACCCTTGGCCTCTCACTTGTGGAGTGCCACAGGGTTCTATCCTCTCTCCCATGCTATTTAACATCTATATGAAGCCGCTGGGATCCATCATCAGGAGATTTGGGCTGCGGTGTCACCAATATGCGGATAACACTCAGCTCTATCTCTCGTTTAAGTCCTCACCAGAGTTGGCTGTGGAGACCATGTCCAAGTGCCTGGAATCCATGAGTGGATGGATGGGAAGGAACAGGCTGAAGCTAAATCCTGACAAGACCGAGGTGCTGCTTGTGGGAGACAGAGGAAGGTTGGGTCCTGTTGACCTGAGGTTTAATGGGGTACAATTACTCCTGAAGGACCAGGTCCGCAGCCTTGGGGTTGTTCTGGATTCCAGGCTGTCCATGGAGGCTCAGATTTCGGCAGTGAGCCGGGCAGCCTGGTACCAATTACACCTCATACGTAGGCTGCAACCCTACCTCCCTGTTCATCAGCTCCCACTGGTAGTACATGCCCTGGTCACCTCTCGATTAGACTACTGCAATGCACTCTACGTGGGGTTACCCTTGAAAACGGTCTGGAAACTTCAACTGGTACAGAATGCGGCGGCTCGTTTCCTTACAAACAGTCGTCGCCGTGATCATATTACGCCAGTATTATTTAATCTACACTGGCTTCCAGTAGTTTTCCGGGCCCAATTCAAGGTGTTGGTGTTAACCTTTAAATCCCTATACGGTTTCGGCCCAGTTTATCTGAAGGAGCACCTCCAGCATCACCAATTATGCTGCCCGACAAGATCAGCCACGCAGGGCCTTCTCTCAATCCCACCAACAAAAGCAGCTAGGTTGGTGGGGATTAGAGAGAGGGCTTTTTCGGTGGCGGCCCCCACTCTCTGGAATTCCCTCCCGTTTGATCTTCGGCATGCCCCTTCCCTGGATACCTTCCACCGAGCCTTAAAAACGTGGCTGTTTGGACAGGCCTTTGGGACCGCTGGGATGGGCTAATTACATACTGAATGCCCGTTGTTGTGTACTGCATATGTTGTTATTTTTGTTACTGCTGATTATATTGTATTTTATTGTATTTATTGTATTTTATTGAAATTTGATATGTACGTCGCCTAGAGTGGCTTCAGCCAGATAGGCGACCTAAAAATTAAATTTACATTTTACATTTTACATTTTCATGCAAAGTGGGAAACTATAGTTATCTGCTCCAGAACAAGCCAGGATATCAAATCAATTTCAAACTGTTTTACATCCTGGCTTGTTTCAAAGTTTCTCAATTTGGACAAATTAACTAACTACGGCCAATTACAGGCTTCCTCATTTGATTGCTTATGCTACAAAGAGGCTCATGTCCTGTATAGGCAAAAAGCTTGTTTATATCTCTGCTTATTAAGCTGAGAAATGATTATCTGAACCAGGCCACTATTTGCATTGCAGCTATTTATTTATTTAATTAATTTGTATCCTGCCCTTCCTCCCAGGAGGAGCCCAGGGCGGCAAACAAGGCACTAAAAACACTTTAAAACATCATAAAAACAAATCTTAAAATACATTAAGACAAAACAGCGTTAAAAACATTATTAAAAACATATTAAGCAAATCTTAATATCCCCAATACCTTATCTCTTGGTACATACAGATAGCATCCTGGCTCTTATGTGAATTTATTAGAGAATACTTTTTGAAATATTTGGAATGAGTTCAAGAAGAGTATGTTGAGTCAATAGAACATGTGTCACATTTAGCATGAACAGTATCTTAGCTGCTATACATGACACAGAAGAGCCACTGAACAGGATAATAAAGTAATATAAATTTATTTATTTATTTATTTGTTCCATTTTTAAACCGCCCATAGCGAATAGCTTAAATAAATAAGGCCTTGCAACAAAGTGCTACGTGTGGAGTGTAGCTGCTCACAGTTCCAGTCACTGCATTCTATTCACCTTCCTGCTACTGTCAACCAGCATTCTACATCCATTAAGCACACAGAGCCTTCATTCAGCTGTACCCAATCCTAGTTCCATTAAATTCTTAATTTCTCCATTGATGTCTATGGACAACTGTGCCTGTCCTGAGGGTAAAACAGGAAGTGATCTATCCTGATGAGATAGGGTATTTATCCTGTATTCTATATTTTTGTTTCTCTGTGCTCCTGTTCCCCCACCACCAAAATGTTCGGATTGTCTAACTAATTCAACATTTTGTGCCATTCCATCATAATGGAGCTGTTTGGGGTCCCCCTTGAGTTTTTTTTTCTTTGTACTGTGCTGATGTGTACCTCAGAGTTACCCACATTTGTCAGTACTTCTCTGTTGGGCATCAACAGTGTCGTTTCAGCTACCCAAGTATGAGCATCAGAAGCCTAAAAGAAGTCAATAGATTATGTTAAGTGCAAGTTATGTCAACATGATATAAGCTTGGTACAGTTCTCCCACAACTTTGTTAGTCTTTTTCTTATCCAGGGAATACTGTAGTCCTTCACAGGATTTTCATCTAGTCCTTTAACATGTAATCTGTATGCACTCCCTGCAGCATAACATTCCAAGGACAACTAGTTACATATATCTATTACTCTTTTTGTAAAAAATGGTTTGGGGTGTATTTAAAATTTGCTTGGTTGTCTATGCCCCACAATCTGTGTTATAGAAAATTAGGCCAGTATATTTTACTCAAAGTATCTGGGTAAAAAGCCAGTTGCAACCTACTCAGAGACCTTGCCACTGTTTCCATTGCTTCAGTGCTCCCTGCTTAGATTGCTATAATCCTCTGAATGAGACAGCACTTAAAGAATTCTACAATGCACAGGTGGTCTATTATATGTAACACTTCTTTATTCTTATAAACTAGCATCAGTTGGTTTCCAAGCCCAATATAGAGGTGCTGGTTATTACATGTGACAATGTAGAATCTGCATATTCCTCCCTGTCCAGAGGGTGTGGCAGAAAAGGCAATGCTCAAGAGCCACTTGTTTTTGAAAATAAGATGGGTGAGAACTCAAATCGAGGTGTTCACAATAGCTACATCAATTCTCACACTTCCTGCACAGAAAAGCCCCCGTCTTACAACATCTTTAAAATACTTTTTTGGGATTGACTTGCTGATTTGATTTATATTATCAGTGGTGCTGTGTGAGGGGGGGTGAAGAGTTTTATTTGGATTCACATGGGGAGTTTTTTTTTTTTTTAGTTAAGTTGATGTAATTATATGATACTGTGCACACTTTAACAGAAAGACATTGTATACAAAATGTTTTAAAAAGTAATTCTTGGACACAGATACTTTCCCCTCAAACACGTTGCCTTCGCTAGCTCTTTCAACAAACAGAACATTATTCTGTACACTATGGAAGCAATAAACAGGGCTGTGGAGTCAGTACGTCAAACCTTCAACTCTGACTCCTCTATTTTTCTACTGCCCGATTCCGACTCCTTCATAAATGGCAAATGTATATTTATTTATTTTGTTTATTTATTATTTGATTTATATCCTGTCCTTCCTCCCAACAAGAGCCCAGGGTGGCAAACAGAAACACTAAAAACATTTTAAGACATCATAAAGAGACCTTAAAATACATTAAAACAAAAAAAATTAAATTATTAATTTTATTTTGAAGCTGGAGTCGGAGTTGGTACATTTCTACCGACTCCACCCAAAATTGCTTCCAACTCCGACTCCACGACACAGACTCCACAGTCCTGACAATAAATGCACTAAAAACTTATAGACTTCAATAATTTTACATCAAGTTACTTTAACATTTTCAGTATTGGTTCATTTCACTATCGCATCTACAATTACAGTGTACTAAATAGCAGACAACTACCTTGAGCCACTTTATACACATAACTGGGATTTTGGTTAATGTGACTGTAACGCAACTGTCTTTTTTAGCCACTGATCGAGTTTTTAAAGGATCCCTGTGCAGTTTTGTACCATTTCAGCAGTTTACAAATTGCATCTCTTCAATTTGATCAGAATCCAGCAACCTTGTTAACTGGGTTATAATCAGCAATGTCAATAAATTAACATTGTTACTTAGACCAGTATTCACAATGTAGTAACGACGTTGCATAAAACCCTTCCTCAGTTGTTGCCAGCTCTTTCAGACTAGGATAGCAATGGAGGAAGATCATGAAGACTTACCATGCAATCACTATCTACTTTTACTCAGAGGTAAGTCTTGCTATGTTCAGTGAAGCTTAAGCATAGGTAAGTGTGCACAGGATTGCAGCCTTAGCTGTATTAGAACTCTACCTTGTATTACACAGAGGCCTATTGAGATAAAAGCAATGGAGGTCCATTGCAAAAAACTAAAACCATTACCTACTTGGAGACATATTAAACAGCACGTCTCAGAAGTACATATTTCAGAAAAACGTAATACAGCCCAGTTGGAACTGAACCAATACCAGGTATCACCAGGACTACAACTCCCTATACATAGAAAACCACTATGTAAGGAGGTTAGAACCTTCTCTAACAAGTCTTATATAGCAGTGAGAGGAAAGAACTATTTAAATATGAAAGCTCACATACCACAGCTTTCAGAAAAGGTACTTGAGAAAGGAACCATAGGACACTAGTAGAGTACATGCATCACATGCAGAGTGGCCCATGTTCAATTTCTGGCATCTCTAGTTTGTTTATTTACATTTCTATCCCTCCCTTCCTCCCAACGGAGCCCAGGGTGGCAGATCAGGTGATCAAGTGACACCTCTGCCTCATACCCTAAAGAGCCGCTGCCAATAAGAGAAGACCATACTACATTAGATGGACAAATAGTATGACCTGGTATGAATAATGTAGCTTTCAATGTTCCTCTATTATCCTGTGCTTTAAATGGGCAGGGAACCCCTAGGCCCAAAACAAAATACTTTACGTTTAACACAGTTTATCTTTTCTACTTCCTGCCTTGGAAAACTAGCATCTGAAAACAGAATACAAATAGAATTCAAAATAGAACACAAAATACAAATGCCAAATGAAACTGCAAGCTTGGACAATGACAACTTTTTGTGAATGTCTTGAATAACCAGTAATGTTCTTACCTTCGCTGTTCTATATTTCAGCTTAGGCAGTTTCATGGGGAGACTAGTGGAAAACCCAATCTCATATAAACATGGTATTAATAGCAAGGAAGCATATATTTTTCTCAAGTGGGCATTCGGCTCTGGAACCATATACAATATTCTCAGGCTGCAGCGCACCAAAACTGAACAGAGTTTTATCTCAGTACTCATGGCCTGGCATTCCATGATCAAGAGCATGGCAGGGATGTCACCAAAGAAGCCCCAACCTAGAAGATCCATTATTAATTGGTTGTTAGATGAAGTTCTCATCAAGCCAACAAGTTGTAGCCCATTGCTCCACTAAACAATTAAAAGGAAAAACTAGAGGGAAAAGACAATAGCTGAAGTTTGCCAAGAAGATGACTCCAGAGATCAAGTACTCTGAGCTACTGCTGTTGCAGCACTCAAAAGTGAACTGAGCAGAAAGGAGTTTGCCCCAACCACTGAGGCATTGTTTTCCAGGAACTCTCTCTAGATATATACAACTCAGGCGCAAGATTGCACGAACTCATTTTTTATTTTAAAAATTAATTAAATGCAAGAAAATTCAAAATATTTATCAAATAGTATTAACATAGCTACTTGCACAGAAGTGATTGGTCAGATTTGATAGCTGTTTTCCTCAGTTCATACCCACCACTTCTAGCCATATTTGATAAAGCATTGATTGAGAACTCCACTGAAACTCAATGGGCTGTACACAAGGATGCATGAACAGATACGTTCCAGTGGCCCAGCAGGACTTCCCCTTCTCTTCTTCCCCATGCATGCCCTCAGAATCTGCCCCATAGTGTCCCAAAACCCCTTGGTGCAAATTTTGAGGGTGTGCTGGAAGGAGAGCAAGGGGATTTTATTGCACAAGTGCTACATGAGCAGAACATCAGCAGTTGATACAACCCAATTCTGAACATAAAAGACCAGTCTATGTATACACAGGTCTCCATACCAGGGGCAGGACTCTGGATCTAGTCAGTAGGATAGATCCTTTCCTTCCCCACTACCTGCAGGCGAACTTTGACAGATGGGTGGGGCCGCTTGCCTGTAAATCACATGCATCATTATGACATCATGTGACAATTTCAAAGGAGCCCCTTTGGAGGCAAGCTGTCAGCGGCAATCAGCTGAATGGCATGGAGACACACCTTCAAAGAGGTGCACTATAATTGCCAAGCAGTGATTACAGCAAACCTCATTTTGCCCATTTGCAGGTGCAGCCTGTTTGTAAGCAGAGTTGGATTCAAACACGGCTTGGGACCACATTACCTGATGGAACGCCTCTCCTGATATGAACCTACCCGTACACTTCGTTCAACATCGAAGGCCCTCCTCCGGGTGCCTACTCAGAGGGAAGCTCGGAGGATGGCAACAAGAAAAAGGGCCTTCTCAGTGGTGGCCCCCAAACTGTGGAACGATCTCCCTGTCGAGGTACGCCTGGCGCCAACATTACTATCCTTTCGGCGCCAGGTTAAAACCTTCCTCTTCTCCCAGGCATTTTAACATTTTAACAGCTAATACTTTAACTTTTTAACATTTTAATATTTTCACACTTCAGTATTTTAGTATGCTAGTGTTTTTGTAGTTTGGTGTGTTTAAATTGTTTTCTTTGTGGCTTATTGTATATTGTATATTGATGTTTTACTGTTGTGAACCGCCCAGAGAGCTTCGGCTATGGGGCGGTATAGAAATTTAATAAATAAATAAATAAATAAATAAACAAACCACTTCAGTAAACAGACAAGATGGGGCATGGAGTGAATCTTTCTAAAGGCTTGCTGTCAATTAAAATGCCAACAATGACTCCTGCTTGCAAAGGAACAACTGGAAGTTCACTTTAAGCTCCTGATTGTTCTTTTAGAGCCACATTTTTACCTGGCTCACACCCAAGGTCAGATACAGGGGAGGTGGCATGGTTGGGGGGAAAATAGCCTCACAGGCCAAATTGGGGCCTGCACTGCACCTAATTAGGCCAGCAGAATGGAGGCTCTTCAAATCATCAGGTTGAAATAAACGCTAGGAATTGTTTCTGGAAGTTTGTTAAAATGCAAGGAACTCATGGGTAATTTTCATGCACATTTTAAAAATGAATAGTTACAGTAAGCACACTGGAACATCAGTACATGTTTAGTGGACATGCTTGTTTAGCCACATGCAGCGTATAACCCCCATTACAATTTACAACCTCCAATCCTTGCAATTTATTTCAGTTATAGCAATGAAAAACCATAGGGACATAGGAAGATGCTTTATATTTACCACGTGAGATCACTAGGTTCATCTAGCTCAATACTATCTATATTGACTGGCAGCAGCTCTCCAGAATTTCAGAATGGGGCCTCTCCCAGACCTACCAGGAGATGCTGAGGATTGAATCTGAGACCTTCCTCATGTAAACAGATGCTCTACCACAGAGCTACAGCCCTTTCCCACTCCATTAAATACAAAATACTAAAATGAAGATTTCAAGAATGTCAGTAGCCTCCTGGAGGTGTGAGGGTGAAGAGGCCTACACACACATAGTGACAGCAGCTGCGCCAATGTAAGGCATTAGTAAACTACCATTCGTCAGTACGTCAAAAGGCAAAATAATGCACAGAGGACGGGGACAGAAAAAGACTCTGCTGCCTGTGAAACTGCTAGTGTAAGTTGACCTGCAAGTATATTCCAAGTTGACTGTAGTAAAATACATTATTGTCCCTGTTTGAGACGCAAAGCTGTAACATGGGGTGTCAAAAACCATTCACTAGAGCCTTTTATGAATGTTGTCAGAATCTGTTGTGTATAATATCAGACTTCTGACCCCCTCTATCCTCTCTCCCATGCTATTTAATATCTATATGAAGCCGCTGGGGACAATCATCAGGGGATTTGGGCTGCAGTGTCACCAATATGCGGATGACACTCAGCTCTATCTCTCGTTTAAATCTTCACCAGAGTCTGCTGTGGAGACCATGTCCAAGTGCCTGGAATCCGTGAGTGGATGGATGGGAAGGAACAGGCTGAAGTTGAATCCTGATAAGACTGAGGTGCTACTCGTGGGAGACAAGGGAAGGCTGGGAGATGTTGACCTGGTGTTCGATGGGGTGAAATTGCCCCTGAAGGACCAGGTCCGCAGCCTTGGGGTTGTTCTGGATTCCAAGCTGTCCATGGAGGCTCAGATTTCGGCAGTGAGCCGGGCAGCTTGGTATCAATTACACCTCATTCGTAGACTGCAGCCCTACCTTCCTGCTCATCAGCTCCCACTGGTGGTACATGCCCTGGTCACCTCTCAGTTGGATTACTGTAATGCGCTCTACGTGGGGTTACCCTTGAAAACGGTCCGGAAATTACAACTTATACAAAATGCTGCGGCTCGACTACTTACAAACTGTCGCCGCCGGGAACACATCACCCCAGTGTTGTTCAACCTACACTGGCTCCCAGTTATTTTCCGGGCCCAATTCAAGGTGTTGGTATTAACCTTTAAATCCCTATACGGTCTCGGCCCAGTTTATCTGATGGAGCGCCTCCAGCGCCACCAACCATGCCGCCCAACAAGATCAGCCACAAAGGACCTTCTCTCAATCCCGCCAACTAAAACAGCTAGGTTGGCGGGGACAAGAGAGAGGGCATTTTCAGTGGCGGCCCCCACTCTCTGGAACTCCCTCCCGTATGACCTTCGACATGCCCCTTCCCTGAATGTATTCCACCAAGCTTTGAAGACCTGGCTCTTCAGACAGGCCTTTGGGACTTACGGGGAGGGTTAAATTTTTACGACCAATAGCCTACTACTCTGTACTGGAACTGTTTTATTGTTTTATTGTTATATTGTATTTTATGATGTATTTTATTATGATGTAATGTATTGTTGTTAAATTGTACGTCGCCTAGAGTGGCCATTGGCCAGATAGGCGACCCACAAATTAAATTATTATTATTATTATTATTATTATTATTATCATCACCAATATGATTTGCTTTTTTATCAGATTATGAACGGTGGCAATGGCAACCTGACACAAAATAGGCATCTTTCATTCAACCAGAGTGGAAAAAACATAAAAGTCACTGCAGTGATATGACCTACAGTTTTAAACAAACAAATGAAGTGATCAAATGCTAAGCTTTACAAGTTTTTTTTAACACTCAGAAAAACCAAGTAGCTTTTTATTATCATCTATCTATTCTACAATATTAGGATACAAAAGAGAGACATTTTATATCATAAGCAGTTAGATATGTTGACACCAAATAGCTCACAGAGGAAGCTGTAAACCAGATCCTCATGTAGTCTTTAGCTGGCTATACCAACTATCAGAGTCCATAGCTGCTACAGCCACAGCACCCCATTAGAGCACCTTCAGTAGCACTGCCACTATCACCTCTCACCCTCCTCTGCCATCTGAAATTATGCGTACCACTCATGGATGGGTGCTGACAAGGCTGAAACAGGACTTTCCATGGCTGTAGAAACTGTCAACATCTCTTAACCGAGATAGTTACTGGGAGAAATCTGTACCTGACGGATCTGGTTCACAGGTTCCTGTGGGTAATGGCTCATAGTGTTGCCCTCAGCTGCAATTCTACATCTAGAACAGAGAGGGCAACCGGTGACCAGGATGCAGCAATGAAGCAATTTTATCTTATCCCAACAAACTGAATCACAGTACAGTATTGTATAATTTTAACCATTTTATTTTTAAGGAGAAGAAATATGTTTCCAAATATGAAACCAATAGGATGCAAAAATATGGGTTTTGCTAACAATGCCCTGGCCAAAATCTATTTGGAGAAACAATGAGGCACCTTGTGAATTTTTCCCTAACATGTAAGCAAAACTGTTCCTTAGGTTTGTGAAAGGCTTACTGTCAAGTGGGGTCTACTTTATTAGAGCTTCACACGACATATCTTCATGAGAAGCTCAGAATGCACAGAAAAACTCAGTACCCAGACTACTATCTACAAAATGGCCCCAAGAACTCAGGATAGCCATACCTGATATAGAAGCCACACTGAAGAGCAGCAGTCGATACAGATGATTCAAAATAGATCTAGCCGCACTACATCAGAATACTGTGAAATGCCATTAAAACTATCCATTTTGACAAGCAAGATGTGCTAGAATTCATCACTTTTTATTAGTAATTAAAAACAGACACTAAAATGATCATCACAAACCCTCATGACAAGCTAAAACTGGTAAAGCACCCACATGTGCAAAAATACCTTTCAAACGCCACAGAAACTACTAAAGATTGTCCCAATATGGGGGTGAGAGAGGTCAGTTCTGGGAGAACATGCAGCGCAGCATGGCAAGCTGGATGGAGGAAATGTAGTTAGCTCATTTGTGTCTTGTCCTTCATCTCACACTTCTATCAAGCTGACTAGCCACTGAACTTGATTATTCTGTTACCTCAATGACCATCATGTGGGTACAGACTAGGCTGAAATATGGTGGCCATGAACCAATCACTACATCAGCTTCATAGCTGAGCAGGATTTGAACCCAGGTCCACCCAACCCATTTCCAATCTATTTACTACACTGGTTAAATATGCTCTTGATTCTTTTGTGAACTACTTTCTACATACTATAGAAGCCTGAGAACTAAAGAGTATAGTTTGTATGGGAGAATGTAAAAAAAGTATTGTTTTAATTTTGTGCGGGAAAATACAGACTATATTGCTGCCATTCATAACTGATGATCATACTGGATAGCATGGATAAAGGAAAAATGCGATTCTTGACAATGCTAGTACAAAAGCACATATCAATCATCAGGAAGCCACCCTCCTACTATGGACAGAGAGAAATTCAGAGTCTTAGAACTTGGTCCAGGAAACAGACAGGTGGACTGGTTGAGGTGAAGAAAGGTAATGCCCAGGGAGTGGCAGTTCAGCAGAGCTGTCTCCAAGGAAGTGCAACTCCACTTCAGGAAAATGAAAAGGTTCTGCACCAGGTTCCTATCCCCACTGGCAGAAGGCCAGATGCATTAAGCTGTATGTGGCCCAAGGGCCTACTGTACACCTTTCCATTAGCTCCACTGACTGCACGAGTGCTAAAGAAAATGTGACAAAAGAGCATCATTAGTACTGATAGCTCCCTTTTGACCAAGGAAATTGTTCAACTAGCCGTCAAACACCAGAGGACAAGTGTCTACTAAACCCATGGCCCAATCCTTAAACTCACTAAGACTAGCTGCCTGGAAGTTGAGAGGAGACATCTCCTGAAGGCTGTGCTGCCATCTGAGGTAGCAGCAATGGTATTAACCTCAAGAAAGTCAACCACCACATGAATTTACAAATACACATAGGGAAAGTTCCTGTTATGGTGTAAGAAAAAGAGTCAGGCATTGAAGGTAGGTTTACTGAAAGCATTGGCATTTCTACAAGTGGGCCTCAAAATGGGAGTGAAATGCAAAGTATCAGCATTGACATCATTCTGAGGTGGCATCCACCTCAGTATCCATGGACTCTCACCGATATATGAAACAATTCCCAGGGGGAGCAGTGCTGTCCAGCCCAGATTCCCAACATGGAATCTGTATACTGCCTTGACAGTCTTACAGCGCTCCCCCCTTTGAACCATTGAAGGATGTGCCACTAAAACAGCTGTCATACAAAGTCCTATTCTTAATGGCTGTTACATTGGCAAGACAAGTCTTGAAACTCCAGGCTCTATTTCCAAACTGCGGTGCATATTTCATTAGGATAGAGAAGTCCTCTGTGCAGACCAATCCTTTGTACTGAAAAGTAAACTAAGCCTTTCACAGGCAACAAGAGTTAGTCCTGCCCACCTTTTGCTCTGAGCCTAAACATCCTACTGAGCACATATGGCACTCTCTGGATGTCGGTAGAGCTCTAAAAGTATATATTGCAGAATAGGACCAATTCACAAACCGGAGTCTTTGTTGGTTTCCTTTCACACCCATTCGGGGGGGGGGGGAGAGATGTGAATCAGAGCCTGCAATTCGATAGCATACGCAGCCCAGAAGTTACCTCCCCCTCGTTGACTGTGGCTCTTTCAACTAGATTGGCAGCAACTAGTGCAACACTTGACACCAACATCCTTCTACAGGAGGTATGCAGAGCGGCCACATGGGCTAATCCATCTTCATTCACTAAATACTACAAAATACATGCAGATGCCTCAGTAGATGCCAATAATCAGCCAGCCCTGCCCAGGAATAAAAGGGTCAGCTTTAGAACATCCCACCTGGTGGTGTACTAGTGCCACCTGGGAAGGTACCTCATTGGTACTCAACTGAAAAGTGGGTTTTTTTGTAGAAACTTTTATTAATTTCATTTTTAAAAATTATTCTGTTACAGTTATCTCTCAAAAAGAAGGCATCATCAAGTGCCAGACATACCTCAGAAGAAACCATAAGGAAATAGAATCAAAACAAAATAAAACCAGAATGGAAAACTTGGGGCATATGCTACAAAGTTTGATATGTAAGCATGGAATCCAAAATACTAAATGGGTTAGTGAGAGATGTTCAATCCAATCTAGCATCATATTAAGACAACTGTATTATCATAACAAAGCTTTGGCTATGGGGTGGTATACAAGTGTAATAAATAAATAAACTGTCTGCTGAAAGGTGTTACTGAGACGTACTAGGACACCACCAAGGACTACCCTTTGCTGGCTGAGCAACCTCACAAAGATGTAAATAAATGAGGTACAGCTCAGGAACTCTACAGAGAATTATGAATGGTAAATAATTTATTTAGAAAACTATTACTGTTCTCTGTACTAATACCTATGTGTGAAAGTCTTTAATGTTTGTTTGAAGTATATAATCAAAGCTTGGCCAGAAGGTGAACTGAGGCTCCAGAGGGAGGAGTTCCCAGAAGCATGCTAGAGCTCTTTTTTCTGCATCTTCAAGCTGTTTGGATAACAATCCACTTGGTGGTGTCCTAGCGCCTCTCCGAAACACTTCTCAGGTGAGTACCAACAGTACCTTCCCAAAAGAAAAAAAACGAACATTTACACTTTTGTTCAACAAATCTAGCATAAAAAAGGCAACACTAAATGAGAAGAAAGATGTACTCAGTCTTCACAACTGTAATTCTGCCCATCGTATATGGTAGTTTAGTCCTTTCCTCTCGGAGACTGCTGGAGAAGTGCCTGCCCCAGCAAAGGAGATGTCTGAGTCAAAGTATTCCTTTGATGTCCCAGATGATTACATAAATTTTAAGGACATGGATGAGGCGACTGCCGTTGATGCCTGGTTTGACATCAAAGCTGCCCTTCTGACCCTCCAAGTGGAGAGATGGTAACAGGCAGCCTACAGGAAGGAACTGCTGGCAAAAAGGGTGTGGCTGACCCTCTGAGTGTGTATGTGTTGCTGTATCCCACCCCACAGGTACTTAAGCCTGCAGCTTGGCTGGAGGCACAAACCTCCGGTGTGAGCCAAAGGGCAAGAGCTAAGCCATGGGCAGGAAGCCAATACCCAGCTTGGAAGAGCAGATGCCGCTGCTGTGCCACTACTCAGAGAGAGGAACAGCCGCATGCCAGGAAGATGAAGAGGCCTAAAAGACCCAGGAATCCTGACCAAAGTGATGAACTGGAACTGCCAAATACCATGCTGGTCCAATACTTCCTTACTCCTGATAACTGTGGATATGAAGATTTTTTTGTCCTGGGATTAATATTTTGACAGTAAGAGAGCAACTTCTCAGCACATTAAACCACCTCATTTTGTTCTGTTTATGTGTTGGGTCAAGTAATGTGTCCAGCACATATTCGGACCCTCCCATTACCAGCAAGAAATTCCATCTACTATTTATTTTAATACTGTTTTGATTGATCTACTGCATGTATTGTATTTCTATTGTTTATTTCTTTTGTAATTTGTATTGATGTTGTTCACCACTTTAAGGCCCTTGCGGTCGAAAGCCAGTATATAAATAAACTATACTACTATTACTACAGCAAGCCAAAGCATTGACTTCAAATGTCCTAGATGAGAATCCCAGTGAAAATGCTATGCAACTGGCAAATAGGGTGCCACCAAATGTAGTGTCATGTTACCTTCGGATGAGTCATGCCACAGCAGATCCAAGGGAGAGAACCAGCAGACTCACCAGAGAGATAGCACAAGACACACACCCATGCCACCAGAAAATAAGCAGGACACAGCTGGAGCCTCTCAGTCAGAATCAGAGAGTGAACAGGAGGCCCCTTCAACTCCCACATAGCAGAGACACCAGCAAGTGGCAGAGTACGAAGGCCTTCTAGCTATTTAGAGGGCTGACTGCAATCACCTGCACCAAGGAGAGGACTTAAAAAAGCTGTGAGAGGACTTTTGCCCTCTGCTGGAAGCAACGTAGGATCTTCACCAGCCTTACCCATGACTCGGACCCTCTTATATGTAGTTAACCCCAGACTGCACTACAGATCTGCTCTTGCTACACTGTCTGGTACTTGCAACCAGTAAAAACGTAGCTCTGTCTCTTGCACCCCTTTCCCTCATTAACTCCCAGCCTTGACATGTTTATAGCGTGGCCGGCTATTGGCTAATTGTTTTACTATGGCCATCAATCACCACTGTGCAGGAAACAACATGTGGTTGGTTCTATGGCAGAGGGGCCCAGTGCATCAAATCAGATAGCAGCTGCTCCTGCAAGGGACTCAGGAAGTACGTCAAGACAGCGCTCAGCACAGTGGAAGAGCACCTACACAGAATCTCTTCCAAAAGCCACCCTGAGTGATGTGCTGCCACCTTGGCTAGCAAGGATGAGCCACCATTTCCAAAGAAACAGAAAATGAAGGGGGCGGAGCCATAATAGCAGGTGTAGGACACAGATGAGAGGAGCTCGCCAGCCCGACAATGTATTTCAACTCAAACAGATATATCACTTGGACATTATTTTGTGAACACAGCAGCCCTAGACACCATATGAAAACGAGTATCGCTTCAGGTAAAAAAAAATTAACTTACAGAATATTTTTGACTTAAAGTGACAGTTGAGGCTAATATCAGTTCCTCAGCCCTGAGCCCTTTTAAGATGGCGCTTGGATCTCAGAAAATTTCTGAGGGAGATCAAATGGGTGAACCACCTACATTGAGAGGAACACAGGGCTTTTAAAGCAGGGTTGACGGAAAGCTGGGGAGGCCTGTTGGACTAAAAAATTTCAGAACTTGAAACACAGATTGAGGAAGTAGAAACTACAGCTACAGAGGCATTTGACGTAGCAGCTTCTCATACTAACATAATTAGATTAAAAATGAAAAATAGAAATATAAAATTAAAGCTCAAGGGGCAGGAAAATCAAAACAAAAAAAATTGCCTTTGAGGAATTTCTGAAGACACAGAAAAAGTGATGTAAAATCCTTTGTTGCTCAACAGTTGACCTCAATTATCTGATTTCTCTATTGATTTGGAAAGAGCACAAAGGGCAGTGGGGTTCAGATCACAGACTGGCAAATCAAGATATCGTGGTATGTTTTGCATGGTATACGAAGAAAAAAGAGGTACTAAATAGACTGAGGGGTGCAGTAGCACACCAGTTATGGTGCTCCAGAATGTGGCCCTTGAAACTTTACAAAATCAATGTGTATTCCGTCCATTCAGTTTAAAATTACAAGAAGCTGGAATCCCCTATAGTTGGGGTTCCCATTCTTTTTTTACTGTCACTTAATGGAGCATCTTATGCAATATCAAGAAGAAAGGAAATGGTGACTGTATTAACAGAGCTTCAAATTGAACTGCCAACAGACTGTGAGATGATGGTCTCTGTAGGAGGAGAGAAAGATGGAGGCACAGAGGGTGGAAACACTTGGGAAGAGGTTTGAAGGAAAAAGACAGTGGAGAAGCAGCTACAATCAGCTTCAAGTGAAAGACATCCCCCCCACCACAGCTAAGATCATTACACTCCCCAAAGAAGTGATTTATGCCAAAAATTGTGGAAGCTACCTGCTTATTAGTGACTTAATGCTGCCTTATCTAGTTTTTCATTGTGTTGTTAGTAACTAGAGGGTCTAGATAAGCAATGTACAGTGTTGTTTTTCAGGCCGTGCGTGGGAAGATGGGATTAATTTAAATACCACAGGTTCACTGGGCTCTGTGTTCTCTTGTCCCAACATAAACATAGTGGGAATGTTATTGTACTTTCTCCAGTATTGAAATACTGGAGAAAGAGCTCCTCACCCTTTAGTAGAAGGGACCCAGTAGGGTAGAAATTGCCATTAAGAGTACTTACAGCAGGGGGGGTACTGGAGGAGAGGGGAGGGGAAGGTTTCAGGGTCAGACATGGAAGATTTTACAGAGAATATCTGAAATGTAATCTGTTTGAATGTTCTATGTATGGCTAGCCATCTTTAGAAAAGCTGAATGTTAAGGGTGCAACACACCTAGTTAAGAGGAATAGATTATGCAGACATGTTAAAGAACTAAATCCTTCAGTAATAATGTAAGAAAGCATGGAGATCTTAGAGATATATTTTGTTGCCAGGAAAGGAATGGGCAGAAAATATGTAGCTGGTCTGGGAACTAATAAGGCGAAAGTAGTCAGAATCATGCCGCATAGTCATTTAAACTTTCAACTGGAGAAAATCAAAGAGATCCTAGGAGTTGTTATATTTTTTTGGAAGAGAAGTTGGACTGTATTAGCGTTGCTAGGTCAGAAGCATCCCAAACCCTGAGATTTTGGGGGCGGGCCCAAGTGTAGTCACGGGGCAGGTCCAAGTTCCATCATTAAGCATAATACATTAAGCATCAACCACAGTTGCATGGTGCATACAATTCATACAAAAACATTTCTCTGATTGGAAATTAAGATAGAAATCTTAGCTAAAAGTTGGAGCCTGGGCAGGGAACATTTAATCTAGCCAACTTGCTTTTGGCAAAAAGGGTTTAAGTGCCCTCAGGCTGGGCCAGGCCAGTCACCAGAAGGCCACTGTAGGAAGAAAGGAGCCTAGTGTTGTGGAGATGTTAGATAGGAGCACTGAGGAGTAAAGATGGATGCCCCCAAAGAGCTGCAATTCTAAACACGCTTACTAAAGGACTACGCTTCATAGAACTCAATAGGACTTGCTTCTCACTAGATATGGTTTGGATTGTGTTGTTGGTAAAGCTTGACTAGGGATCCTCTCCAAAGATATCCATATCCAAGTAGGGTTAGCAACCCTGTCTGGAATGCCCTGCACCTACCTTTTAACATCCAAATTCCTTTACAGATTTGACCCTTCACTTCAGACAGAGGTTTGAGAAACGAGTAAGAGGATTCTTTACCCTTTTCTGTCTCCCCTAAGGGCTGCTATAAACTCATGTTTTTCAATACCTATCATTAACGGGTTTTGCCAAAAATTTTATTGTTTCAAATCCTGCTATAAACCACTTTGAGATTTTTTACAATAAAGCAGTACATAATTGCTGTAAATAAAATAAATATTTTTTTTGAGTCACTGTGGCCCGTGGGTCTCTTTCCTCTTTTGTACTGAGTCAGGCCATATGGTACCATCCAGCTCAGTACTGATGACATGAACTAGCATTGGCTCTCCAGGATTCTAGGCAATAGTCTCTTCCAGAGATTGAATTTTGGACCTTTGCATGCACAGCATGTGTCCTACCACTGGGCTACAGGCCTTTTTAAAAATGTATCCTTTAAAATTGTTCTTTTCAATTCACTAATGAATGCACAGCATACTAGGGCAGATCCACACCATGCACTTAAAGTCCATTCAACATACATTTGAAGCACATGAATCCCACCACAGAATCCTGGGAACTATGGGGGGCAAACTACACATACCAGAATTCTTTGGGGAAAATCATATACTTTAAATGTGAGTTGGATGTGCCTCAAATGTATTATGTGGATCTGCATTACTTCATAAACTTTGCCTATGTTTAAATCATTTTAATTAAATTTTAAAATGAAAATGAGCTACAAAGGTTACTGGGTGACCATGGGCTACACACCATCTCTCAGCCTTATCTGCCACTCACAGTGAAAACAACAGAGGGGGACCATTACCACCTCAAGAAAGAAGGGCACACTTAAAATGTAGAGGAAATAATGTACAACCATAGTGTGAAATCAGATACATATCAAAACATAGTATGAAGAAGTATTTATATAAGCATGACTGTCAAATATGTTTATTATTTACATGACCTGTAAATATATTTATAGTGCAATCCTAGCATGTTTACTCAGAAGCAAGTCCCAATGTACTCAATCGGGCTTACTCAGACAGGGAAGAATGCACAGGACTGCAATTCAATGATAAGGAACTTCACTCACCCAATCCAAAATTCAGAATCATGCCACTTTAAGCTGTTTTGCAACTGTTTTATATTTGTTTTACAGTTTTGGATTTTAAATGGCTTTATTTCTTGTTGTGAGCTGCCTTGGTTTCCAACTCTACCTCACAGGGTTGTTGGAAATATTCCATATACGCACACACTGGAGATGTAAAAATACATACATCCCATATAATAGTTCATTGTCAAAACCATTTGGCCATTGCAGAACATGTTTTAAATAAATTGCTGTTAGTTTCCTGCCAAATAAAAAGCAGTGACGCTTAAGTAAGCCCTGCCTTACTTCTTAAAAAAAAAAGGATCAGAGGGGGAGAGATTTACAACACAATCCTTTTTTATGTTCACTCTAAAGTCCCACTGATTTTCAGCACAATCCTAACCATGGCTACTCAAAAGTAAGTCCTACTGAACACAATGGGGTTAGCTCCCAAGTATGTGGAGTTAGCATTGAAGTTTTACTCCCAGAAAAATTTCATATTGGGAAGGTTATGAATAAGACAAATAAGCTGCCCACAATCCTTTAAAATTTAAACTTTGACTCCTTAATTAGAAAAGTATAACACTGAAGCATGTACACTTTTTAAAACTTCTGTTCAGAAATTATTTGAAAAATAAAAAGTATAATATACCATTTTTGCAAGTATTTTAAAAAACCTTACATGTACGCTTTTATGCCTACCAAGATCCTTCTTTGATCTTCTGTTGTAGTGCAATCCTATGCATGTTTACTCAGAAGCAAGTCCCAATCCTATACAGAGAAAGTACTCTTTATGCTGCTGAAAGCTATATATTTATTGAATTCCAGATGTGAAAGGAAACAGGAAAAGGAAACTGTTCTCAGAACCTGAAATGCATTTAGCTCTTGTTATTGTCAATCACAACCCTGACTTATTATTGGCTAAAAACCTGAAAGGGCAGAGACTAGAGCAGAACTTAGTGCAACTAACAGAAGTTGTGGGGGGCAGCTGAAGTTTTGGTGTGTATCTTGGGAACCAGACCACCTAGAAACTTAATTGTTTTAATGAAAGCTAAAAGTCCTGCAATTAAGATGAGTCACCCGGAGATGATCCCCCCCAAACCAGAGTCTCCGGCCAAAAGCCGAAGGTCTGGTATCCCTAGACCATATATATAGAACAGCCTTTGCCTCTATCAATGCTCCCTATGAAGGGCAGCTAGTTTTCTCCAGGTTTTTAAAAAATTGTCTCATGTGGAATAGTGGTTGGGGTGATATCAACTGGAACGTGCAGTAGATGATGCCTCAATGCCAAGAATAGGAAATATTTAAGCAATATGCTAGAAATGGGGTGCAGCTATACCAATATATCTGGATTTCAAAAGTATTTTCAGTTTTTCATTTATATTGATTATGGCATGTATGGGCCAAGATATTTCCATCAGACTATAGTCATACTTTTCATTCACACCCTCATGATATGTATTCCAGGCTAGACACAGTCCTCGTGTCAGAGTTATGGTTATATAAAGTTATGGGAGTGGAGATAGGATTAATTAAAATCTTTGGCCACATGCCCATTTCAGTACAAATGGCATTAATCCCTTACACTGCATAGTGTCTGGTGTGGAGGTTTAATCTGGCAGGCGATGGACTGAAGTGGTATTTTCAGGAAAATGTAGATCAGTCAATAAGTCCTACCCTGCAATGGGAGACAACGAATGGAGTGATTAGAGGCACCTGTACTAAAGATCAAAAAACGACAAGGGCACAGATTCAGAGCAGAAGGTAAAAGATTTGACTATTAAACATACAGAAATCGGGACAGTAAAAGTTTTGAGACTGCTAGACAAAAACCAAGCTGAAACAAATTTATTGGATATAAACAAAACACTAGGGATGCTTTACACTAAACAACATTCTTATGAATTTGATGAAAAAGGGTCCACCCGTTAGCATTTAGGTTGAGAAAACGGAAATCAAAGAATAACGTTAGTACAATTGTGGATGAAGGTGAGGTTAGGTACAGATAGATATAGCAGAATGATTTGTTGGATACTTTGAAAATACTTATAGAGAGGTACCAGTTGAGACCACCCAAATGGACGCCTATCAATAAGATGCAAAGGTTTCCCAATTTCTACAGGAAATTGGTGCTTGGTTGGATGAGTCAATTACGCTCAATGAAGTCGAAGAACTTAAAAATTAAAACCTAATAAAGGTCCGAGGCCAATCAGCTTCATTATAGGATTTTATAAAGCCTTTAAGTTATATTCTATTGCCTTCTTTGCAAGAAATTTTCAATGGAATCCTGGAGGGGGCCTAACTTCCTGGGACTTGGACCTGCTCCAGGATTGTTATATTATTGAAGCCAGGAAAAGACCCTCTTCAGATGGACTCCCATAGGCCTCTTTAATTACTTAATACCGATTATAAATTATTGAGAACTGTTTTGTCCAACAGACTTCAACCATGCACTGGAATGGTTGTACCTCCTGATCAGTTTGGCTTTACACCTCAGCGGTATATAGCAGATCCTATGAGGCACCTTTTGGAGTTATGAAGTATTGTAAATTACACAAAGACCTTGTAGCCAGGTTTCAGATAATTGGTCAGTTGCCTGCTTTGGATGGGGTCAAACTCCCTCTGAAAGAGCAGGTCCGTAGTCTGGGGATACCCCTGGATCCAGCTTTGTCACTAGAGGCCCAGGTGACCTCAGTGGCTAGGAGTGCCTTTTACCAGCTTTGGCTGGTAAGACAGCTGTGGCCATTTCTGGGCCAGAATAGCCTGACCACTGTTGTCCATGGACTGGTAACCTCCAGGCTGGATTACTGTAATGCACTCTATGTGGGGCTACCCTTGAGGTTGATCCGGAAGCTACAGCAGGTGCAAAATGCGGCGGCGAGACTGCTCACTGGGGCAGGGTATCACCAACATGTCACCCCGCTACTGGAAGAATAGCACTGGTTACCTATTAGCTATTGGGCTAAGTTCAAGGTTCTAGTTTTGGTGTACAAAGCCCTATGCAGCTTGGGACCAGGATATCTGAAAGACCATCTCATCCTTATATGCCTACTTGATCACTGCACTCCGCAGGTGAGGGCCTCCTACAGATACCATCTTATCAGGAGGTCCGTTCTGCACAACATAGGAAACGGACGTTTAGTGTAGTGGCACCTACCCTTTGGAATTCCCTCCCCTTAAATATTAGACAGGCACCATCTCTGTTATCTTTTGGCGCCTGCTAAAGACCTTCCTCTTTCAACAAGTCTTTTAATTATAGACCTTATCCCAGTCTGTTTTTATGATGTGTTAAAGTGTTTTTAGTTCTTTTGTTTGCCGCCTTGGGCTCCTACTTATAGACATAAATCTAATAAATAAAATAAATATATAGCCATATTAGCCTTGGTTCTTTTAAGGCATTTGACAGCGTTAACTGGAATTTTTTTATTAAATTCTTTTAGTTACTTTCAACTTGGCCTAAATTCATTACATCTATGAGAGCTATTTACTCCCGTCTCCTTAGCCCAAATTAGAACAGCATAGATTCAAGCTACATTAGAAGACAGAGCAGCACAAAACAGGGGTACCCACTTTATTATTTACATTAGCAACTGAATTCTTGGCCAATAATACAAAAGCTAATTCAGGTATAAAGAGGGTAGTAGCATAAGATAAGGAGCAGCACAAGATAAGGAGCAACTGTTAAGTCATTATGCACACAATATGCTTTTAACACTGAAAGACCCATCAGAAGCTGTACTGCAGCTTAAGATGGAATTGTAAAGTTTTGAGAAGATAGCAGGTCTTAAGGTGAACTTTAAAAAACATTGGGTTTAATGTGCTTAAATATTCCCCCAGATAACCAGCACCTGATCTCCAGTGTACTAGGTGTTTCACTGGTGTTCAAACAATTTAGATATCGGGCAGGTTTATTTACTAAGAATCTTAGTATGCCAATTATGGACCAATCTGAAAGAAAAGATTAACAGATATAAAATGTGGGAAGAAATTAAATCTTACGTGAATGAGCTAAAATGCCGCAGTAAAATCATGGTTCTAAGTTATCATATTTATTTTATGCTCTTCCTATGGAGATTCCAGAAAGAGCACTAGATCTACAGCGAAGTATAGTTGAACAATTTATTTTTCAGAGCAGCAGATCCTGTGCTACAAAGTCTTTACAATACAGATCCCCTTCAGCAGGAGAGTGGGGAATACCAACTTTTAAATTATGAGTCATATCAATTTAGCCATTTGGTTATGTTTGTGGTCAAGAACCAAACTAAAAAGTGGGTGCATATAGACAAAGCTCTCCTGGGAATTCCCAATATTTGATAAACTTTTTTCATACGTAAGAAACTACAAATGTTTATTTAGAATTGCAACACATCTTTGCTTGCAGCTATACAAATATGGAAGCAAAGGAAGGAGAGACTATTGCTAGATCTTTCTCCACTAATTCCAGTTTATTGTCATCTCAAATTTTAATCAAAGAATAGGCAGTTTAACACCAAGGTGTTTGATGAGATAGGTTTATATAAATTATGGGATTTTTATATCGATGGTCAACCTCTACCTAAAGATACATAGAAAAAGCAACTTCGGGTACAGAAATTACATTGTTAGCTTGGTATCAAATGGGTATTTCATTAGGAAACCACAAATAAGAGATCAAGTACTTTGGCCGTTTATCCCCTTTGAAAACTTTCTTTGCTCCTTAGATAAAGACAACAAAGGAGTGATATTGAAAGTTTATAAACTGTTACTTGGTGCTGATTCAGGATCAAATATGGGAATAAAGTTATGGAGGAACAGGACTGGAATATAGATATAGATGAATCTGTATGGATTTCCATGTGGACTAGGTTCCCATTCATCTCTGTCTCAGCTTCCATGAGAGAAATTACACTGAAAATCTTTCAAAAGTGATATTTAACCCCTCTGCACATCTCAGATTACTTCAAATCATTCCCCCATGTGCTGGGGAGGATGTAATGTAGCAGATTCTTTCCAGCACGTGTGAAGCTATTGTGATAAAGTAGCAGCATATTAAGAAATGGTGTTTGCTGGAATAAAACTGAGATTACAGGTCAAAACATGAATAATTCACCTGAATTAGCCATAATGAATCTATTTTAGGGAGAAAATATGGATATATAGCTTAAGGCGTTTATTAGCTATATGGCAACTGCTCAATTTTGGAAACATCTAGAAGGGAGCAACTATAATGTTTGGTTTAAGAAAGTGTGGCAAATCACACTCTTAGAAAAATAAATACACTGAGATTGGCAAAGGACAAGAAAAAGGATTTATTCTGTATGGAATAGTGGCAGTTTATAGACTATACAAGTGATTAACATAATGACAGGAGTGTGCAACTGGCATATAAAACAATTTGGAAAGCTTAGGTTGAACTGAAGATGTATTAATGTGGTCAATGTTCAAGTTTAAGGTAAGTCTAGCAGATACAGTAGTCTATAATGTAATTAATTTGATAACACCATAGCTGTAATACCCAGATTAAGCGAGAAAAGAATAGGACATTTTTCTTCTGTTTCTTTTCGTGCTTCTTAGAATCGATTGAAAAACTTAATAAATATTAATGTAAAAAAAAGAAATAGAAAGTGAAGAGTCTACTAAACACAGCAGTTGCAGCAAGAGGGGACTGAGCTGTCCAAAGCTGCCATTGCTGGGTCAAATTAGAGCATTAAGCATCATCAGTCAGGCATGGAGTATAAGGGGGTGGATTTCCCATCAACCTCCAATAACACTCACCATCTGCTGCTCAAGTGGCAAAGGGACTCACAGTCTCAAACAAACAAAAGGAGGCTTTCCTTGAAGCTTGAAAAGTTTCCTCTCCATATATGCCACTGGAAACTCTGAAGCTGCTCAGCCAAACAAATACCTCATTTCAACATTACAGGAGCAGGAAGGCATGCCATTGAAGATGACCAACACAAAAACTCTGATTCAACACCTGTAATTCATCTGGAGGCTGAGGAGATTGCAAAGCCTGAACAGTAAGTGTAACTCTTTACCCGAAGGCCCCATCTGGAAAGCAACTTTCCTGGCTGAAATCCTTGGTGTAAAATCAAGTAGCATGTAATGTTATGAATGTATATAATGTTTTATATTTTATATTGTATTTAGTTTTCCAAATTGTATTTTTGTTTCATATTATAAGCCACTTTGAGTATTATTATAATAAAAAGTGGATCATAAAAGTTACATCTAATCATTGCCCTTTTTCTAGGAAAACAGCTCACGACATTTACTTCCAATATATGGCTACACCATAGTTAGATTTTATCAGATAATATACCCTCAAATGATCTCCATTGACTCTTAAAGTGAAAAAGCCTAATGAGGTACTTCAGTAACGCAGTGCATGAAGCAATTAGTACTACAGAGCCACCCAGAAACATTTTATACAGTTCAGTTTTGCTTATATGAATACCTATCATGAAGAATTATCATTCCCAGCTTATTTAAGACATTTAATGTTTTGAGGCTCTTGTCTCCTCTTCACCCCAGCCTGGGTCTTCCTGTTTGTTTAGAGTGGTCAACCCCAACAGTTTGCCTTGCAAATGAACTGGAAGACAGTAATGAACCAACTGAATCCAAGACTAGCATACAGCCTAAGAAACATAATGGAAGTCAGAAAATATTTTGTTTCATTCGTACTTCAATTTTACATTAGTCCTGCCTACAGCTTTTTTAAAAAACACACACGTTTGGCGACAGAAAAAAACCCAATGGAGTGGGCCCAACTGACTCCTGTGCGCTCCTTCGATCCCCGCTTCACTGCAAAAGCAATATGCAAGAATTCCGACCCAAGCAAGAGACAAGATGCCTTTCCTACTCCTCAAGGAGCCTCTAGCTCCTTAGTCTCGTACAAGTATCATTCCACCAGGAAAGCATGACTACCCCACTCGCCAGATATTCAAAACAGAACCATTTCACTGTCCCCTTTTAAAAAACCCTGCCCCTACCTAATTACACTTCTCTCCAACCCCCCTCTCCTGTTTAAGATGCATGTACGCAATGGCCAAGGAGGAAAGTACCAAGGGATTAAAAAAAAAAGAGCACATCCGAACGGCCAACAGATTTACCATCCCACCCCGACATACCCACCCCCAACCTCTCCCCCTAGGCAGCGCGCATTTATATCATCAGCATCCATCACAGGAACCGGACTGGGGGGAGGGACATGGACGCCGCGGCCCATGGGCCGCCTGGCACAGTCCCCTTTTCCCACTCCGCCTCACACGCGCGCCCCGCCCCTTCCATCGAGGCCCGCGATTGGACTTTAAAACGTATGGAAGTCGTTACCTAAGCTTCGTTGCCCTCCCCCGCCCCCCCCAAGGGGGAGCGCGGAGCGGGTGAGGTTTCTCAGTGGCGCGTGGGGCGGCGGGGATCCGCTTCGGGCCGGGGGCGGCGGGGATCCGCTTCGGGCCGGGGGCGGCTCCGCGGCGGCGGTTCGGAGATTTCTCTCTCCATTCTCCCCTCACACACACAGGAAATAACACAGGATCAGCTGACAGAGCCCGACCAATGGGGCACCGACGGGGCAGCGCGCGCAAAAGGGCGGAGCGCGAGGCGGCGGCAGCTGGGAAGGGTAGGAGAAAGGCGCGTGCGCGCTCTCAATTCCCCTCCAAGGCGTATAAAAATGTACGGCAAGCACCTCCTTCTACCACGCTCTTGTTTAAAGAGACAGCTTCAGAGAAGAGCGTCTCTTTTTCACCTAGGGATGAAGGCGTGTAACAGCTACACCTAATACGCTCTTACCATCAAATTCAGTGGCACTTGCAAGTAAAACACAGCAGTCCAGTACCGCCGCTAAAAGGAGGAGGCTTTACTGAAGCAGAAGTTACAGCAGTGCAGTCAAGCCCTGAATCCCCGATATTTAAGCCAGAAGCTGCTTATGCACTTACTCGAGAGTAAAACCCCTTAAATAAAGTAGGATTTACTTCGAGTAAATACTAGTAGGATCTGGCTGGATATGTGCAAGCAGAATCTATTTAAAGCATTTATATCTCGCACTTCCGCCGGGAAAGCTACCAGATCAGCTTCAAAAGGAATAAAAATAAGAGGCCCTGCCTTTTCTTGCTTTACTGTCAAGAGTATAGAAACCCCCGCCCGCCAAGCCGGAGTTGTGATCAGAACTATCACGGTCAGAGCCAGCTGCTTGAAATGCCCAGATCATAGCTGGCGCCAAAGGGTGGCGAGGGCTGGAGTTTGCTAGATGTCCTCAAGGCTGGCAGAGTACCCACCATCCACAATATGGTAATTGTTCTATTGTAGGGGGGCACTCAAGAATCAGATCTTTAGGTGGGGGCCCACCCCCTAACATTTCTCCCCTTTTAAAAATAAATAATTACATTTATTACATATAATCTACCCTACTTTTTTTGTGCCCCCTGAACTTTTAAGCTGGCTACAGGCCTGTCAAAAATATTCAGATTTGCCATCTTCATCACTCACAAGCTGCTGCTGAAGCAGTAAGTTGTTGTTGTTTTTTAAAAAAACCCAACTATATTTGAAAGACCTAAACAGACCCCTTTCCAACAGCAACAGGCTCATAGCTGTGTAAGCAGTGGAAAGGTCATCAGGTAAGTCTTCCATTATAGCAACATTGGGATAAAAACATAAAAATGAATTTTGCCAGCCTCACCCTTCTATAAAGCTATAAAAAAGGTGAGAAATCCACAGTGCAGTCTCATTAATCTGGCTTTTCATCCTCCCCACTGGGCTCCACATAATTGATGTACTTAACCAAGTCCCTGCATCTCTCTTTGCCCCCAGACAATGATGAAATTAGTTACAGAAAGCCAAGCAGGCAGTTTTTCTGCTTACAAAAATCCACACAGTTCCTTTGCTGGACCTCCTGGTCCTGCACTAAAGAGGAAGCATAGCAAATGATGGAAGCTGCTTGGGCCATAAACCACCCATTTTCCTCTTCACCTACTATGAATCTATTCAGAATTTGTCACTTAGGATGCTTCAACACCAGGCATATACTGTGGTTAATATTATAATTATTAATAATATCATTTATTACCTGCCATTCACCCTAAGGTCCCAGAACAGGTTACAACAATTTAAAATACAACATTAAAAACAGTTTTAAACAAATTACAATCACAAAAGTAGTGTGGACTAGGATTGACAGGTGTCCAGTTTTCACCCGGAGACTCTGGTTTTTGGGGGTCCTCTCCGGGTGCGTTACCTTAACCTCCGGACTCATAGCTTTCATTTAAAAAAAAAAGCTTCCAGGTGGTCTGGTTCAAAAGATATAAACCAAAACATCAGCTCCCCCCCCAACTTCTGTTAGTACTGGATCCTCTAATCCCTGCCCTTTCAGGTTTTTAGCTAGTAAGTGAAGTCAAGGTTGTGATTGGCAAAATTTGTTGACCCCCAGGCAATACCTAAACCCCAGTTCAAGTTCTGAGAACAGTTTCCGTTTCCTGCTTGTCTCACATCAGGAATTCAATAAATACATAGGATTTTAGCAGCATAAAGAGTACTTTCTCTGTGCAGGATTAGGACTTGCTTCTGAGTAAACATGCATAGAATTGCACATAGAATTGCACTACAACAGAAGATCACAGCATGATCTTGGTGGGCATACACAATAAACAATTTTAGTTATAATTAAAATCAAAATGTACATGTAAGGTTTTAGAATTACTTGCAAAAATGGCATACATTATATCTTCCAATTAATGTTGCAGTGTTACACTTTTCTAATTAAGGAGTCAAACAAGTTTAAGTTTTACTGGACTGTTGAAGAAGGCAGTTTATTTGACGTATGGATAACCTGTTTTGAAAACTTTCCCAATACGAAGCTTTTCTGGGAGTAAAGCTACAATGCTAATTCCACATACCTGGGAGTTAACCCCATTGAACTCAGTAGGGCTTACTTTTGAGTAGACCTGGTTAGGACTGTGTTGAAAATCTATGGGACTTTTGAGTGAACATAGAAAGGGATTGTGTTGTAAATCTTTCTCCCTCCGTTCCTTTTTTTTAAGCATTTAGGCAGGGCTTACTTAGGTGTCACTGCTTTTATTTGGCAGGAAACTAATACTTTAAAAAAATATTCTGCAATGGCCTACTAGTTTTGACAATAAACTATTATATGGCGTGTGTGTATTTTTACATCTCCAGTATGTGTGTGTGTGTGTGTGTGTGTATGGAATATTTACAACAACCCTGTGAGGTAGGGCTGGAAACCAAGGCAGCTCAAAACAAGAAATAAAGCCATTTAAAACCTAATAACCATAAAACAAGTATACAACAGTTGCAAAACAGCTTAAAGTGGCATGATTCTGAATTTTGGATTGGCTGAATGAAGTTCCTTATCACTGAATTGCAGTCCTGTGTATGCTTCCCTGTCTAACCCCATTGAATACATTGCAACTTGCTTCTGAGTAAACATGCATAGGATTGCACTATAAATATATTTACAGGTCATATAAATAATAAACATATTTGACAGTCATGCTTATATAAATACTTCTTCATACTATGTCTTGATATGTATCTGATTTCACACTATGGTTGTACATTATTATTTCCTCTACATTTTAAGTGTGCCCTTCTTTCTTGAGGTGGTAATGGTCCCCCTCTGTTGTTTTCACTGTGAGTGGCAGATTAGGCTGAGAGATGGTGTGTAGTCCATGGTCACCCAGTAACCTTTGTAGCTCATTTCCATTTTAAAATTTAATTAAAATGATTTATACAAAGGCAAAGTTTATGAAGTAATGCAGATCCACATAATACATTTGAGGCACATCCAACTCACATTTAAAGTATATGATTTTCCCCAAAGAATTCTGGTATGTGTAGTTTTCCCCCCATAGTTCCCAGGATTCTGTGGTGGGATTCATGTGCTTCAAATGTATGTTGAATGGGCTTTAAGTGCATGGTGTGGATCTGCCCTAGTATGATGTGCATTCATTAGTGAATTGAAAAAAACAATTTTAAAAGATACTTTTTTAAACAAGGCTGTAGCTCAGTAGTAGGGCGCATGCTTTGCATGCAAAGGTCCAAAATTCAATCTCTAGAAGAGACTATTCCCTGGAATCCTGGAGAGTCAATGCTAGTCCATCTCATCAGTAATGAGTTGGATGGTACCAAATGGCCTGACTCAGTACAAAAGAGGAATGAGACCCACAGGCCACAGTGACTCCAAATTTTTTTTATTTATTTTATTTACAACTAGCCAATGCTAGTCCATGTCATCAGTACTCAGCTAGATGGTATCAAATGGCCTGACTTGGTATAAAGCAGATTCCTTTGTGCCTAAAAGAGGAAAGAGAGTCAAGGGCCACAGTGACTATGAAATTTATGTATCTTATTTACAACATTTATAGATTGCTTTATTGTAAAAACCTCACAGCAGTTTACAGAAGGAATTAAAACAATAAAATTATTGGCAAAAACAGTTAAAGACAGGTATTTAAAAGCATCCAAAATAATAAAACCAACCGTGAGTTAAAAACAGATAAAAAACGTAATAGCTTCTGCATGCCTGGATAGGCTTGCCTAAACAAAAATGCTTTTAGCAGGTGCCAAACTGAGTACAATGAAGGCGACTGCTAATGATGTCTATTGACATCGACTCCAGGAAATGGAGTTTTAGACCCTTCAGGGGCCGAATTGTTTGCAAGGCACTTTGATGATAAAGTTGCTCACCTCCGTAGCAGTCTTGATGCCCCATCCACAGCTACTGTAGTCCTCAATGAGGTGTCCAGCGCAACATCTGCTGCAACTTCTTGGGAACGGTTTCAGTTGATGCGGCCTGATGATGTAGACAAGGTGTTTGCGATGATGCCGCCAGCAACATGTCCTTCTTGGCTTATTAAAGCTTGCCGAGGGGGTTTGACCAAGTGGATCCAGGGTGTGGTCAAAGCATCATTGCGGGAGGGAGTGGTTCCAACCGCCCTGAAAAAGGCGGGGATCCGACCACTCCTGAAAAAGCCCATCCTGGACCCATTGGTTTGTGACAACTAACGACCGGTTGCAAATACCCCCTTTTTAGGGAAGGTGATTGAAAGGGTTGTAGCGCAACAATTGCAGGTACTCTTGGATGAAACAGATTATCTTGACCCTTCCCAGTCTGGGTTCAGGCCTGGTTATGGGACTGAATCGGCCTTGGTCACCCTGATGGATGACCTTTATCGGGAGAAGGACAGGGGGAGTGCAACCCAGTTATTCTTACTTGATCTCTCAGCAGCTTTTGATACCATTGACCATGGTATCCTTCTGGGCCGACTTGGTGAGATGGGTATTGGAGGCACTGTTTTACAGTGGTTCCGATCCTATCTCCAGGGTTGCTTTCAGAGAATAGTATTGGGTGACTGTCTTTTGGCCCCCTGGCAGTTGTGCTGTGGGGTGCTGCAGGGTACCATCTTGTCCCCCATACTGTTTAACATCTATATGAAACCCTTGGGAGCGGTCATCAGGAGATTTGGGGCAAGGTGTCAGCAGTATGATGACGATACCCAGCTCTATTTCTCTGTAACATCTGAATCGGGAGAGGCCATGCAAGCCCTTGACCGCTGCCTGGACTCAATGGTGGGCTGGATGAGGGCCAATAAACTGAGCCTGAATCCTATCAAGACGGAGGCACTGTGAGTTGGTGGTTCCCGAGTTTGGATAATTGGTCAGTTGTCTGCTTTGGATGGCGACGTACTCCCTCTGAAAGAGCAGGTCCGTAGTCTGGGGGTGTTCCTGGGTCCATCTTTGTCGCTACAGGCCCAAGTGACCTCTGTGGCTCAGAGTGCCTTTTATCAGCTTTGGCTGGTAAGACAGCTGTGGCCATTTCTGGGCTGGGATCACCTGACCACTGTTGTCCATGCACTGGTAACCTCCAGGTTGGATTACTGTAATGCACTCTGTGTGGGGCTGCCCTTGAGGTTGGTCCGGAAGCTGCAGCTGGTGCAAAATACGACAGCGAGACTGCTCACTGGGGCAGGGTATCGTCAACATGTCACCCCGCTACTGGAAGAATTGCATTGGCTGCCCATTTGCTACCAGACCAAGTTCAAGGTTCTAGTTTTGGTGTACAAAGCCCTATATAGCTTGGGACCAGGATACCTGAAAGACCGTCTTACCCCTTATATACCCAGTCAATCACTGTGCTCTGAAGGTGAGGGCCTCCTGCAGATACCATCTTATCAGGAGGTCCGTTCCGCACAACATAGGATATGGACCTTCAGTGTGGCAGCACCTACACTTTGTAATTCCCTCCCCTTAAATATTAGGCAGGCATCATCTCTGTTATCTTTCGACACCTTTTGAAGACTTTTCTCTTTCAACAAGCCTTTTAAGTTGAGACCTATCCCAGTCTGCGTCTGTGTTGGAATTGCTTTCTAATGTGTTTTTTTAAAAAACAATGTTTTTAAACTCTTTTTAAAAGATATTTTAAAAGCTTTTTTTTAAAAAAATGTTTTTAAAGTTGTTTTGTTTTGGTGTATTTTAGGGTCTGTTTTTATGATGTTTTGATGTGTTTTTAGCGTTTCTGTTTGCCGCCCTGGGCTCCTGCTGGGAGGAAGGGCAGGATATAAATCAAATAATAAATAAATCAAATAATATAAATAGGCAGGGAGTTCCAAAGCATAGGTACTGCCATGCTGAAGGATCAATTTCTTATAAGAGCAGAACAAGTACTATGTGGCACCCATAACATGGAAAGTACACCTTGAACTTGGCCTGGTAGCAAATCGGCAACCAGTGCAGATTTCAGAGCAGAGGTATTATGTGCTGATAGGGTCTCATTCATGTCAGCCATCATCACACAGCATTCTGCACTAACTGCTGTGAGGTCATGTTGTGCTGCATGGGGATTTCTGTGACCCTGGCTAAGTGGCTGCCAGGATTTTTTTAGTTTTGGTTAGGAACCCTGACTGGTTGCAGGATGCTGAATTTTCTGCCTTACTCATATGAATCTTGTAGTTGGCATCATATTGTATTTAGGAAATCGCCACTGTCTTTTGGTGTTTTTTCTATTTGCATTTCATTTACCTTTATCCTCACTCCCTTTCATCCATAGAAGCCACAACAGTGGTTCCATGTCGTCAGCTTAACCTCCTTAAACCCACTGATGATGCACCTTGTTATATGCATGATGGTTTGTTTCTTGCAGAGAATTCACATACTGGGAAGTGTGGCTTCAATTGCTGTTGTTCCCAATCTACTGCCATGTGTGTTTTCTCTCTGTCAATTATTACTTGCTGCAACTGGGTTGGCTATCAAAGCGAGTTTATAACAGTCCACAGAGTAGGCAGGAAACAGTAGAGATCTTCTTCACTGTTACTCATTTCTCAAACCTCTTTCTGCAGTGAAGGGTTAAGTCTGTAAAGAGGTTTGGAGCGGCCATGTTAAAAGGCAGGCAGGACGGACATCCGAGGCAGGAGGTTGCCAACACTGCTTTGATAGGGATGTCGTTGCAGAGGATCCTTAGTCAAGCCTTACCAACAGCACAATCCTAACTATACGTACTCAGAGGTAAGTTCTATGGGGCTTAGTCCCTTAGTAAATATATTCAGAATTGCAGCCTTTAGGGGCATCCATCTTTACTCCTGAGTGTTCCCATCTAACATCTCCACGACACTAGGCTTTCTTCCTACAATGGCCTTCTGGTGACTGGCCTGGCTTGAGGGCACTTAAACCCTTCTTGCCGGAAGCAAGCAGGCTAGATTAAATGTTCCTTACCCAAGCTCTCTAAGCAGGTGAGAAGGAATGATCCCATAGCTTCAGCTGGACCTGGAAACATCCTCATTTAGCTAAGATTTCTGTCTTAATTTCCAATCAGAAAATCTTTTTTGTTTGAGTGGTATGCTCCAAGCAACTATGGTTGATGCTTAATGACATCATTAGGGCAGTTCTCCTATGACAGCACTAGGGCACACCCCCATGATATCACTAGGGCATGCCCATAGCATATCTCTGGGTTTGGGATACTTCTGACCTGGCAACCCTAGTGTGGACAGACCCTAAAAATACACATACCAGGTGTCAAATGCCAGGGTAAAGAGGTGTGTCTTCAGCATTCACCAAAAACTGTATAGTAAAGGTGACAGACACACCTCTGTGGGGAAGGAGTTCAATCCCCTCTTTTGGGCCACCCCCACCAAGCTTCTGAGGGTGATAGAAATACCAAGAGGGCCCCCTCTGCTGATCTTAGCACCTGGGAGGGTCTACAGAGGAGGACATGGCCTTTTTAGATATTTGGGACCTAATTTTTTTTGAGCTTTAAATATTAGTATGAGCACCTTAAGAACATAAGAACATAAGAAGAGCCTGCTGGATCAGGCCAGTGGCCCATCTAGTCCAGCATCCTGTTCTCACAGTGGCCAACCAGGTGCCTGGGGGAAGCCCGCAAGCAGGACCCGAGTGCAAGAACACTCTCCCCTCCTGAGGCTTCCGGCAACTGGTTTTCAGAAGCATGCTGCCTCTGACTAGGGTGGCAGAGCACAGCCATCATGGCTAGTAGCCATTGATAGCCCTGTCCTCCATGAATTTGTCTAATCTTCTTTTAAAGCCATCCAAGCTGGTGGCCATTACTGCATCTTGTGGGAGCAAATTCCATAGTTTAACTATGCGCTGAGTAAAGAAGTACTTCCTTTTGTCTGTCCTGAATCTTCCAACATTCAGCTTCTTTGAATGTCCACGAGTTCTAGTATTATGAGAGAGGGAGAAGAACTTTTCTCTATCCACTTTCTCAATGCCATGCATAATTTTATACACTTCTATCATGTCTCCTCTGACCCGCCTTTTCTCTAAACTAAAAAGCCCCAAATGCTGCAACCTTTCCTCGTAAGGGAGTCGCTCCATCCCCTTGATCATTCTGGTTGCCCTCTTCTGAACCTTTTCCAACTCTATAATATCCTTTTTGAGATGAGGCGACCAGAACTGTACACAGTATTCCAAATGCGGCCTCACCATAGGTTTATACAACGGCATTATGATATCGGCTGTTTTATTTTCATTACCTTTCCTAATTATCGCTAGCATGGAATTTGCCTTTTTCACAGCTGCCGCACACTGGGTCGACATTTTCATCGTGCTGTCCACTACAACCCCGAGGTCTCTCTCCTGGTCGGTCACCGCCAGTTCAGACCCCATGAGCGTATATGTGAAATTAAGATTCTTTGCTCCAATATGCATAATTTTACACTTGTTTATATTGAATTGCATTTGCCATTTTTCTGCCCATTCACTCAGTTTGGAGAGGTCTTTTTGGAGCTCTTCGCAATCCCTTTTTGTTTTAACAACCCTGAACAATTTAGTGTCATCAGCAAACTTGGCCACTTCACTGCTCACTCCTAATTCTAGGTCATTAATTAACAAGTTGAAAAGTACAGGTCCCAATACCAATCCTTGAGGGACTCCACTTTCTACAGCCCTCCATTGGGAGAACTGTCCGTTTATTCCTACTCTCTGCTGTCTGCTTCTTAACCAATTTCTTATCCACAAGAGGACCTCTCCTCTTATTCCATGACTGCTAAGCTTCCTCAGACGCCTTTGGTGAGGTACCTTGTCAAACGCTTTTTGAAAGTCTAAGTACACTATGTCCACTGGATCACCTCTATCTATATGCTTGTTGACACTCTCAGAGAATTCTAATAGGTTACTGAGACAGGACTTTCCCTTGCAGAAGCCATGCTGGCTCTGCTTCAGCAAGGCTTGTTCTTCTATGTGCTTAGTTAACCTTGACATGGGCCCAGAAATGAACTGGCAACCCATGAAACCATTTTAAAATGGGTTATACACAATCTAAATGGAACCTCAGTCAATAATCTTGATGCTGTATTTTGGACCAATTGAAGTTTGCAAGGCATCTTCAAGGGCAGTCCCACATAGAGCCCACTGCAATAGTGCAGTAATTATATGCACTATTTTGTAGGGCATTATATGACATCATGAACGAAACATCCCCCCCCTTGTGCTTTCCTGTGCAGCTGTCTTCTTGTAGAGCTCAGAAAATCCAACTTTCCGAATAAAATAGCTGTGCTATTTCCCCAGGTACAGGTGGGCTATCATGTCATATTATGGCTGGCTAGGACCTATCTAGATTGTTCTAAAGCAGGGATCACCAATCTTTTTGGACCAAAGGGCACATTTCAAATTTTGAAAGAGTGCTGGGGGCACCAAACACAAAATGGCTACAATGGGGGCATGGTATAACCCAAAGTTAGTGAGTGGTCATGGTGAAGCTTTTCCCATAACTGTATTTCCATACTAGAAAGGGTTTGACCTGTTGAACTTCTGCCTGCCATAGAGCTGTTAAAGGCACAAGAACCATTTTTTCCTCAGTGCCAACCCTAAACCAAAGCCTAGGCTGCAATCCTATACCCACTTACCTGGAAGCAAACACCATTAAACATAAAGAGACTTAACTTCTGAATAGACATGTATGCCATTCTTGCTCTAGTATATTGAAGAAGACTGAGCAGAGATGAGAATGGGGAATGAGACATCAAAAGTCCTTCTCCCTTTTCTTTAGATCATCCATTTCACCCCCACTGTCATATAAATAATACCGTTAGCAATATGATTCTGTGCTGTCTTCTGGGGATGTCACTAAAGGTCTTCACAGGTGCCATGACGGCCGCAGATGACAGGTTGGAGACTCATGCTCTAAAGGTTTCATTTCCTTCTCTATGGTCTTTCTCACTAGGAAGCAATTATTCACTTTAACCCTTTCTTTTCCAAATAGAGTTGCCTTAATAGCCAAACCCAGAGCCGCCCCTAGGCACTGGGAAGTGGGGCAGTTGCCCCCAGCCCCGCGCTTTGGGGGACTCCACACTTGGCGATCTGCGTATATAGAGAAGCTGGGCTGCGGCAGGGGTTTCTCTCTCTTTTCAGCTGTGTAGCGGCCATCTCGCCAGCCGCTTCCCCAGCTGATTTTGGGCAGGAAATTTGAATTTCCTGTTCTTGGGAAATCTCCCGCTCTTTGGCTGCATGCTTGAGCGGTTTTTTCCCTATCCTGCCTGCCCGCTCATCAGCCGGGCAGTCGGTGTGCAGAGCTTAGCAAGCTAATTTTAGGCAGGAGGTTTGAATCCCCTGCTCTTCGGCTGCGTGCCTGAGTGGCTTCCCTGTGCTACCATCCGCTCGTCAGCTGTGCAGCAGGTTTACAGTGCTTGCCAGCTTATTCTGGGTGGGAGGTTTGAATCTCCCGCTCTTTGGCTGCGTGCTGGACCGTGTTCCGTGTGGTGTCGTTTACGTTAGTAAGAAACTATTCGTGCAGTGTAGCGTGAAAATAGCGTATCTAGTACTGTTCACGTTGAGGGGAAAAAATAGTGCCAAGACAACAGACCAGAGCTTGGAAAAGTTACTTTTTTGAACTATAACTCCCATCAGCCCCAGCCAGCATGGCCACTGGATTGGGCTGATGGGAGTTGTAGTTCAAAAAAGTAACTTTTCCAAGCTCTGCAACAGACGCATGAATTTGATTATAAATAATTGTGCCACTAGTTCATTTGAGTGTCGACAACTAAAACGTAAGTACCACTGCATCTCCTTTTTTCTTAATTCATTTTTTGTTTACATTGTGATAATTTCATTTTAATTTCATAGATCTATCTATAATTTATTATTATTATAGATATTTATAATGAATGCAAGTCGAGATCAAGATAAAAACAGAAAATACAAAAGTGGTGCTCATAAGGGATAAAAGGCTGAGAAGAAAAAAGAAATAGAAAATGTTCAAAGAGATGGGCTGCTTAAATTTTTGAAGACAGCAAAAAATGAGGGTGATCAGAATTCTGTGGAGTCGCTTACAGTTTATGAACAGGACATGTTAAATTCCACTGAAAATGAAACGTATTCTCGTAATATATCAACTTCAACTGAAGCACATGAAATCTGTGAAGCATCATGTTCTTTACATAATACAAACTTAATCGATGAACACAGAGAAAATAATGAAGAAAAGTGCGCGTATAAAATAAATAAAATCTCTCTCTCTAAATATATATATAGAGAGAGAAAGAATGTGGGGGGGCAACTATGCTTTTGCCCCGGGCCCCGCACATGCTAAGGGCGGGCCTGCCCAAACCTTCTCCCCCTTTCCAAATTGCAGGGGGGCATTAGAGTGAGTATATGAGGAAGGAGTATTTAACCCTTTCTTCATACCCAATGGTTCATATGAAAATCCACAAAACCACAACATTTGGGGGTTGGGAAGTGTGACTGCCCACTTGGCTGCAAAGTGTTAGAAGTCTGGAAATGGGTTGTTATTCCACTTCCATCTTAAAAAAAGAACAAAGACTAGCTGCTGCTAAATTGCTAATATCTAGAAGCACCCTTAGTGAGTTAATTCATTACCACCATGTTTGTTTTAATCCCAGGTTTTCACACCTTTAGATCACTACAATAATGTAGATCTTCAGAGAGTGAGAGTGTATCCAAACTTATTTACTTGCTTTTAGTTTGAATAATTGATTCAAGATAGAACAGATTGCATATCATACCTGATCAATCCCTTGCCCTGTTTTGCAAGCTTCTCTCCAGTGCTTATCTTGCATAATTACAATGTACAGTGCATTCTCAGACTAACGTTAGCTAAGACTGCAGTAGAGATAATTGGCAGTCACCCAATCCAGGCAACTGAGGTAAAGTGGCCAAAAGAACCAATCCAAAGACATGACTTCAAGCTTGCCTACTTTAAGACTGTGTTTAGGGAACCTGGTTGAGGTAAGAAAACACACTGCTTACTTTATACCAAGACCAAGCTATGGCTAATACAATATATCTCATTAAGATTAATTAGGACCACATCTGCACCATACATTTAAAGCTCTATTACATCCCTTTAAACCAGCGTTACCCAACCTTTTTTGAGCCAACGCCCCTTTGCAAAATCTTTTTGTGCCCAACTCCCCCCTCAGATTAAGTATATGCCAATGTTTCCTATTCTTCCCTTAAAATATGAGTAATGCATAAAAGGTATTTTCAATGATTATTACTGATAGTTTTTATCATGCCTTTTGATTGCACAGATTACACACTGAATTCTTAGTATGATTTATTAATATACATACATAGTTATAGAAAAGTAAACATCACATAAACAACGGGTAGCGAGTGTGTCCCATTCCTGAAGAAAACTAGTGAATAACTGTCTGCATCACCCGTCTGCACATGGCACTCATCCGTTGGAAGACTGCGCCCTCCACCAAGACACCCAGCTTATCAAACACTCTCTCCTGATTGGTTCCAACATCCCTCAAGACAGCATCAGAACATTACCTAGTGCCAGGGCATGGCTAATATCCCCATTCCTTGATATGACACTGGCCGCTATCCAGAATTTCTTTACTAAAGAGCACACACTATTTATAGTGTTATTTCCATTAATTGAGACTATTAAATACATTCTAACTGGGGACAAAACAGTTTAAAAATTAATGATTAATGTATTAAATAAAATTAAACTTAAATGCTTCAACTGTCGCATCAGACCGCCAAATGTCAATGCCCCCCAATGAACCCAAATGCTCCCCTAAAGTTTGTAGTCATGCCAATGACCCCCTGAAAGGCTGTAATGCCCCCCAGGGGGGCGCTACCGCCCACATTGGGAATCGCTGCTTTAAACAGTCATGGCCTCCCCCAAAGAATCTTGGAAACTGTAGGTTTTTTTAAGGGTGCTATTGAGTTGTCAGGAGATGACTATTCCCCTCACAGAGCTACAATTTGCAGAGTTCCCTGGAAGAGGGACTGATTGTTAAACTACTCTGTAAATTGTAGCTCCATGAAGGGAATAGGGATTTCCTAACAACTCTCAGCAAACTGCAGTTCCTAGGATTCTTTGGGGGAAGGCCATAACTGTTAAAGTGGTATAGCAGTGCTTTAAATGGTACAGATGTGGGTTAGAAATACGAGCAATTAATTGACACTGGGTTTTAGGAACCTGCATAGAACACGCTTCTGCATTGATTAACATGGCCTGGTGCTGGTCTCCTTAATTCAGAGTTCACTTTCCTTCCTCCAAGTCTAACACAATTCCAATCCAGAATTCATACCCAGTTCACAAAAAATAGATGAACAGTGAAACACAAAAGATATAGATGTATAGCTGTTTAACACATGTAAGAACATAAGAACATAAGAAGAGCCTGCTGGATCAGGCCAGTGGCCCATCTAGTCCAGCATCCTGTTCTCACAGTGGCCTACCAGGTGCCTGGGGGAAGCCCGCAAGCAGGACCCCAGTGCAAGAACACTCTCCCCTCCTGAGGCTTCCGGCAACTGGTTTTCAGAAGCATGCTGCCTCTGACTAGGGTGGCAGAGCACAGCCATCATGGCTAGTAGCCATTGATAGCCCTGTCCTCCATGAATTTGTCTAATCTTCTTTTAAAGCCGTCCAAGCTGGTGGCCATTACTGCATCTTGTGGGAGCAAATTCCATAGTTTAACTATGCGCTGAGTAAAGAAGTACTTCCTTTTGTCTGTCCTGAATCTTCCAACATTCAGCTTCTTTGAATGTCCACGAGTTCTAGTATTATGAGAGAGGGAGAAGAACTTTTCTCTATCCACTTTCTCAATGCCATGCATAATTTTATACACTTCTATCATGTCTCCTCTGACCCGCCTTTTCTCTAAACTAAAAAGCCCCAAATGCTGCAACCTTTCCTCGTAAGGGAGTCGCTCCATCCCCTTGATCATTCTGGTTGCCCTCTTCTGAACCTTTTCCAACTCTATAATATCCTTTCTGAGATGAGGCGACCAGAACTGTACACAGTATTCCAAATGCGGCCTCACCATAGATTTATACAACGGCATTATGATATCGGCTGTTTTATTTTCAATACCTTTCCTAATTATTGCTAGCATGGAATTTGCCTTTTTCACAGCTGCCGCACACTGGGTCGACATTTTCATCGTGCTGTCCACTACAACCCCGAGGTCTCTCTCCTGGTCGGTCACCGCCAGTTCAGACCCCATGAGCGTATATGTGAAATTAAGATTGTTTGCTCCAATATGCATAATTTTACACTTGTTTATATTGAATTGCATTTGCCATTTTTCCGCCCATTTACTCAGTTTGGAGAGATCTTTTTGGAGCTCTTCGCAATCCCTTTTTGTTTTAACAACCCTGAACAATTTAGTGTCGTCAGCAAACTTGGCCACTTCACTGCTCACTCCTAATTCTAGGTCATTAATGAACAAGTTGAAAAGTACAGGTCCCAATACCGATCCTTGAGGGACTCCACTTTCTACAGCCCTCCATTGGGAGAACTGTCCGTTTATTCCTACTCTCTGCTTCCTGCTTCTTAACCAATTCCTTATCCACAAGAGGACCTCTCCTCTTATTCCATGACTGCTAAGCTTCCTCAGACGCCTTTGGTGAGGTACCTTGTCAAACGCTTTTTGAAAGTCTACTATGTCCACTGGATCACCTCTATCTATATGCTTGTTGACACTCTCAAAGAATTCTAATAGGTTACTGAGACAGGACTTTCCCTTGCAGAAGCCATGCTGGCTCTGCTTCAGCAAGGCTTGTTCTTCTATGTGCTTAGTTAATCTAGCTTTAATAATACTTCCTACCAGTTTTCCAGGACAGAAGTTAAGCTAACTGGCCTGTAATTTCCGGGATCCCCTCTGGATCCCTTTTTGAAGATTGGCGTTACATTTGCCACTTTCCAGTCCTCAGACACGGAGGAGGACCCGAGGGACAAGTTACATATTTTAGTTAGCAGATCAGCAATTTCACCTTTGAGTTCTTTGAGAACTCTCAGGTGGATGCCATCCGGGCCCGGTGATTTGTCAGTTTTTATATTGTCCATTAAGCTTAGAACTTCCTCTCTCGTTACCACTATTTGTCTTAGTTCCTCAGAATCCCTTCCTGCAAATGTTAGTTCAGGTTCAGGGATCTGCCCTATATCTTCCACTGTGAAGACAGATGCAAAGAATTCATTTAGCTTCTCTGCAATCTCCTTATCGTTCTTTAGTACACCTTTGACTCCCTTATCATCCAAGGGTCCAATTGTCTCTCTAGATGGTCTCCTGCTTTGAATGTATTTATAGAATTTTTTGTTGTTGGTTTTTATGTTCTTAGCAATGTGCTCCTCAAATTCATTTTTAGCATCCCTTATTGTCTTCTTGCATTTCTTTTGCCAGAGTTTGTGTTCTTTTTTATTTTCTTCATTCGGACAAGACTTCCATTTTCTGAAGGAAGACTTTTTGCCTCTAAGAGCTTCCTTGACTTTGCTCGTTAACCATGCTGGCATCTTCTTGGCCCTGGCGGTACCTTTTCTGATCTGCAGTATGCACTCCAGTTGAGCTTCTAATATAGTGTTTTTAAACAACTTCCAAGCATTTTCGAGTGATGTGACCCTCTGGACTTTGTTTTTCAGCTTTCTTTTTACTAATCCCCTCATTTTTGTGAAGTTTCCTCTTTTGAAGTCAAATGTGACCATGTTGGATTTTCGTGGCAATTGGCCAGTTACATGTATGTTTAATTTAATAGCACTGTGGTCACTGCTCCCAATCGGTTCAACAACACTTACATCTCGCACCAGGTCCCGGTCCCCACTGAGGATTAAGTCCAGGGTTGCCGTCCCTCTGGTCGGTTCCATGACCAACTGATCTAGGGAATAGTCATTTAGAATATCTAGAAACTTTGTTTCTTTGTCATGACTGGAACACATATGCAGCCAGTCTATGTCCGGGTAGTTGAAGTCACCCATTACTACCACATTTCCTAGTTTGGATGCTTCCTCAATTTCATATCTCATCTCAAGGTCTCCCTGAGCATTTTGATCAGGGGGACGATAGATCGTTCCCAGTATTAAGTCCCTCCTGGGGCACGGTATCACCACCCACAACGATTCTGTGGAGGAGTCTGCCTCTTTTGGGGTTTCGAGCTTGCTTGCTTGTGCTGCAGAGGTCTGGATTCACTAAGGCTGCAGTCCTAAACTTATCTGGGAATAAGACCCATTGAACTCAAAACAACTTAGTTCTGAGTAGAAATGTATAATATCTGTTAAAGCAACAAACAAGCAATAATGATTTGATCTATTCTTTGGAAGTAGGTCTCTCACATATCCTTACGCCAAATTGTCCAATCTGCTTAATTTGGCATAGATATGAAAAATTCTAGGTTACAATTTTGCTAGGCAGGAGTACCATTCCTCAAAGTTGCTACATCATCACATATGTTCTGGCTACAAATATGGTTTTCATTCACATCTTTACATGAGATCAGCTATCAATAAGTGGGGAAACCTTTTTACTTTAGATTCATCTGTTTATTCTCCTTGTAATATATGCAGTTTACTCAGAAACAAATCCTACCAGCTTCAACTGGACATTTTCTGATATTGTACATCAGCACAACTATAGCATCTTCTTTAAACAAAATTGTTTGAGATGTCACACAATACTGGCTTGAACAAAAGGAAAAGCTACAGGAAGAACTGAACTGAGAAGCATTCTGTTCCTCTAACAGATGTCAGAACAGTGAGAATTTTTTCACCCAAAATTTATAGCTTGCTGGCAAGGACTGTCCCCAGCACAGCAGAAGAGGCCAGCGAGTCAATAAATCTCCATTATCTGAATCATTAGAAACATCCCTAGTTGGCAATACACAAAAATGCAATTGAGGATATTCCGTCTTTTCACCTCTTCTTGTTTCTAAAAGAGTGCCTAGCTAGAACAAGTTTTACAAAAAGCCTTGTGCACAAATGTTATTTTGTAGAATTTAAAAGTTAGTACAAGCAATGATGGCTATTCTAAATACTATTTCAGTTTTGGGATAACTCTATAGGGGGAGACAATGAGGGAGATGAATGTTTTCCCATATAATTGAGAAATAAACTTTTCAACTTTGTACTGAGCTTCTGTGATGGCACAGAGTCATTAGAGATGCTAACACAGCTAGTTAAAATGAAATTAATAACAGAATCCCTCTTTTGCTCCTGGTAGAGAGAATACCAGAAGTCCTTCTTGCCTTCTGTAACTCTTATAACTAAATGCCAGGTTACAACATACAGAAGTTCTCTCCAGAACATCAGATTCCAGAGAATCTGGAATAGCTTAACCTTAGTGTCTTACTCCTTCTCTAGGATGCACACCTTACCGTGGTGAGGGGATCTGAGAGCATCGAAGAAGCTGAGAGCAATGCCGTCAGGAATCTAGACCAAGAGGCTAGACTCCTAGCAGGGGCACCCAAGGTGGAATGGTCAAAGCTTAGACACCAGACTAAGATGTATCCAAACTCAGAGAAAGGCAATGGTAAACCACCTCTGAATACCTTTTACCGTGAAAACTCTATGAACAGAGTATCCAAAATGCAACGCAAGATAGTGCTGGAAGATGAGACCCTCCAGGTCAGATGGCACGCAGCGAGCTACTGGGGAAGACAAGTATGAGTGGCGCTGTGACTAATGATGCCACTGGGTCAAAGCCGAAAGGAAGCCGAGAGGCTGATGTGCACAGATGCGAAAGGAGAGTCCAGAGTTGTACAATGTGCACAACAGGAACATGGAATGCGAGAAGCATGAACTAGGGAAAGTTAGAAATTGTCAAGCAAGAAATGGAACACATCAACATTACAATACTTGGCATAAGTGAATTAAAATGGACGGGAATGGGACACTTTCAATCAGGCAGCTACAAAATATTTTATGCAGGAAATGAGAAATTAAGAAACAGGGTTGCTTTAATAGTGAGAAGTGATGTAGCAAAAGCAATTAGAGCTATAATGCAAGGTCTGAGCGAGTGAAATCAATGAGATTAAACAGGAAATCTATTAACATAACCATCATCCAAGTCTATGCTGCAATGGCAAACACAGAAGAAGAGGAATTGGAGAGATTTTACGCAGAGGTACAGGAAGAAATTGATCACACACCAAAACAAGATGTTTTGATAATCATGGGGGACTGGAATGCAACAGTAGGGACCAGAGAAGAACTAGAAATTGTGGGGAAATGGAACTTGGGTGATAGAAATGAAGCAGGAGAAAGACTTATTGAATTCTGTGAAGCCAATAATTTGTTTCTTGCAAACACATTTTTTGAGCAACCGAAAAGACTGTACACGTGGACATCACCAGATGGGAATCAAATTGATTATATAATTGGTGGCAGAAGATGGAGACTGCAGTAAAGTTCATGAACTGGTAATATCAAGAATCAGAGTAAAGCTAAACAAAGCAATCACAATGCCAAAATACAATTTAAATAACATCACAGAAGAATATAAAGATCAAATAAGGAACAGCTTTGAGGCTTTAAACTTAGTTTACAGAGAACCAGAAAAACTATGGAGTGAAGTCAGAGACATCATCAGGGAAGAATGCAAAAAGACAATTCCTCTAGTTAAAAAGAGAGAAAGACCTCAATGGATGACTGAAGAAACTCTTAAAATGGTTAAAGAGAGAAGGAAAGCAAAAGCAAAAGACATAGAAACACGGTCAGAACCCTAAATGCAACAATACAGCGATTAGTATGTAGGGACAAAGAGAACTATTACAATAGTTACTGTACAGAAATAGAAGAGGACACCAAAAAAGGTAGAACAAAGTCCTTATTCCAAAAGATTAGAGAAATTAAAGGGAAATTTAAACCAAGAAACAAATTATTGGCTTCACAGAATTCAATAAGTCTTTCTCCTGCTTCATTTCTGTCTCCTAGGCCCCATTTCCCCACAATTCCTAGTTCTTCTCTGTTCCCTACTTTTGCATTCCAATCCCCCATGATTATCAGCACATCTTGTTTTGGTGCGTGATCAATTTCTTCTTGTACTTCTGCATAAAATCTCTCCAATTCCTCCTCTTCTGTGTTTCACATCGGAGCATAGACTTGGATGATGGTTATGTCGATAGGTTTCCCATTTAATCTCATTGGTATAACTCGCTCAGACCTTGCATTGTACCTCCTAACTGCTTTTGCTACATCACTTCCCACTATTAAAGCAACCCCATTTCTTCTTAATTTCTCATTTCCTGCATAAAATATTTTGTATCTGCTTGATTGAAAATGTCCCATTCCTGTTCATTTTAGTTTGCTCACACCAAGTATTGTAATGTTGATGCGTTCCATTCCTTGCTTGACAATTTCTAACTTTCCCTGGTTCATGCTTCTCACATTCCATGTTCCTATTTTGTGCATTGTACAACTCCGGACTCTCCTTTCGCATCTGTGCGCATCAGCATCTGGGCTTCCTTTCGGCTTTGACCCAGCTGTGTCATTAGTCACAACGCTACTCGTACTTGTCCTTTGTTCTTCCCCAGTAGCTCAGAGAGTGCCTTCTGACCTGGAAGGTCTCATCTTTCAGCACTATGTCATGTTGCATTTTGGATACTCTGTTCACAGAGTTTTCATGGTAAGAGATATTCAGAGGTGGTTTACCATTACCTTCCTCTGAGTTTGGATGCATCTTAGTCTGGTGTCCAAGCTTTGACCATTCCGCCTTGGGTGCCCCTGCTAGAAGTCTAGTCCAGCCTTTCCCAACCGGTGTGCCTTCAGATGTTGTTGGATCACAACTCTCATCAGCCTCAGCCATTGGCAATGCTGGCTGAGGCTGATGGGAGTTGTGGTCCAACAACATCTAGAGGCACACTGGTTGGGAAAGGCTGGTCTAGCCTCTTGGTCTAGACTCCTGACGGCATTGCTCTTAGCTTGTTCAACACTTTCAAACCCCCTCACCACGTTAAGGTGTGCATCCTAGAGAGGTTAAATATATATCCCAATTCCAAAGAAAGGGGATCCCAAGGAATGCAGTAATTATCGAACTATTGCCTTAATATCCTATCAAGTAAAGTAATGCTCAAGATTCTACTATAAAGGCCGTTACCATATATGGATCGAGAAGTGCCAGATGTCCAAGCTGGATTTAGAAAGGGAAAAGGTACCAGAGATCATATCACAAACATACATTAGATAATGAAACGGACCAAGGAATTTCAGAAGAAAATCACCTTGTGCTTCATAATTGCAGCAAAGCCTTTGATTGCATAGATCATGAAAAACTATGGAATGCTTTAAAAGAAATGGGGGTGCCACAGCATCCAGAGAATAGCACAATCTATACTCTGCACAATGCTGGCTGAGGCTGATGGGAGTTGTGGTCCAACAACATCTGTAAGGACAGAATATGGAGAAACCGATTGGTTCCCCTTCAGAAGGGGTGTGAGACAGGGGTGTATTTGATCACCCTATTTATTTAATCTATATGCAGAACATATCATATGGAAAGTGGGATTGGACCAAGATGAAGGAGGTGTAAAAATTGGAGGTAGATATATCAATAATTTAAGATATGCAGATGATACCATACTACTAGCAGAAACCAGTAATTATCTGAAACGAAAGCTGTTGAAAGTTAAAGAGGAAAGCACAAAAGCAGGTCTACAGCTAAATGTCAAGAAGAGTAAAATAATGACAACAGAAGATTTATGTAACTTTACAGTTGACAATGAGGACATTTAACTTGTCAAGGATTATCAATACCTTGGCACAGTCATGAACCAAAATGGAGACAATAGTCAAGAAATCAGAAGAAGGGTAGGACTGGGGAGGGCAGCTATGAGAGAACTAGAAAAGGTCCTCAAATACAAAGATCACTAAACGCTGAAGTCAGGATCATTCAGACCATGGTATTCCTGATCTCTATGTATGGATGTGAAAGTTGGACAGTGAAAAAAGCAGTAAGAGAAAATTTAACTCATTTGAAATGTGGTATTGGGGAAAACATTTGCGGATACCATGGACCGCAAAAGACAAATAATTGGGTGTTAGAACAAATTAAACCAGATCTATCACTAGAAGCTAAAATGATGAAACTGAAGTTATCATACTTTCAACATATAGTGAGAAGACATGATTCACTAGAAAAGATAATAATGCTGGGAAAAACTGAAGGGAACAGAAAAAGAGGAAGACCAAACAAGAGATGGATTGATTCCATAAAGGAAGCCACAGAACTGAACTTACAAGATCGGAACAGAGTGGTTCATGACAGATGCTCTTGGAGGTTGCTGATTCATAGGGTTGCCGTAAGTCATAATAGACTTGAAGGCACATAACAACAAGTGTCTTACTCCAATAACTTTTAGGACATGCCAATATAGCAAGCTTCTAGATTCCAATGGATGCCTTTTTTGAGTAATGCTAATTTCTTATTTTAAGAAGAATGATCATTTTAGAAACTCATAACAGCAGAGCAGGATGTATTCTCCTGAACCCATTCCAGAAATAAAGGGAATACCACAAGTACAATATCAAAATGACCCAATTTTGAAGAAAAAAATCATCCACAGACTACTATATTAAATAATAACTTTAAACAACATAGATTACTGCTGTATTCCCATGAAGAATTAAATCCTTATAAAAGGTTATCACAACTATAAAACAAAATTAAATGTTAACATTTTTCATATAAGTAGCAGCTTTGTAAACAACAAGGAAGAAAAACACAGATCATGCCTACTTTTAGACCAGCTACACTTTTAGACCAGAGATAACAATGACACTCCTACCACTTTACATCTATTCAAAGAGCATTGCATGTATTTTCTTATGATTCTTCTTAGTGAGACAGCCTAGTCATCCAGCTCAAATGCTTTTAGGTTCTTGATGAGGCATCACACTCAGCTGGATCTTACCTCCTTCTTTCACTGCAATCTCTGTGAGTGAATCAAAACAGCTGGAGGCCTTTCCTTACTTCTGAGCAAGATTTAACTCTATCATTTAACCCAGAGTGTACACCACCTCACATAAGGGCACAGTACTGGGTAATGAGATTGTCCTAATACTGAGCTACTAAGTCAGACATTCTCAACAAAAGTAGTAGGTGGCCAGTTTACTTCTCCCCCCTCCCCCTTTAAAAGATCCTGAAACATATATCTTAGGCAGCATTCAACCTTCTCAGGGGAGATTTAAGGCAGTGGCTCAAACACATGCAACTACGGTTACCAATTGATGGGATGGGGGAGCAGCATGACCTGTTCTTATGCCTTTAACAGCAGCCTGATCTACAGCAGGGATGGAGAACCTGCAGCCTACTACATGAATTTGGACTGCAACTCCCATTATTCCTAATCATTGGCCATGCTGATTGGGCTGATAGGAATTGTAGGCCAACAGCATCTGGACTCTGGAGGGCCGCAAGTTCTCCACCCCTGACCTAAAGGAATTGGCAGTTGAGGCTTTTCATAGCACGTTCATACTGATTATCTCCTAATGTCTACAGATCAAGCTGCTGTAAAGGCACAGAAGCAGGGGCCTTTAATGAATCTCTTTCCATTATTTAAGATCAGCCTACCCTTCTTTTACACAGCCATTAGTATCTGCTCAGATGTATTTCATTCTTGTGTTATGGATTCCAAGGATGAGGCCTGTCATTTAGGACAGATTCTGAGTCTCATTCTTGGTGACCCCTGGCTTGACTGAAAGTGATGTTACAGTGGTTATTAAGCCAAGGTTTGAGACCAGGTATTTGAAGGAGGGAAGAGCTCAAGCTCTGTAATGTCTACTAACCTGGTGGTGTAAGGGAGTGAATGCAGTATTGACAATTAACTAAACTAACCCCCCACCCACCCATATGCACACTAGCTGTAAATATGCCTCCTGTCTTCCTCTGTGCTCCTGCCTCAGATTTCAGTATTCTTAATCATCTACCATAAGAAGGGCTGCAAAGTTCACTGCTCTTACATACAACTGTACATACTGATGTTTAATGTGGATTTGAAGCTGCTTGTGGCTCCATTTTTTATTTTGCAGAAACAATACACATGACATTCTCCTCATACAAGTGGCAGCCTGCACCTTCCCCCTGCTAAATTCAGATTTTCCCAATCTGCAGATCCAATATGACATTGCATAACTGACTGTGGCTGTACTGAAGTGTTTTTTGTGTGGATGGGTTCTTTTATGTATGTGTGTGTGCAGTGATATTTCACTGGGCGCTATCTATTGCCACGCCTCCTACTTCCATTTTGTTTTTATCAAATGAAAGAAATGAATGCTGCCCGCCTCTTACCACTGGTTGTTGCTGAAGGCATGGTATTTTTATTTTTAAAACTGCTATTTTGCACAGAACTGCTCTTGCACATAAAAGCTATACTTAAAAAAAATGCCCTTGCATGTACAGTAGGTGGGAAAGGAAAGGGGGTGGAAACGAAGTGGCAGCCTTTTCATGTGAATGACTCCAAATACTTGCCTGGCTTGGAGTGTAGGTCTGTAGCTGGGTGGGGGGTAAATAGTGGCACCGCCCCTCAAAGAGCTGTGCTTCTCCCCTCCCAGAATTTTTTGGGAAATTGTCTTCTTTTTAATTTGAAGGTTTTCAAGGAAGAAAATCCCAGAATCTCTAGATTAAGGGTGACTAACCTTTTTTAGTTTGAGGACTACATGCCAGTGGTGGGTGTGGCCAAAAATAGGAGTGGTCACCATACGCTCTTGCACACAAGCTCTTACATACACACACAGAGGATATGGACACACACACACACACACACACACACACACACACACACACACACACACACACACACACACGGTATGTGCCCAGGTGCACAGTTCCTCCTCAATTGATCCATTCAGATCAGGTGAGGAAGCAGGAGGGGTTATCAACATTTGCATCCCTGCTAGGGCTCGGGTCTCTGCCCAATCCTGCACTGTGTCTACTTTTGTTTGAATATTTTTGCCACCACTCCCAAAAGTGGTGGGATCTGGGAGAAAAGTCAGAAAATTTTGCTTGGGGGCCCAGATTAGGGCTCTGAACTGGAGGTTGACCATCCCCCTTAGAGATTGTATCTCTAGAAATTGATGAAATGTAGTTGGGATTTCAAAATGAAATTTTAGCTGAATCCCACCATTTTACAAAGTAAACTCAGAGCTTTTTTATCTACAGTGAACTGTTGATCAACCCCAACCTGAATATATTTTTACGCTTTGTATGCTATCAACAATACTTTATAATTATTATTTAAAAGCATATCCTATAACTTTTCCTGATAACCTCCTTGTAGTTATGATAATCAACACACAGTAGTATGAATAAGTTCTTATCAGTGAGGAAGAGCAATGTACTATCATTATTTGCCAGGTCTTTGGGCAGTTTTACATGCACATAATGTAAATATCCAGTCCACATGGCCTAGAATATATTTAAGAACAAATCTCTTCCACTTTCTAACCTGCACTAATGACATTCACACATGCACATAAATAGCTGACAGAAACTCAATAGTACTTTTAGTGTCCTGTGTGAAAACATCCTTTGATATGTTTAAAATGGCATTGACTTGTACTGGACTATCATACCATTGACTTGTGTTCATTTTACTATTCCCAGAACATTGTGCTAATTTGACTTCCTAGACCAGCCTAGTATATATGTACATTTTTTTAAAGTCACACACAAAAAATCCTGCTGCCTGGCTCTGTGATGTGGCATCTTGTGTGGTGGAACCAGCATGAGACAGTTCAACCTGATCAAATCGTATTTGCAAGGCTGGTAGAATCAGCTATTGCTCTCTTGCTCATCTAAATTCATTTTTTTGTCTTTGGTATGCCTCCTAATTGACTGAGCTTCTTTTTTTTTTTACTCAAAACTTCTAAGTACGTTTGCTAACTGACCAGAATAGAATTAAAGCCAGGCTTTGCTCCTGTATCTTTGATAGGTAGAAACCAACAGGTGAAGCTTTTCATGTCATAGAGGTAAACGCCATCACTTGCTTATGGCTGTAGCTCCAACTGCTGTTAAAAGGGTAGCCACAGGACCTGGTTGATTTAAGAGTCATTTGCAGTTTTTTTCAGTATTGTGTCACCTTCAAAATTATGCAAGTGAAAATGTCCATTCCTTCAACAAAGTTGGAAACAAACAGCACTGCACCATACAAAAGTACCACATTATGCATTTCCAGTATGAACCTGAGTCATTATTCCTTCTGAATGTGATGCTTCAGAAATTTCCACATAGTGAGTTATGGGATACTAGACCATATTGGATGACATGAACTGTGATGCAAATAGAATAAAGAAAGCTTGTTCATAAAATGATTTTTTTAATTAATAAGAACATAAGAAGAGCCTGATAGATCAGCCGGTGGCCCATCTAGTCCAGCATCCTGTTCACACAGCAGCCAATCAGATGCCTGGGGGAAGCCCGCAAGCAAGACCTGAGTGCAAGAGCACTCTCCCCTCCTGCAGTTACCAGCTACTAGTATTCAGAAGCATACTGCCTCCGACTATGGAGGCAGAGCTTAGCCATCATGGCTAGTAGCCATTGACAGATGTATCCTCTATGAATTTGTCTAATCCTCTTTTAAAGCCATCCAAGTTGGTGCCATCACTGCCTCCTCTGGAAGCGACTTCCATACTTTAATTATGTGCTGTGTGAAAAAGTACTTTCGTCTGTCCTGTATCTTCCAGAATTCAGCTTCATTGGATGTCCATGAGGTCTAGTGTTATGAGAGAGGGAGAAAAACTTTTCTCTATCCACTGTCTCCATGTCATGCATAATTTTCTATCAACACTTCTGTCATGTCACCTCTTATTCACATTCTCTCTAAACTAAAAAGGCCCAAATGCTGCAACTTTTCCTCACAGGGGAGTTGCTCCATCCCCTTGATCATTTGGTTGCCCTTTTCTTTTTGAGGTGAGGCAACCAGAACTGTACAGAGTATTCCAAATGCAGCATCCCTGCAGATGTGTACAATGGCAATTTGATATCAGCACTATTATTTACAATACCTTTCCTAATGATCCCCAGCATGGAATTTGCCTTTTTCACAGTTGCCGCACACTGGGTCAACATCTTCATTAAGCTATCCACTACAACCCCAAAGTTTGATCCTGATCAGTCACCACAAATTCTGATCCCATGAGTATATATTGTAAATTAAGGTTTTTTGCTCCAATATGCATAATTTTACACTTGTTTACATTGAATTGCATTTGCCATTTTACTGCTCATTTACTCAGTTTGGAGAGGTCCTTTCAGAACCCTTTGCAATCCCTTTTTGTTTTAATAACCTTGAACAATTTAGTATCATCAGCAAACCTGGCCATCTCACTCATCATCCCTAACTCTAGATCATTTATGAACAAGTTTAAAAGAACACATCCCAGTACTGATCCTTGGGGAACTCCACTTTCTACACCCCTCCATTGGGAGAAATGTCAATTTATTTCTATTCTCTGCTTTCTGTTTCCTAGCCAGTTCCTGATCCACAAGAGGACCTCTTCTCTTATTGCACGACTAAGCGTATTCATGTCCTGGCCAAGCCCAGTGGCTCAGACCCGCTGGTGTATTTTTCTCCAGTATGTTTAATGAAAAACTTCAGTTTAGAATACTTCATGGATCTCCGCACTTCAAGAAGGATGCAGACAGACTGGAACAGGTTCAGAGGAGGGCAACAAGGATGATCAGGGGATTAGGAACAAAGCCCTATAAGGAGAGACTGAAAGAACTGGGCACGTTTAGCCTGGAGAAGAGAAGACTGAGGGGAGATATGATAGCACTCTTCAAGTACATGAAAGGTTGTCACACAGAGGAGGGCCGGGATCTCTTCTCAATCATCCCAGAGTGCAGGACATGGAATAATGGGCTCAAGTTGCAGGAAGCCAGATTTCAACTGGACATCAGGAAAAACTTCGTAACTGTTAGAGCCATACAACAATGAAACCAATTACCTACAGAGGTAGTGGGCTCTCCGACACTGGAGGCATTCAAGAGGCAGCTGGACAGCCATCTGTCGGGAATGCGTTGATTTGGATTCCTGCATTGAGCAGGGGGTTGGACTTGATGGCCTTATAGGCCCCTTCCAACTCTACTATTCTATGATCACCTTATAGGCCACAGAAGATTCTGCATCTTTACACAGCATAACTAGGCATACCTACTCATAGCAAAGACATTATCGCAGCAATCACACACACCCTTGCAACCCTTAAGTATGTTTGGGTGGGCTCTTTCTCATGTGAGGAAGGTGTCAGAGAACAGAAATGTGTACGTACACAAGAGCTCCTCCGAGTTGGAAAAGTGGGGGGCTTTAATAGCAGTGGCACCTCATTGAGATTCTCCTCCTCTAGAGAAGATGCATGCAGCAGCGGTGGCTTGGGCAAAGTGGGGGTGGAGGGGAGGAGAAGAGGCTGGCTCCTAATCAGCCAGCGTTCCCTCTGTTGTAACTGGAACTAAGGGGGAGGAGCTGTCACTGTTGAAAGTGCTGAAGCCTTCTGCTTCATCGCCTTGTTGCAAGCTGCTGGGACCCTCCTTGGGTCCCCTTCTGTATCTTCTTCTTTGTCACCACTCCAGGAACGTTCCACAGGGCTCATGACAATTCAGGAGTCTTTGGTGAGGTACTCTATCAAAAGCTTTTTGAAACACTATGTCAGCTGGATCACCTCTGTCTTTAGGAACACTATAGGTTAGTGAAACAGGATCTACCCTTGCAGAAGCCATGCTGGTTCTGCTTCAGTGAGGCTTGTTCTTCTTTATGCTAGGTTATTTTATCTTTAACAATACTTTCTACCAGTTTTTCCAGAACAGACATTAAGCCAACTGGCCTGTAATTTCTGGGATTCTCCCTGGATCCCTTTTAAAAGAGGTGTTACATTGGCAGGTGTGTTGTCGTCCAGGATCTTGAGGAGTCTTAGACCCTTTTTTGGGAGACAGGTCCCAGCAGGGTCACTTTGTCTCCAGCGTCCTACAAGCCAATTAACATGAAAAGGGAGTCACCAAGAAGAGTCTTCTAACTTGCTTCCTTGTTGTTTCCTGCTGATTGGATCCAGTCAGAATGAAAGGAGTTCCTATTAATTCCTACTTCAAAAAGCCAATCTGTGGAAAGCGAGAACTCTGTAATCGCAGAAGAACAGAAAGTGAATCCTGATTATAGCACCCCATCTACATCATCAAGCAGTTAGGTACCAGCCAGAGATAAACATTTAGACACAGAATTCAGTAATTCAAGCAATGTATCTGACAGTGAGAAAGGACAGTCTAATGGTCACAGTGATAGAGAAACAGAAGCCCTGGCCAGATTATTCCATAATCTTAGAAGGTTATATAATCTAAGAAGGGCATGGCTGTGACTGTTATGAAGTGACCCTGCACTTCTTTGCCACTGCACTACTGATCAGCCTCCATTGCAGATAAGTGTTTTTAACCCCTGTGACACTTCTTCTGTAACCACCTTGTGAACTTCTCAGCTCAGCAGAGATCTCAACATGAGTAACAACTGCCTTTAACCATGACTCCACACACATCTGAAAAAGCAGACACTGGCCCATAAATACCACAATACATTAGTCTTGATAGCTCCAAAAGAGTCTCTGTTCTTTTCATTGCCCACAATTATTCTTCCTAGCATCCCCACGTTAAGGACAAAATCCTGGCACAGGGTTTGGGCATTGCTTCCAGGCAGGTGTGACAGCATCACAGCACCAGATCTAGAATGTTTCTATCTAGGCAAATCAGTTCCACAGTGAATGACATACATTTGCCCTCAGAAATCAGGCCAGTAATGGCAGAGATGTTTTTATGCATCAGGCTCCATCCAAGTATACTGCAGAGGTGCTCCACAGACTCAAGCAGCTGGTGATCTGGACTGAGAAATTGGTATCCTGGCAGTTCCACCATTTGACCTGTAAAGATCCATGCAGCTTGTCCCCTGTACCCCCCCACCTGGTTGGGGCACAGGAGTAAAAGGGGCAAGAGTGACTCTTGGTCATCAAGATGGGTAATGTATACTAGCTGATCTGTGAGTCAGCAGTAGCATGTGCAGCTTATCTCCAGCCCTTCATTTTAAAGAAAGACACCCCCCATCTTTTGTCAGCAAGCCTCTGGGTGGATGCGATTGAGAGCGCAGGGTCCTCTCCAGAAGAACCCCCTTTCTCTACGGAGTGCCTTTGAGGTCCTCCCCCTCCCCTGCAGTGTGCAGTTAACAAGCGGGGCGAGACGACGACACACAATGTCACACATCCTTCCAGTGTCGTGCTCTCTTTCTCTCTCCCCCGTCCTTCCTTCGCCAGACACGCACGCACTGCCTAATACAAAATGACGGCTTCCTCGGCAGCCCGAAAGAGCAAACCCTCGCCTCGCCCCGCCGCTTAATTGCGCGCGTGTGATGCTCTCGCCCGAGCCCGACGACATCGCACAGGGCTCAGGACAAGTCGCCCATTTCCCGCCCCTATAAAAACAAAAATCCACCTCAAGACAAACGGCACAGAAAACGTCGCTAGAGCGACAAGGAAGGAGGGGCGGCTAAAGCTTAAGCAAACATCCTCCCCCCCCCCATTTGGGGAGTGGGGAGACGGACGGTACTGCCTGGTTGCTACATCCGCATTGCTATTGTGATGTCGTCAGTTCAAAAAATGGAAGAGATTTTTCTCCAAGGAAATCGTCGCCCACACACAGGAGCCTCTGGGAATGTGACCCTGAGGCCCTACCTTTCTCACTTTCCCTGTGCCTACGCCACATTTAAATACCAAGCGGCTTCAACCCCCCACCCACCCCGTCCCCGATAACCTGCAAAAGGGGGGGGGATTCCACCACCACCACCCAAGAGACGCACAAACCCAATAACCCATTTATGTCACATATGCAAAGCCGCAAGACAGACTGCAGCGAGCAACTGGGGCCTTTTGAAATGGACAAGAAAGAGGCTCGCCGTGGCCAGCCCAATAGGACTTCAGCTGCGTGCCTCTGAGAAATTGTCTGAAGCTGCTCGCCTGCCCCTCGCCTGCCATCGCTCACTGCCTCCATCCCCGCATGCACACACACATACACCGCCGCCGAATGCACCGTACAGCCAGAGCGTCACTGGGTGGCTCACACATAACACACACACAAACGCATACACACACACGTGCGTGTGGTCTGCAAGATCTGGCCTCTCCGGGCCAATTGGAACTTTCAAGAACACAGACATAAAGCCAATTCTACTGTACCTGCTTTCAGGCATCATTCTCAGCTTTTTTTTCCTCCTGCTGCTTCTCCCCACCCCCTTCCGATTTATCTCAGCTACTGGTTTTATAAGGGGGGGGAGATGGGAAGAGGTGGGGGCTTTAAAAAAATTTTCCTCCCCTCTTCTTCAAGCCCCGTCTGCACCTTCTGTTTGAGCCTGCAAGTGAAGTCACAAGGCTGACTCTGTGACATCACATGGAGTCTACAAACACTGGATTGTGACTTCACTGCAGGATGGAGCACGGAGGATAAAAAATAAAAAAGGAGAGGGGAGGGGGAAAAGGCTCGTATTCAAACACATATCTTCAAGAGTAACAAAGGGATAACAGGGAGAAGTACTGCCGAAAAGGAATACCTCTTAAAATAATATATATTATGCATTTTATTCCTAACAAAATAATAACTCAAGATGGATTGAAAAAATAATAGGGAAGAAGCAACCCTCCACAAGTAGTAGTAGTAGTAGTTGTTGTCCTATATACTTACCCTCTTCTTCAAGAGTGTGGACACAACCATTCCAAGATCAATGTGCATTGTGGGAAAGAAGAACTGAGGGCAGGAAGTTGGGGGGGGGAGGTCCAGTGGAAGAAATAAAAACACCAGAACACATTTAGCAGTCTAAAATGAGTTGCACTGGCAGAGCTACGAAGAGGTAACAGGAGCAGAATTCAGCTGATATCAGATCTGATTACAAAAAGATCAAAGGTCCAATAAACAATTTGTTTATTTCATTTGAAGGACTGACAGACAGAACTTCACATCCACACTGGGACATTGCATTTCAAGACCAAATTCTATTCCTGTGGGAGGGCCTAGGACTAGAAAGGCCGCAAGGGGCATTTATCCTCATTTCCACCTGCTCTACAGAAGAGGCAGAGGGACTGAGCCAAGGATAGAAAAGAGCAAACAGCTTCAGCATACTATTTACTATTAAGTGACATTCTTTCATTGGCCAGCAACCAAGTGGCACTGAAGCTAGCAGGAAAACAGAGGCAGGTGCATCTTTCAGGAATGTTTAATGACTCTGCACAGCAAAGGGTTGTTGCTACCTAGACTATATTTTCACTAGAAAACAAATGTTTCAAAACATAAATTAGCACCTTTTGAATTTTGGGGAAAATGAAAGGGAAGTGTGACAGTTTTCAAGTTTTCCCATTCAAGGCAAGAAACAGATCTGCAGACCTAAAGCACAAGCGCTAATAGTTGTTCAACAGTAGCCTAAACTAGGTCCCTTCTCTCTCTTTTGCAGAGGCACAGCAGCATCAGAACCAAAAGAGGCCATACATCAGGTACCTATGTACTAAAAAGGCAGATATCATCATGTTTAGGCCATATTTAGGCAGGTTAGTTCTGACAGGAACGAAACTGTTTCAGATATGTATTGGCGTGGGAAATCAAAACCATCAAATACCAATATTTGGCTGTGAACACACTAGTTGCCAGAAGAAGGCGTTTCCATTAGCCACACCTGGAGGCAGAACAGGTTGATCTGCCAATCAGTTGCAACATCTTTGAAGCTGAATTTTTTAAAAAACGCACTCAAGGTGCTCCCACCAGGTTTTACAGTAAAAAGGTGCGGGTTTGATTAACATCGTGTGCCCCCGTTTTCAGAAGAGAGGTGGAGATGCACCAGAACCAGCAGAACAGTGAGTGTGTTTCTGCCCTTTGAAAGGATGTATATCTGACAAACCAAATCTGCTTGACAAACCAAACCATGCTTGATTCCACACTAGGGCCCTTTCATATTATGGAGTCATAATAATGCCATATAGTAATGCTGAGCCCACCCATGTAGCCGGTCATGCTCTCAACCTTGTATTTGTCCTGGGAGAGGAGAAAAGTGCTCTGAAGTTGGGGGCCATTACTTTTACCCCTGTGTCATGGTCAGACCACTATCTGGTAAACGTAGACTTCTCGATGCCGCACACCCTCTGCAAAGGCACAGGACCTATTAGAATGGTCCGCCCCAGGCGCCTGATGGATCCAGAAGGATTCCTGACTGCGCTGGGGGATTTGGAACTTGCTGAAGGTCATTCAGTCGATACCCTGGTGATGGAGTGGAACTCAAGGATCACCGGGACATTAGACCGAGTGGCCCCGAAACGTCCTCTCCCCCTGAAAAGATCCCAGACAGCACCATGGTACACACCACGGTTGCGTGTTCTGAGGCAGGAGGTGAGACGACTAGAACGCCGGTGGCGTAAGTCCCGCTCCGAAGATGCCCGGACACAAGTTAGAGCAGCAGTAGCTGCCTATCATGTGGCAATAAAGGCAACAAAGAAAGATTACTTTGCTGCCTCTATTGCATCAGCAGAGTGCTGTCCCAGGAGGTTATTCCAAGTGGTCCGAAGCCTGGTCGGTCCAGTTGCTCAGGAACCCTTGGAATATTCGAAGGCCTCCTGTGACAATTTAGCAAAACACTTTGCCGATAAAATCGAACATCTGAGAAGCTCGATTTCGCATACCGTGAATGCAGATAGTGGACCAGAGTTGACCAGTCATAATGTGATCCAATGGGATTGGTTTCGGCCTCTTCCTTCTGAGGATGTGGACAAGGTGTTGTCAGCTGTGAAACCTACCACCTGTCTCCTTGATCCATGCCCATCATGGCTCGTGATGAGCTATAAAGAGAGATTGGGCGAAGGGATCAAGGCGGTGGTAAATGCATCCTTGAATGAGGGTGTATTGCCATTAGCCCTCAAGGAGGCAATTATAAAGCCCATCTTGAAAAAGCCCTCCTTGGATCCCCAAGATCTAAACAACTTTCGCCCAATTTCAAATTTACCGTTCTTGGGCAAGGTCATTGAGCGAATGGTGGCCAATCAGCTGTCAGCGCACTTGGATGAAACAGATTATTTAGATCCATACCAATCAGGTTTCAGGACTGGACATGGAACTGAAACAGCCTTGGTCGCTCTGGTGGATGATATGAGGAGGGCACTAGATAGGGGAGAATTCACCTTTCTGGTCCTCCTTGATCTCTCAGCGGCTTTTGATACCGTCGACCACGGTATCTTGCTGGATCGTCTGGAGGGATTGGGAATAGGAGGTACAGTATTAAACTGGTTCCGTTCCTTTCTCTCCGATAGACACCAGCAGGTGGCATTGGGAGATGAGGTTTCAGACCCTTGGCCCCTCAAATGTGGTGTGCCACAGGGCTCTATCCTCTCTCCCATGCTATTTAACATTTATGTAAAACCGCTGGGAGCTATCATCAGGAGGTTTGGGCTGCAGTGCCACCAATATGTGGATGACACTCAGCTCTACCTCTCATTCAAGTCCTCACCAGAGTTGGCTGTGGAGACCATGTCCAAGTGCCTGGAATCCGTGAGTGGATGGATGGGAAGAAACAGGCTAAAGCTGAATCCTGATAAAACGGAAGTACTGCTTGTGGGAGACAAAGGAGGGTTGGGAAATACTGACCTGGTGTTTAATGGGGTAAAACTGCCCCTGAAGGACCAGGTCCGGAGCCTCGGGGTGATCCTTGATTCCGGGCTGTCCATGGAGGCCCAGGTTTCATCGGTGTGCCGGGCAGCTTTGGGTCAATTGCGTCTCATCCGAAGGCTGCAACCCTATCTTCCTGTCCACCAGCTCCCACTCGTAGTACATGCTCTGGTCACCTCTCGTTTAGACTACTGCAATGCGCTCTACGTGGGGTTACCCTTGAAAACAGTCCGGAAATTACAACTGGTACAAGACACGGCGGCTCGTTTACTTACGAATAGCCGCCGTTATGATCATATTACCCCAGTGTTATACAATCTCCACTGGCTTCCAGTTATTTTCCGGGCTCAATTCAAGGTGTTGGTATTAACCTTTAAATCCCTATACGGTTTCGGCCCAGTATACCTGAAGGAGCGCCTCCACCGTCATAAAGTGTGCCGCCCTACAAGATCTGCCACTCAGGGCCTTCTCTCGGTTCCGCCGACTAAAGTGGCTAGGTTGGTGAGGACTCGAGAGAGGGCTTTTTCTGTGGCAGCCCCCACGCTTTGGAACTCCCAATGGATCTTCGACATGCCCCTTCCCTAGATATATTTTGCCGGGGCCTGAAAACTTGGCTTTTCCATCAGGCCTTTATGACCTTTGAGACTTCCAAGGTGAACTAGTCCTAGAACTGTAAAGACAATCTACTAAATACTGTAATTTTTGTATTATACTGTACTGGCTATATTGTTTATTGTATTTTATTATGTTTTATTGTAAGCCGCCTAGAGTGGCCATTGGCTAGATAGGCGGCCTATAAATTAAAGTTTTTTATTATTATTATTATATAGTTATAAAATAATTAAAAGAAACATCAGAGGAAATTAGTAATTAAGGCTGCAGTCTTATATGCACTTATCTGGGAGTTATTCCATGTAATTGAACAGAATTATTTGGTACTGAACTAAACAGCATTTGGCTTGAAGTAGTCGTGTATACTACACATTGTGTAGGATTGCACTTGAAAACACACACATACACACCCCTGTAGGAACAGAAACTGACAATGGGACAATTAAGAGGCTATTCATCACATTCCCAAGTCATGTTCAACAGGACAAAACAGGACCTTCAAATAGGGATCTTTTAATTAAAGCTACAGAAGCCTCAGTAGCAGGCAATTGCATTTCACAGCACTAAATTTTAAAAAAAAATCACCACCAATCAGGTCTGAAAAAAGCCCCAAAGGTTTACACAGAAAACACTGAAATGATTTCATGTTGCCTAGGTTCTCCGTAAAAACAAATTACAGCAATTCTGGAGAAAAGGGTCAATGCAGAAACATCCTAATTTTATTCAGAAGTACATTCCACTGATTTCAATGGAATTCAATTCCAAATGTCAAGACTGCTATGGAGGCAAGCAACTTTACCCTCAAAGTGCCCTTGCAAACAATTCACAGTGGGCCTCTGAAGGGTCTAAAACTCCATTTCATGGAGTTGATGTCAACAGACCCCTGACAATACGGAAAAGCTCCACTGGACAGCTACTTGAGGATGCGATGGAGGCAGAGAAGTGGGCCTTCTTCGCTGCCCTCACTGCCACACAGTAGGCACGGTTATGATGTTTTACTCATACCCAATCAGCCTCACAGCACATCTTTTGCCACTTGCACTCTAGCTGTCGTCCAGCCTGTTTCATTGCCCTTAGCTCACTGGTGTACCAAGGTGTAAACCGGGCACCACAATGCTGGAGAGAAGGTGCAAACCGGGCACCACAATGCCGGAGAGGGCGCTTGGGGGCAACCATGTCAAGAGGCCAACACACCTCGCTGTTCCAAAGTGTGACAAGGGCTTCAACAGAGTCACCTGCTCTATCTACTGGGAACTCCCTTACTGCATTCAGGAATCCTGTGGAGTCCATTAGGCTCCGGGGGTGGACCATCTTAATCTGTCCACCACCCCTGCAGGGAAGGATCGGAGTCTTAAGTCTATACTTCACCAGGAAGTGGTCTGATCATGACAATGGGGTGACATCCACCATCACCCCCATATCCAGATCACCCCTTCCTCCATCTGGAGCAAAAACCAAGTCAAAGGTGTGCCCTGCCCTATGCATCGGGCCAGTGACAACTTCAGACAGCCTTGAGACAGGTCGTCATGGAGGCCATGAAGTCCTGAGCCAGAACACTAGAGGCAGCCTCAGCATGGACATTGAAATCACCCAGGACTATCGTTCTGGCCTTCTCCAATACCACAGCTGAAATGGCCTCCTCCGCCAGGTCAATCAGAAAAGCTGCCGGGCAGCAGAGTGGACTGTATACCAGCAGCAACCCTAGTTTCCTGCCTCCTTGGCCTGACACCAGGTGCAGGCCGTCACAGCCAGCTCCAAGACAGAGTGGTTTCCTGGTGACAGAGATGGAAGTTCTGTAGACCACGGCAACTCCTCCCCCCCGTCCCTGCAGCCTGTGGTGGTGTTGCACCGAGTATCCTGGTGAGCAAAGCTGGGCCTCCCAGCTCGCTCACCCACCCAGGTCTCAGTGATGCACACCAAATCGGCACCGTCATCCACGATCAAATCATGGATGAGTGTGGTGTTATTGTGTACCGATCTGGCGTTAAACAACACACACAGGCCAGTGGGCACAGCAGATGAGCAATGAGGAACCCATCCATGAGAGAAGTGGGAGGGAGGAACAAGTCATGCATAGCCTTGCCCTCGTCTTCTATGGTAATTCACCCCTCCCCCATGGCTATACTTCTCTCTACCCTCTATCTTCCCTCTAACTGGGCTGGATGGGTGGTATACAAATGTAATAAATAAACATATGTATATATAAATAGTGCCAGGAATATGTATTACTATCCAGTGACCATCATTCTTTTTCCTATAAAAGAACATGCAAGCACAGTATCTCTATGTGGTATTTCACAGAGATCACAAAGAAAGTGGAATTACATTTTCTTAAAAATCTCATCTTGTTTAAGGTTTGTTTGTTTTTACTTTATGGTTGCAAGATGCACTTGAAAGCCTGTGGGCAAGGGTGGCTAAACAAGTTTGTTTATTTATTTATTTGAGTATATTTGATGCACCTTTCACCTAAGAGTCTTAGGGTGACACACAATTTCCAGCTGGTGGGAGTGGGGCTTCACTTAAACCAGTTAACCCAAAATGCAAGGGTTTTAGCTGAAAACATTAGGGTTCAAATCATGACCAAGAATCTTCAGGTTTACTGGTTTGTTGACTGATACACATCTGGCAACATCCTTTACCAAATGCCATAAGCAGCATTCAGTCCTGGTACATATGCTCCGTACAATTAAAGCATGTGTAGAGAACCTTTAGCCCTCCAGCTACTGCAGGGCTCCATCATCCCTGGCCATTGGCTGTGCTACAGTAGTGGAGTAGCAAATTCAGAAGTACAGGGTCCCTTCATGTTAGTCATAGCTACACCTCCCTTTCTTGCTGCAGGTTGAGAATGAGATCCTTGTTAATGCCTTCTCCCACAGCAATCCCAAGGAACCAATAAGCATGAAAGAGGAAGCATTCAACTGAAGGCATCAAGAGGCAGTTGGAGAGCCACTTGTTGGATATGCTTTAATTTGGAATCCTGAATTGAGCAGGGGGTTGGACTCAATGGGCTTATAGGCCCCTTCCAACACTACTATTCCATGATGCTATGATTCTATGCTAGCTACTGAGAAGAGTCTTCTCAGTGGCTGACTCCCCTCCTTTCACTCTGACTGGCTCCAATCAGCAAAAAAGGACAAGGAAGCATGTTAGAAGATTCTTCAATGGCAAACACACTCTCCTTTCACGTTGATTGGCCTCTAGGTTGCTGGAGACATAGAGACCCTGCTCCCAAAAAATTATGGGGGTCTAAGACCCCCCGAGACCCTAATTACAACACCCCTGGTATGCTGGCTAGGGCTGGACTGGAGTCTAACATCTGGCTAGGGCTGAGCTGGAATCCAACAACATAACTGAATTAAAGAATGTGTACTAGCACAATTCAAATATACATTACTTTTCTAAGGGCAGATTCCAGTGACCTATTCCCCACAATAGCAACACATGAGACTATCATAAGATAGTTGTCACTTGTCACCCACTTTTCAATGCTGCATCATATGTTCAACTTGACTTTGCCTCCAGCAACTAACCCCAATATGAGAGACACAATTTTTCAAAATTGCTTCTGCATAGCAAGATGGTGTTACAGAAGACCTTAGGAATACTGTCTAAGATTCTACCATACATTTTCCTATTGAGGGATGAATTGTAAAATGTAATTATCTGGTAGGCTGTATCAAACACTTGCTGTTTCCATAACACTTTTCCCATATGCTTTTGTGGAACAAATTCTACAGAAATGTATTTTCCTGGTAAGGTACTGAAGAAAGGGAGAAATTCTTGCATTAATTTTGACATGATACAGTCCTTATATTGGGCCAGTATTGCCTCAGCTGCATGTGTGAAGCTGTTTATGCAAAAAATTATAGTCCCCACGTAAAAAAAAAACCACATTGCCATGTCAGAGGTCCTGTTCATACATGTTCACACCTGCAATATCACATGATAGATTAGCTGTACATGTAAAAGAGTCGTTACAGATTTTTTTAAAAAACACACAGATAAAGTTTTCGTATCTCTCAGACATAATATATTCTAATGGAGGCAGTTCACACATTCAGCTAAAAGCCATCAAGTGTGAATAATCAAGAGATGAGAAATCAGAAAAAAATTCTAGCCTGCTGTTGAAGGCCAATTTATTCTCTCACTGAAATGGTATAGTTATCTCAGGCAATGTTATCACATCTGATTTCACACAGGAGGGGAGATATTTGTTTGGAAGAACTCCCATTTCAAACTTGGGCTCCACACTAAGATCTTGTCAGCAAACTAAAAGTACTTAGAACAAGTACTTTTTTTTAACATCATGGTGTTTTTTTCACTCGATAGCTATTTCACACAAAAAGTTCCTCACATGAAACTGAGATGGTACAGCCCCACTGCCACTAGCCTGTATTATTGCTTTTTAAGATGTTTTATTTTTAAAATGTTTAATAGATTTTTTATATATATGTTTTAAGATATTTTTAGTGTTTTGTCCTTTATTTACAGCCCTGGGCTCCTTCTTGGAGGAAGGGTGGCAGGGGTGTAGTAACAAGGGGGGCAAATGAGGGCATTGCCCCCCCAAATGATAATTCTGCCTCCCCATATGAAATTTTCCTTCAGTCCTCAAATTTCTAACTTTGCAGTAACTTAAAACTTCAGTTGAGGTTTTAGAAATTCAGTTTAGGCATCCGAAGAGAGGGCAGGGCAAAGTTACCAAGGGAATGCGAACCCAGTAAATCTAAGAGTTAAAAGCATGAATGAACACAAGTCTTGATGGATGGGAGAGGGAGTTGGCAAACCCAGGGGTTTGCAGTTGGAGGAAGGAAAGGCGGAAAGGACAGTATTGTTATGCGCTGTAGATCATCTCCCCTTAGGGTTGCCAGGTCAGAAGCATCCCAAAACCTGAGATGTCATGGGGCGGGCCCTAGTGATGTCACGGGGTGGGCTATAGTGATGTCACGGGGTGGGCCCTAGTGACATCACGGGGTGGGCCCTAGTGACATCATGGGGCAGGCCCTAGTGACATCATGGGGTGGGCCCTAGTGACATCATAAAGCATGATACATTGTATCAACCACAGTTGCTTGGAGCATACCATTCAAACAAAAAAAATGCCTTTCCTGTCCAAAATACCTTCTCTCGACTTCTGTGCAAGAACCCAGTAAATTCTTTGCAAACTTCAATAGATGGACACCTAGGGATATTGGGAGGGGTGTGTGGAGAGAGAGAGAGATTCTCTCAAGGACAGATCTGTCCTGTTTACTTGCCGCCCTGGGCTCCTGCTGGGAGGAAGGGCGCGATATAATAATAATAATAATAATAATAATAATAATAATGATGATGATGATGATGATGATAAATGAACATTAACACTAGCTCCACCAAATAATATAAATTAATGAATTATTTAAATCACTCATTGCATCTTAGAGGAATACAGGAGCATGAAATATGGTCTATCCAGATAATAAATCCAGTCTCTTGCACAAATACCTAGAAGTTCAGATTTGATGAAGATCAAAGTACTGCAGGAATTATTTTAGGTAACTGTGATAATCCTTAGGAGAAATAGTTGTTCCACTATACACACCACCTTGTACATTCCCATTACCCTCTGCTTAAGCCAGTAACATTTTTCTAAATCCTGTGATGTTAAAATCTAAAGCTCTCCTATAAAATTTTACATTTTATAAATGATATATTATAGATTAATTACAGAATTTCTGAAATATATTTTCCTTATCCTGGAAGCACTAATTAGTCTCATTTAAAAATCCTTCCACTTTTTACATTTTCTAGGTTTATTCACTCTCCCACACATGCTTCTTATTTTAAAATGTGTTGTCCTGGAGTGCTCCAAGCACTAGAGGCCTAAACCCAAGTATGGAACACATCTCTTCTAGTCTAGCACCGGAAAGCACACCAGGGCAGTTGTTCCAGAGTCTACAAACCTATAATAATTATAGATATGCCATGCATTAATTAGTGCATGGTGTGTGCACATCACCAACAGCATCTTAAGGCAAAAGGAGGGGCCATGTACCTGAGCCTCAGTGTATGAGGTGTAGTCAATGAAGGGGGGGCATAGGGAGCTGCCTGCCACCATGTCAAACCATTGGGTACATCTATCTCTGTACTGCCTACACTGACTGGCAGCAGCTCTCCTGCGTTTCAGGCAGGGAGTCTTCCCAAGCCCCACCTGGAGATGAACCTGGGACCTTCTACATGCAAAGCAGGTGCTCTGCCCACTCAGCCACAGTCCTTCCCCAGGGAGTGTGGAGAGTTCTGGAGTGGGGAGAGGATGCCAGGAGTGGCTCAAGGCATGTTTGAGGGAGAAGGGAAACTGGGGGAAGGGGGGCTCTTTTGGCAGGAGCCCAAACTGAAGTCAACCTGCAAGAAGGTGCGGCATGAGGGGGTGCCTACCTGCATTGACCGAAGTGTGCGAGGAGGGTTTGGGTCAGTTCTGGTTTTTGGGATGGGGGGACGGGAGACTATTAGAGGGTGGTTAATCCAGGCAGCGCCCTATCAGTCCTGGGGAGGGAGCAGCACCAGGGATCAAGGGTGGCTCTCTAGTCCTCATGGAGGATAGTGGGTTAAGAACCTAAGAAGAGCCCTGCAGTGCTGGATCCGGCCAATGTGGGCTCATCCAGTCCAGCACATCCTCTTCTCACAGTGGCTGACCAGCTGTGGGGCCCCTGCGTTTCCCTTCCACAATCTGCAGCAGGATAGCAGGGCAGAAGCTTCAGAGCTGCCCACCATTCTCCCGCTTCACCTACCTTTCTCTCTGCTGTTTTTTGCAGCACGCGCAGGTTTGCCATCAATTAAGATGGCGGCCAAGGTTTCCCTAAGGGGCTGAAGCCTCTGCCGCCATCTTGGTTGATGGCAGCAATATGAACGTGTAGCACACATGCATGCCATCAACCAAGATGGCGGCGGAGGCTTCAGCCCCTAAGGGAAACCTCGGCCGCCATCTTGATTGATGGCAAACGTGTGCATGCTGCAAAAAACAGCAAAGAGAAAGGTAAGTAGAGCGGGGGAATGGTGGGGGGCTTGGGATCTCCTGCCCTGCAGCCAGCCCTGCTGGGTGGCCATGCCACACCACACCAAAAACCAGAGATCCAGGGACAGGGTGTGTGGTCTGGCTGGGGAGCCAGAAAACACTCCCAAAGCCAGAGACTCCGGCTGAAAACCGGAGATCTGGTAACCCTATCTCCCCTTCCCCTGTACAGTAGGGCCCCACTCATACGGGGGGTTACGTTCCAGATCCCCGCCTAAAAGCGAAACCTGCCCAAAAAACACCGTAAAAGCGGAACAAGTGCTGTATGAGTGGGGCCTTACTCTAATTGAAAACCACTGTATTAGCAGAACGCAGAAAAGCGGGCTGTTGAAAAGCGGAGCCCTACTGTAGTGCCAGCCTCTGTAGGTGGTTTGTGTTTAGGGTTGCCAGGTCTCAGGTTTTCTGCCGGAGTCTCCGGCAAAAGGGGGCCGTCTCCGGCCATAGTTGCTTTGAAGACGTGGATCTCCGGCTTTTCAGTGTCCGCCTGAGGCACGCATGCGTGATTGACACACGCATGCGTGACAGCGGCCGCTCCTCCCACCCAGAGGCAGTCTGTGCCTGCGGTGTGCATCGTGGCCGCTGGAGCAGCTTGTGGTTTGGACTGAGATGGCCGTTGGGAGGGAGGAGCTCGTCGTTTTGAATTGAGAGGGTCGTTGGGAGGGAGGAGCTCGTTGTTTGAATGAGACGGCTGTTGGGACTGGAGGCAGGAGCAGGTTAGAGGCTGGTTGGGGCAGAGAGAGAGAGAGAGAGAGAGAGAGAGAGAGAGAGAGAATGATATATATATATATATCACGTGTCTGTCTGGCACACAAAGTCTAGCAGGAACAATATCTGCCCCACTGAGCCACAAGCCTCTTTCATGTTGCATTATGTAAAGGTGCTTCCCTGTGTGCCAGCAGGCAATTGCTGTACAAGGGACTTATCCCTGAAGAAGACAACCAGTGAAAACCCTTAGTCCTTCTTTAATTCCAAACACAACACTCAGGCACTTATTGCAAAAGGTAAGCAGTGATATCTCCCTCTTATTTCTCAGTGGCTTCATTTCAGCTGTCAGTAGTCACCACCTGACTTGGCTATTAGAAGGAATAACAGTAACTGCTATCCAGAGCTCTTAGTAGGAAGGTTGAATTGTGATTCTCAGGGCTATCTCTTGAGACAGACAAGTCATGCATCTAAAATCCTCCTCATCCTTTGCACTGCATGGAAGGAGGAAAAGATGGTTTGGAATTTGAGGCTTTGATAAGAAGCAACAACTAGGTAGCTAAAGACACTACAAATATTTACTTTCACAGGGGCCTGATGCTCTTAGAAACATTTTTGTAACAGAAGTCTCTCAAAAATCACATACTCTCCTCCTCAGTTTGCTTTCTCAGAATGTTTTCCATCATCCCTCATGGCCAGGCTGCTTGGATGTGTTGTGTGTGTATTTTTTATATATCTTAAAGCCAGCAATGGCATACATACACATTGCTGCCAGGGAAAGAAAATGGCTTCAATGACACTTATTAAATGAGCCACTGAAGCAATTCCCTTTTACTGGCAACAAGGCAAGGCATGCTGTGTCTGTTATACTTCCTGAAACTGTTTCCTGTTAAGGCCTACATTCAATAGAAGTTTTGGTAGAAAGGGGGTAGTTTTACTCTTCATTTTTCCTGCATATTGTTAAGTTTTTTAAATCAAAACACCAACTTTTTAAAAGAAAATACCAACTTGTAACTATCATAATTATAGTTATTAAAATATTGCATGTTTCACTGCCTGTTATTAGAATATGTATGGTTTTTGATGTAGGCTTTCATGGAACAATCCTATACATGTCTATACAGCCCTATAGAGATCAATAGGACTTATAGATAAATCTGTGAAAGTTCAGACCTAAATATATTGAATATTTATATATGAAAGATGGGCTGAGGAACCCCAGGGAGAGGGCTGAATAACCCTCAGACAGGGGCTGAAGACCCTCAGGGAGAGGGCTGCATAACCTTAGGGGGGGCAGAGAGAGCGATGGGCTGCATAACCTCAGAGAGAGGGGGCAGAGAGAGCGATGGGCTGCATAACCTCAGAGAGAGGGGGCGGCACTTGTGGACTGAACAATTCTCAGAGCTGATGTGCCTGTACCCCCACCTTTATCTTGCTGTAGATAGCCAGGACGAGGTCCAGAACATCCAAGAAGCACGCACAGCAGGGTAGGCATGCCTTTATGGAATCATATGGCTTCCTTTATGGAATCAATCCATGTCTTGTTTGGCCTTCCTCTTTTTCTACTCCCTGCTATTTTCCCAAGCATTATTATCTTTTATAAAAGATTATTCTTATGTTGGATAATCTTTTATAAGACGTTTCATCTTGATGCAATTAAAAAACATTCAATTGCTTCAGCAGGCAAAAAAGTCATTAAGTGGTCTGCCAAGACCCTCAGTAATGTTCAAGTAGTGGTGGTGGTGAGTTTGCAAATCCCTGGTCTATCGCCTTGCTGTCTGGTTGTGAGCTTACAGGATACATTTGACTGGCCAGGGTTGAATGCTGGGTTTGAAGAACATAAGGACAGCCCTGCTGGATCAGCCAAAGGCCCATTTAGTCCAGCGTCTTGTTTGCACAGTGACCACCTAGATGCCTGTGGGAAGCCCACAAGCAGGACCCGAGTGCAGCAGCGCTGTCCCCACTTGTGATTCCCAGCAAATGGTACACAGAGCCATATAGCTTGTCATATGAAGGGCCTTTACTCTGATCCAACAGGGCTCCTCCAGCAGCATTGTGGCATACTTGTGTGCAGGGCTGGATTACCCACTAGGCCCCTGCATTAGTGCCTATGAAACTCCTACAGGTCTACAAGAAAGTTTGGGTTCTACAAAATAAGTTAATTAATGCAAATTATTGTGTGATGTAGCAGTTTAATAGTGAATTAAATGTGTGGTGTGAATGTGGCATTGTGTGCACTCTGCTGTCCTGATTTTAAACAACAAACACTGTCCTTAATTTGCCAGTGAGGAACATGTTGAGGAATACTGCCTTATTTTTTTTTTGTTAGTGTGCAGACAGGTGCTAAAATGTTCTATTTTGCAGCCTATTTTGCATTCTTAGTTATTAAACCTCCCGAGAGGGTTGTGTGGCTGCATCGTGATGTAAATTTGCACACAGAGACAAAATAAAAACACCACACCTCCAGACACGGCTTTCATCACTGTATCTCCTTTGCCAGGTTGTAAATGTGCTTGGCTGTGCATCAGTTCTGTAATAACTACAGTCAGCTCATAACTCTCATCAGGCCTACAGATAATTGAGGGCGATGGGAGTTTGGGGTCCAGCAACATCTGGAGGAACACAGGTTCCCCCATCCTCACCGTAGAGCCAATCTGAGCCCAAGGGCTGCATTCCTTTCTGGGCAGTCTTCTGAGGGCCATGTCCCAGTAGTGAATGTGGCCACTGGCCAGAGGCAATGAATTTTACCTTCTATGTTTTTGTTATGTGCCTTCGAGTCGATTACGACTTATGGCGACCCTATGAATCAGCAACCACCAAGAGCATCTGTCATGAACCACCCTGTTCAGGTCTTGTAAGTTCAGGTCTGTGGCTTCCTTTATGGAATCAATCCATCTCTTGTTTGGCCTTCCTCTTTTTCTACTCCCTTCTGTTTTTCCCAGCATTACTGTCTTTTCTAGTGAATCATGTCTTCTCATTACATGCCCAAAGTATGATAACCTCCGTTTCATCATTTTAGCTTCTAGTGATAGTTCTGGTTTAATTTGTTTAACATGGCTGCAACCATATCTACTCAGAAGTAAGTCCTATTGAGTTCTATGGGGCTAAGTTCCTTAATAAGCATGTTTACAGTTGCTGCCTTCAGGGGCATCCATCTGTGCTCCCATCTAACATCTCTGCAACACTAAGCTCCTTTCTTCCAATAATGGCCTGGCATGAGGGCACGTAAACCCTTCTTGCCAGAAGCAAGTAAGCTAGATTAAATGTTCCCTAAAGGTGTTGAACTGTGACCTGGCAGACCAGGGTTTGAATCTCCACACAGCCATGAAGCTCACTGGGTGACCTTGGGCCAGTCACTGCCTCTCAGACTCAGAGCAAGGCAATAGTCTGAATACTGCTTACCATGAAGACCCTATCTGGGATCAACTTGAAGGCAGTCCATTTCCATTTTGCATCACCCTAAGCTTGTGAGAAAGAATGACCTTGTCACTTCAGATGGACCTAGGAACACCCTATTTTAGGTAAGATTTCTATTTTAATCTCCAGAGAATTTTTTTTTGAATGGTATGCTCCAAGCAACTGTGGTTGATACAATGTATCATGTTTAATGATGTCACTAGGACCCGCCCCGTGACGTCACTAGGGCCCACCCCCATTTTCTCAGGTTTTTGAATGGTTCTGACCTGGCAACCCTAGTTGCGTTATTAGTGCATCTGGTGGGTGTGCCCAGGTTTTTGGGCCTAGACTGTGCAGCAGCCTAGCCTAGTCCAGGGCAGAACCTGAGAAGAAGCAGAGAGGTGAGTGAGCTGCCTCTCCAAGGCCCAGGAAGCCTAATGAGACCTTACTAACTTAGCCCAGGCAATGGGGAGCTGGAATTGTGTGTGTGTGTGTGTGTGTGTGTGTGTGTGTGTGTGTGTTGTGTGTGTGTGTGTGTGTGTCTGTCTGTCTGTCTGTCTTTCTGGGGGGCATTTCTTCCTTCGTTTGTTGAAAGTTGAAAAATAATAATGCACCTTGTTTAATAATAATAATAATAATATTTAATTTGTTTGTCGCCTATCTGGCAAATGGCCACTCTAGGCGACGTACATTAAAATGAGATAAAATACAACAATAACAATGCAGTCATATTAATAACTTTTCTCATGCAAACTTATCTACTACCAAAATAGAGTGTGTGAGATTTGCCATCAGAAGCAGTGTTAGCTGGCTGGCCCAGTGCCTTTTCTGTAGATTATGTGCTTGTACAGTTGATTCTAGCACCTGTAGTTTAGAGAGATGTATATTTCCTATATGAGATGCTATCAAGTATTTCCTTATGAAAAGTGATGATTATAGGTATTAATTTAAATTTTAAAGTGAAACTTCTCTTAATTGCTTTCCTAGCATGGCAAAGGAGACCAGGATAGTTAGTTCCAGGAACCAGCTGCCTCAGGGGAACTGAACTCACAGTTCGTGAATTTACTAGAACATTGTACCTTTACAAGGAAGCCTTTCTACACCTGCACACTTTGTATGCTGCAGGACTCACCTTCGGTGCATCTATTGCTGTGTGTGAAAATTCATACTCAACTTTGACATATGTGTTGAATCTATAATAGGTGTTCACTTGTTCATCAGAGAAAAACAAACTTCATAGAATCAGAATAGTAGAGTTGAAAGGGGCCTATAAGGTGGCTGTCCAGGTGCCTCTGGAATGCTCCGATGTTGGAGAGTCCACCACCTCCCTAAATAATTGGTTCTCTTGTCATATTGCTCTAACAGTTAGGAAGTTTTTCCTGATGTTCAGTCAAAATCTGACTTCCTGTAATTTGAGCATATTATTCCATGCCCTGCACTCTGGGACAATTGAGAAGAGATCCTGGTCCTCCTCTGCGTGACAATCTTTCAAGTACTTGAAGAGTGCTATCATATTTCCCTTAGGTCTTCTCTTCTCAAGGCTAAACGTGCTCAGCTCTCTCCTCACAGAGCTTTGTTTCCAGCCCCCAATCATCCTCGTTGCACTCCTCTGAACCTGTTCCAGTTTGTCTGCATCATTCTTGAAGTGCAGAGACCAGAACTAATACTTCATGTGATTTGGAAACTATACTTCTGTTAATGCTGCCTAAAATAGCATTTGCCTTTTTTGCAGCCACATTGCACTGTTGGCTCATATTCAGCTTGTGATCCATGACAATTCCAATATCCTTCTCACATGTTGTATTGCTAAGCTAAGTATCCCCCTTGTTATAACTATGCATTTGGTTTCTTTTTCCTAGATGTAGAACTTTGCACTTGCATGTTATTCTGTTGTTTTCAGCCCAATGCTGTAGTCTATCAAGATCACTTTGAATTTTTTTTCTGTCTTCCAGCGTATTAGCTATCCCTCTCAATTTTGTATCATCTGCAAATTTGATAAGTATTCCCTGCACTTCCTCATCCAAGTCATTAATAAAAATGTTGAAGAGCACTCAGCCCAGGACTGAGCCCTGCAGTACCCCACTTGTTACTGACCCCCAATTTGAGAAGGAACCATTGATAACCACTCTTTGGGTACAATTCTGTAGCCAACTGTGGTTCTACTTCATAGTTGTTCCATCCAGCCCACATTTAGCTAGCTTGCTAATCAGAAGATAATGGGGCACTTTGTCAAAAGCTTTGCTGAAGTCAAGATATATTATGTCCACAGCATTCCCACAGTCTACAAGGGAGGTTACCCAATCAAAAATGAGATAAGATTAGTCTGGCAAGATTTGTTCTTGATAAATCCATGGTGATTTCTAGTAATCACTGCATTGTTTTCAAGGTGCTTACAGACTGACCACTTTATAATCTGTTCCAGGATTTTCCCAGGAACTGGTGTCAGGCTGACTGGTCTGTAGTTTCCAGGTTCCTCCTTTTTGCCCTTTTTGAAGATAGGGACATTAGCCCTCCTCCAGTCATCTGGCACATCACCCATCCTCCATGATTTCACAAAGATAATAGACAGTGGTTCTGAGAATTCTTCAACTTCACATTTGCCAGGAGGGTAATAGACCCTCTTTTGGGAGAAGACTGAGCCAAAGTGGGAATTCAGCACGCCTGTCTTTTCTCTGTGATCTGTTATTTTTTTGCCATCCTCATTTAGTAGCTGTACCACCATTTCTTTTCTGTCTTTTACTTCAGCTCATTCTCAGCTTTAGCCTTCCTGACACCATCCCTGCAATTCCATGCTAACTGTCTGTACTCTGTGGTCTTGCCTTCCTTCTACTTCCTGTATGTGTCCTCCTTTGTTTTTAGGTCATCTCTAAGCTTTTTTTGAAGCCACATTGGCTTCTTCTGCTGTCTTCAGGTAGCAAACATAATAATCTTGGCTTTTGAAAATAACATATTTGAAGGAATTTCAAGTGAACAGTTCCTCTGCAAGTTTGCAGAGAAATCCCGCTGCATTCAACTTTTATTAACAGTTCAGATCATTATGGTAGGATGACTTGCAAAATATACATTTACTTCCATGCACTGTTATTTAGTTTACATAACTATTGTGCATGTGGAAAATACTGTATTTTAATTTGATTTGCTTTTTTGTAAACTTTACAACTCATAGTTCCTAATTAAAATGCATAAATTGGGGTTTATTTTTGTCATTACCTAAGAAAACTTCTCTCCCTCCGGAAACCTCTTTTGTAGTGACCGGTGTCCCAACCCTTCTTCCCACTGTATTTTTGTCTCTGCACACTCAATGAAAATTGTCTCGCTACACTCCTGAAGGGCAAGACAGAAGTTTAATAAACAAACAAATAAACAAACAAATAAAATGATGATGTCAAAAGTGAATGCAAGAATCAGCCTTGAGTCAGCTTCCTAGAAGCAGATGGAAGTACTGAGTGGATGGATGGGAAGGAACAAGCTGAAGCTGAACCCTGATAAGACTGAGGTGCTGCTTGTGGGGGACAAAAGAAGGTTGGGAGAAGTTGACTTGAAGTTCAATGGGGTGAGTTTACCCCTGAAGGACCAGGTCCGCAGCCTTGGGGTTGTACTTGATTCCAGGCTGTCCATGGAGGCTCAGATTTCGGCAGTGAGCCGGGCAGCCTGGTATCAACTACACCTCATATGAAGGCTGCAACCCTACCTTCCTGTTCATCAGCTCCCACTGGTAGTACACGCCCTGGTCACCTCTCGTTTGGATTACTGTAATGCGCTCTACGTGGGGTTACCCTTGAAAACGGTCCGGAAACTACAACTTATACAAAATGCGGTGGCTCGACTACTTACGAATAGTCACCGCCGGGATCACATCACACCAGTGTTGTTCGATCTACACTGGCTTCCAGTTGTTTTCCGGGCCCAATTCAAGGTGTTGGTATTAACCTTTAAATCCCTATATGGTCTCGGCCCAGTTTATCTTACGGAGCGCCTTCAACGCCACCAATTATGCCGCCCGACAAGATCAGCCACACAGGGCCTTCTCTCAATCCCGCTGACAAAAACAGCCAGGTTGGCGGGTACTAGAGAGAGGGCATTCTCAGTGGCGGCCCCCACCCTTTGGAACTCCCTCCCACAAGATCTCCGGCATGCCTCTTCCCTAAATACATTTCGTAAAGCCTGAAAGACCTGGCTTTTTCAACAGGCCTTTGGGATTTCCGGGGAGGGTTAATTACTGGATTGAATTGCCTCCTATCCTGTTTTAATACCCTGTTTTAATATCATTGTCTGCTGCTGTACTGTTTTTCTATTGTTTTTCTATTGTACTATTGTATTTTATCTTATTGTGTTTTAACTGCTGTACGTCGCCTAGAGTGGCCATTGGCCAGATAGGCGACACAGAAATTAAATTTATTATTAAATTTATTACTGCTACTCCTTCCCTATGTCAGCACCAGCTTAAAGAGCAGATTCCTGCTGGAAAACCTGATGCTTGGGGTGTGGGGGTATGGAGAGAATGAGAATGAGAGAGATTCCTTAGTGCCTGCTATGTACATTTAGTGACCTAAAGATGGGAGGGAAAGCAGGGATAGTATAGTATCTCCCTATTGTAACAAACACAGGCCCAACAAGTTCCTTGCCATCTAAGGTTTGACAACCTAGGGAAAAAGTCTATGGAACACATACCTACAACTATGGGTAGGAGACTGTCATTCTGTTGTTGAGAAGGGTTGATAGGAAGATGAAGATCAGTGCATATGCACCATACCTTTGTAATTTCCCAATGTTTATAGAAAAGGAAAGGAGCCTCTGATTGTTTTTCCTGTTCTGGTTGTTCCAAGGGAATAAGAGCCTTTTCTTTGTCTTGCAAGGTACACATTTTGCTGTAGCTTTCATTTGCATCTAACCTGTTCAGCAGAACATGAACTTTCAACCAAGCAATCCATAGACATGAAGAGAATGCTAAGAATGTCTGTTGGCTTAGGAAAACACGGGAAGTTTCCTTGTACCAAGTCAGATCATTGGTCCATCAAGCTCAGTATTGTTGACAGTGACTGGCAGCAGAACTCCAGTGTTTTAGGCAGGAGTCTTTTCCAAGCTTACCTGGAAACACTGGGGATTGAACCTGGGACCTTTTGCATGCAAAAGATGTGCTTGACAGTCTGCCACTGAGCTACGACTGTTCCCCTTACGTTTGTAGGTGTGAGGCATGGTTTCAACAGCCACAGAATACCTAAGAGTTGTTTGGGTTGATTGTGTAATATCTGCCCCCGAAACATGACAGAATGCAAGTGGTGAAAAGAGAGCCATGGAATATTAGGAAAAGATGGAGATGACAATTGGAGGGAATGAAGTGGAGGGAATGAAGAAAAGGTATTGATGGAGAAGATTGGAAAAGAGGAGAAAGGGTGTTGACAAAACATCAGGAAGAAAAGGCAACAAAAGTAATACATAGCAGGAAACTTCTTATGCCAAGGATTGATGGCCATCCAAGTAGTGACAGGCAGCTGATACAGTTGCCACGTAATCAACAGAGGTCTGGGGTTGATTGGGTCGTTTGTGTGGATTTTGTTTTGTTTATTCATTGATAAGGTATTGTTAAAATTGGTTGTGTTAATGTTTGTTTTATCTATAAGATAAGATATTGTTCACATTCATTCAGCTCAAAAGCAATTGCCAATCTGTATCTCTTCATCCGTAGTTGAGACCTGCATGCATTACAATTGCTTATAAGCATTATCACATTATGGAAAACTAAAAATTACCACAAAATGGCAAAAGAACCCATACCTGCAAATTTCTGTCCCATCCCACATCCTGCTGTAGATCTCTTGTGGTAATTGTTACCTGGAACAAGGAGATATGCATGACCTCATACAGTTTATATGTTTCAGTAAATGAAGCGGGGGGAGGGAGCAAGAATGGGCTAAAAAGTGCATGCAGAAAACAAAGATGGAAGCAATGTCTGCCACAATACACCAACACTGATGTGACAGTGCATTGAGACGTGCAACAACCTGATATGACAGCAAATTGTGAAACACACAAGAAGCGCAGTGACAGATGCGAAGGTGAGGATATGATAATGTTTTCTGAAAAGGACACAGGTTACCAGTCATTTCAGTAATGTTAATAATTAGCAAGTAAACAAAGATGTTCTTGGGAAATCTCATATTAATGCTGCATTATAATTTGGGGTGGGGAATTTTCATATGCAAACCTCATTTGCAAAATTACAGCTGTAAATCACAACATGCAAGTGCTATGAAGGGGAAAAATACAGATCACACTTGGACTTGCTTATGTATTAGTTGAACATAAAACTATGGTCCTGTCTTAATGTTTTGCTTGAAGTAATGTGATCCATGTGTATTTACCGTTTCAGGAGTCATATTAACCCTATGAACAACAACATAAATGAGCAGTACCCAGCCATTAGAAAGACTTCAAGCTCTCTAATCTGGAAGGTGAAGAACCCAACAAAACACTAAGATCAGAGCTGACTGCTATATTGTTGTTGTTTTGCTTCTCTAACATGATCAGAACATTCTTTTGAGTTTTCTGGAAGACAATGACTGCCTAGCTTCTTTCCCCCAACATCAGCTGTCTTTGCTTACTAGGGAATCAGGCCTTCCACATGGTTTAGCTCAGATCAATACTGACAAATAGTGCTACATTCAATGTTTGAAATTATCTCATCTTTTACCTTCCAAGGCATTAACAATTGGTCAGTGAAAATGCAACCTCAGGACCACAACTAATTTCAGAACTTTGTAAAGTTCTGAATCCCTGGGGTGGAATCAACAATCAGCCCCCAGGCTTCTCAGAATCTTTAAAAGGTCCTGTGGGGAAAATGTATTTTTCACTATCACTGTCCAGGAACCATAGTGCATATTGTATTTCCTCTAAATTTGTTGATACAAAATAATGCTTGAAAAGACTTCCAAAAAGCTGTCTGAGTGAACAGTCCAAATTTCCTACTTCCCAGGCTATACAGAAATATTTCATGTGCCCCATTACTCCTACCGTCACATTATGCACTCCATTTTGCAATTAGTCCACTGCTTAACATAGAACTGATCTACTATATATTTTGGAAAGCTGTTTATTAACTATGGATTTGGACACTTTTTAAGATGCAGTATCTAAATTTTGCATGATTGCTCCTGAAAGGAGCAGGTTTTTGTTTATGTTTGGATACAACTGGATGTCATTTTGAATCAAAATGGCAGACTGAATCTATCAAAACTGCACTGATATTAACCACTGATTTAAAAACTGCAGTGAATTTTTTGTTTCTTAGAATTCCCAAGCAATGCCGGGTATGAGGCTACTAGTTACAAATAAATAGAAACAATGTCTTCTGAAAGGAATTTGTGTCTAATCTAGGGATGGAGAACCTGTGGTCCTCCAGATGTTGTTGGACTCCACCTCTCATCAGTCCCAAGCAGCATGGCCAATTGTCAGGAATTATGGGAGTTGTTGTTGAACAATATCTGGAGAACCACAGGATCCCATCCCTGAACTTATTGACATTAGATCAAATGATCAAAAATTGCATTATTTCTGTAAGTTATATAATCTATTGTACTTGCATCAGAATAGCAAACTGTGGATTCCCAGGTTATATAAGTTTTATCTGCAGTACACCAAAGTTACTGCTCATGTCCACAAAAAAAGAAATTAGTTAAGCTTGTATCAATTCCACAAGAGACAAGTCTTAGGAAATTTCTCCCGCAGATACCAAAACAACAACACACTGAAAGTAAGGAATCACATTTCTAAAACCAAAATGTTAGTGCTTGCTGTTCTCCAACATAAAGCCGGATACTTAACAATGATGCTACAGCTACGGTAGTGCCTTCAAAGGCTCTGTATCATAGTAATTAAGGACAGCAATGTGCTGTTACCCATATGTGCCCTTTGACTCCTTTACATCCCAGGGTCAGCTATTTGTTTTCAGCTGAGTTACTAGTGAAGGCAGAACAGTCTCTACATCTTGCTCTACACACAATTCTCCTGTATAAAACTAGCAGCCACCTTGGAGGGTCACATGGCTCTCAACAGATATGAGGACCAGAAGCATAGCTGCTTTTGGATGTCAAATCACAGATTCAACATGTTGCCATTTCTTCTCCATTCAATTGATGAGCATATTGCTAGACACTGAGCCTGAATCCAAATGCCTCAGGAGGCAAATTAGATGAACAGAATACAGTACACTAAGAACAGCCAGACATAGCCAAATCTGCTGTTGTCATCCTTGATGTCCTTATAACCACTCTGTGTAGGTAACTGGGCTTGGATATGATGTTTCTCCACAACAATTCTAAAGGCATTCTGCTCAAAATCCACCGAAATTGCCTTTCATGAAAGCATTTTACAAGAGTCTATTCAGCATATTTCAATGAAAGCAACAAATTCTTCTCAGATCAAACACAGGGGTTCTGGTGGATGGACTCTTGAGGCCCTCCACAATCTATGGCCCTCCAGAAGTTGTTGAACCACAACTCCCATCGTCCCATGCTGGCTGGAGCTGATGGAAGTTGGAGTCCAACAACATCTGGAAAATCTCAGGTTTCCCCATCACTGCTTTATATGCTTATTCAGTCATTCACTGGGATATGGGAGATCAGCTCTGAGACAATCTCCCATTTTCTAGTGGGAAGGACACATAGAGGAGAATATATGGTATTACACTCTTATACTACAGGTGTCTCTTCCACCAGGAAATATATTATTGCCCATATGATGTCTCAGGAGCCTCTGAGCGAATCTCTAGTTGCCGGTGGGAGGGGTGTCTGAAGAAGCAGAAAACACTACTCTTTTTGCTCCCTTTGGCTCCATCAGTGCTGATGCTAAAATGAACATGAGAGCACTGTGATCCATTGGTGCTAGATGCCCTTCCTATTAGAAAATGTAAAATCAGTCCACAGGTGCCTGCAACATTACAAGGGTTTCGGGGACCATCTCTTTTAATCCCAGAGGAAGAGAAGGAGGAGGTGGTACTGGTGATTTGTGTGTAGGTAAAAGACTGTGCTCAGGACAATCTCCTGCTTTGTTCTCTCATTCAACTTCTCCTTTCCTCTGTTTTAGTTCAGTTCTGTACTGTTTAAAATCCATTTCTGGCCCCTATCCAACTATCCCCTCTTCTCCTTTTTTAGCCCTTTTATAGCCACCATCCACCCTTTTCTCTCTTTTTTAAACCTCCTTCATATGTCTTCATCCCACCTTGGTCCTTAAGCATTCTCTCTTGTTCTCTTCTCCAGATCTTTATTTTCTACTATTCTGCCCAACTCTTCTTTCTTTCATTTGTCTTTACCTTTCCATTTTGGCCCTATTTCTCATTTGTGTGGTACCTGCTTTCTTTTTATCCTGTCCCACTTTTATCTGTCTTCCCTCTTATCCTTCCGTCATCCTACAAACTTCCCCACTTCAAGATATGAAATACTTATTCATGTTTTGTTCCTGAGAGAGGAGAAATATGGGTTGCAGTCTCACCTCTGCCAATGAATCTGCCTGTAGGATATGCTACCCTATCTCAGCATTACTTTCCCATCTGTACATGGGAATTAACAATATTGTTACGGAAATATGTATATATGCAGAGATTCTCAGAGGTCTGAGCTGTGTGTGTGCCACTATGTGTATTTACCTAAGTAGCAGGCTTTTACCCTGCATTTAGATCACTGAGACTTAAGACTTAGTAAAATAAGAAAAGCTACTTTATTTATAGAAATACATAGTAGATAGGAAAGGCATACCGAGTTCTAAATAACTAACTAAGTTGGAGGAGTAATGCCCAGATGTGGGTATTGCCCTCATGGCTCAGGAGAGAGAGCAAAGACAAAGATGTCTCCTCTCTTCTCAGACAGTCAAAGATGAAGACAAAGGAAGGAGGGGCAGATAAGAAGGAAGTTAGGTAGAGAACAGCACAGGTAAAGGTAGGCAAACCTAGCCAGCTGGAGGACCCTAACTCTATCTTCCTTCTGGAATACAAACAAAAGAACCCAAACAGGAGTTGCTTTTGCCCCACTTCCAACACCCCTTCTCAATGAGTGTTTGGTTCAGCCCACGAGGTTCATCTTGTCTCGCAGCTTGCAGCATTTGACTTTGCCCAACGCCTTCGTCAGAGCATCTGCAGTCATGTCTTTTGGACAATACTCCATCTTGAGTCCTCTGTGGTAGGTATCTCTAATGGAATGGTGCTTCACATCTATGTGCTTGGTTCGTGAGCTCACTCCTCCTGACCCCATGAGTCTGCTGCGTCCTTGGTTGTCCTCATGCCTCACAACAGGCCCAGGAATAGAGATGCCTAAATCTTTGAACAGTTCAAGTAGCCAAGTCAACTGTCTGCTAGCTTCAGAAGCTGACACATACTCTGCTTCTGTGGAAGAGAGTGCTACAGTCTCTTGTTTCTTACTTGCCCAGCTGATCACTGAATCTCTATAGTAGAAGATGTTTCCACTGGTGGATTTTCGATCTGTAGTGTCTTCAGCCCAATCAGCATCTGCATATTCCACTAGTTTAGGATCTCAGATAGCTGCTAATTTCAGTTTCATGATTGCAGTGCCCTTCAGATATCTTGCCACTCTCTTGATTGCTTCCCAGTCCTTCTTGGTTGGCGAGCTGGTTTTTCTGCACGTATCCCACTGCTAACACCACATCTGGCCTGGTAACGGTGTGGATACATAGAAGTTTCCTGATAGCTTGTCTGTAGCTCTCATGGTCTTCCCATGGTTGTTTTTTGTGGTCCGGTTTCAGGTATCCTACTTCCACTGGAGTGGGTGTTGGATGTGCATCCTTCAGTCCTAGACTCTTGAGAAGGTCTTGGATCTTTTGTCTTTGACTCAGCAAGAAGGATCCATCATCTTCTTTCAATTTGTATTACGAGGTAATGAGTGACATCACCTAGGCACTTCACTTCAACCTCCTTGTTGAGATGGTTCACTAGTTGTTGCTTGTCCAGTGGGTCTTAATAAGCCAACAGTAGATCGACATAAATCAGTAAGTCCATCTATTGTTCTTGAATCTGCTGTACAGGCATGGTTCTGCTCTGCCTTGTACAAAGTCTTCTTTCAAGAGCATTTCATTCACTTTCTCATTCCAGGCTCTAGCAACCTGTTTAAGTCCATAGATGGATTTTTGAAGTTTACACATTAAGGTTTCTTTTTCTGGAACTTCAAACCTTGGTGGCTGTTGCATGTAGATTTCCTCTTCTATTTCTCCATGCAAGAGCACTGTTTTTATATCCATGTGCTCCACCTGCATTTTCTTGTTAGCAGCAACACTCAGAAGAGTTCTGATAGTCGTGTGTTTGACTACAGGAGCAAATGTTCGATAGTAGTCTTGTCCATACTTTTGAGATTATCCTTTGGCTACTTGTATCTCTCCTTGTATCTTGCCTTGTATCTCTCAGCGTTTCATTCAGCATCTGACTTTTTCTTGAATATCCACTTGCAGCCCAAAGCTTTCCTTCCTTGAGGAAGCTTGGTCAGTATCCAAGTTTTATCCTTGTGTAGAGCTACCAGCTCTTCCTTAGCTGCCTGCCTCCATCCCTCAGCTTCAGCTTTGGGTGAGGCTTCAATCTCGTTTCTGGTCTCTGGCTCTGGAAGTTCATATCTCATGAGATAAGCAAGTCTTTCTGGTGGTACACCTTTGTTGGTGTGTTCAGAGTGTCTGGATGCTGGCGCTTTGGCTGCCCTTTCTGGCTCTGATGCCTCTTCTGGCTCAGATTCCTTGTCTTCCTCTGCTGGTGTATTACGTGATCCCTTCTATTGTGGAAGAATTCTTCTTCCATTTTGCTCAGATTCTTCTTCCATTTTGCTGTCATCTGTTTCATGTGGCGCTCCTTCTGGTTGGTGTGCACACTTTCCTTCCTCAAAGTGGACAGCTCTGTATACTCCAACTTCACCAGTTTTGGGATCTATGACTCGGTATCCCTTCTGCGTTGAAGAATATCCAATTAATATTCCTTCCTTGACAGTGTTGACAAATTTTGACCACTTTTGTTTTGGAAAGGTCTTGCAGCCAAATACACAAAGCTGAGTCACACTTGGTGTCCAATCATGCCATAGCTTGAAATGTGTTTTGTTGGCTGCAGATGCTGGAAGTTGGTTCTGCAGATAGGTGGCAGTAACCGCTGCTTCCCCCAGTACTTCTGTGGTAACTTTGCATCTTCCAACAAGGAATGAATCATCTGTCCAAGAGTCCAGTTCATGCATTCCGCAATCCCATTTTGTTCTGGAGTATAAACAACTATAGTCTGGTGCTCTATGCCTTCCTCATGTAGAAAGTCATACATAGTCCTGGACACAAATTCTCCTCCATTGTCTCATCTTATAATTTGTGACTTTCTGCCAAATTTGTTGGATATAATTCTGATATAGTCCTTCAATTTTTGAAGTACTTGACTTTTCTCTCTCAGCAAGTACATTATAGTATACCTTGAGTAATCATCTATGAAAGTGAGCATGTATAAATTTCCACCCTGTGATGGCATATAATAGGTCCACAAAAGTCTGTGCAAATTAATTCTAAAGGTTTTATAGTTTTCCTTTCACTTGTCTCAGGAAATTTTGGTTTCACACTTTTTGTCTTTATACAATATTCACATTTTTCTGTGCATTTACACTGTCCAATTTTTATGCCTCTACCCACATTTTCCTTCTCTAGAGCACTGATTCTGGCTAAGCTGGCATGTCCCATTCTTCTATGCCAAACATGAACACATCCAGAATCACAGATTTCTTTGGCTGTATTTGCATGCATAGTTTCAAAATATTCCAAATGCAGAAGTCCATTTTTCAATTTTACAGTATAACATACTTCTCCTTCATCTAAAACATGGCAAATTTTGTCACATAAATGCAGTTCACCTCCAAGCTCCATTATTTTAGTGGCACATTAAATTATCTTTAAATGCTGGAACAAATAGGCAATTTTTCAGTTCAAGCTCTCTGGTGCCCTCTGGCATTTTGCAAAGCAGTTCCATTGTCCCTATTACTTGAGAACAGAAGATGTCTTCTGATGCTGTTATTACATTCTATGTATGAAGGCTTAGGTTCTTAAACAATTTTTTTATCATTTATTAACTGCAGTACAACCAGTGTTGATTAAAAATCTGGTTTTATAATAATTATTTCCATCAGATACATAGTAACTGGATTGCTTCTGTTTAAAATCAACTCTTTCTCTTCTGTCCCTTCTAGAATAATCTTTTTGAAGGTGATTAGGAGATTTGCATTTGAAGCAATTCTTCCTTTGATTGTTTGTACCCTGCTGTGGCTTCAGGTATGACTCATCTCTCTATCCTGCCTTTGGTTGCTGTGTCTGCCCACAGTAAAATTTGTTTTTTCAGACAGAGCTTGTTCCTATCTCTCTTTATAGTCCTGATCTTTCAGATATGACATAATCTGATCCATATTCTGATCTGTCTGCTCGTATGCAAGCCGTTATATACAGTAATACCTCACATTAACGTACTCAATGGAACCAGAGCGAGTACGTAAACCGAAAATGTCCTTAAAGTGAAGCACTACCTTTAAAAACTTTTTTTACCTCTCCTTCATGCGGCGCCTCAAAGCCCTGCACTAAAGCCTCTGCTGCTGCACTGCCGTGCCTCCCAGCTGATCGCGATCACACCTCCCAGCTGATTTGCGGTGGCGCGATCGCATCTATTTCCACCCCCACGCGCTAAAGCCTCTGCTGCTACGCTGCGTTTCTGGAGAAATACAGGCATATGGAGCATGTACGTTATAGTGAGGCTACGTTAAGTGCAGCAACGTTAAGCAGGGTATGCCTGTAATGATGTTGATTTCAAGAGGCCAGGAGGATGAACTTTTTCAAATCTTCATCTAACGATCTACCACATCTTTCTAATTCTCAGAGCAGACTTGTAAATCTTTCTAGATGTATATTCAGATCCATGCTAGACTGTTTCAGTATGTACAGCAACTTATAGAGAAACATCACATGATTTTTAGATTTTCTGTGATACACTTTGTCAAGCTTCTCCCATATTTCTTTAGCATTTCTACAGCCTATGCAAACATTTAGTGCCTTATCTTATAAAGCAGAAATAAGAAGAGACTTCACTTTGGCATGCTTATGCTACCAGGATGCAGTGGCTGCTTCATCTGCTGCTGAGGGTTCAGGTTCAGTCAGGACTCCATGCAGATTCTCCCCTTCCAAAAATGCAGTCATTTGGAGACTCCAAATCACATAATTGTCCTTCTCCAGCCTTGGGATTCTTGTCTTAAGTGCTGATTCTTCAGCCATGGTTTCCTATCTTTTGTTCTGAATTTCTTTCTCTAACCTAGTATCCTTTGTAAATCACACACAGTACTTAGCCTCTTTAGCTTTCAGGTACAACTCGCAATTCAGTTTAGCTTACTGGGCTGCCATAACCCTTTGTTATGGAAATATGTATATATGCAGAGATTCTCAGAGGTCTGAGCTGCGTGTGTGCAGGTATGTGTATTTACCTAAGTAGCAGGCTTTTATCCTGCATTTAGATCACTGAGACTTAAGACTTAGTAAAATAAGAAAAGCTACTTTATTTATAGAAATAAATTGTAGATAGGAAAGGCATACCGAGCTCTAACTAAGTTGGAGACGCAATGCCCAGACGTGGGTATTGCCCTCATGGCTCAGGAGAGAGAGCAAAGACAAAGATGTCTCTCCTCGGACAGTCGAAGAAGACAAATAAAAAAAGGGGCAGATAAGTTTTCCTGAGCATATCCATTTACAATGGAAGGAAGTTAGGTAGAGAACAGCACAGGTAAAGGTAGGCAAACCTAGCCAGCTGGAGGACCCTAACTATATCTTCCTTCTGGAATACAAACAAAAGAACCCAAACAGGAGTTGCTTTTGCCCCACTTCCAACATCCCTTCTCAATGAGTGTTTGGTTCAGCCCACGAGGTTCATCTTGTCTCGCAGCTTGCAGCATCTGACTTTGCCCAACACCTTCATCAGAGCATCCGCAGTCATGTCTTTTGGACAATACTCCATCTTGAGTCCTCTGTGATAGCAATGACAAATCAATAGCATATATAGACTTTATAAATGGCTTTTTATCAGAATTTGTTTAGTTTTGTGGATGTTTGAATTTTAATGATACCCTGTTGTTTTAATGCTATGTATTTATATGCTGGTCTTTGACCGTAATAAATTTACTTACTTAGCACAGGTAAAGGTAGGCAAGCCTAGCCAGCTGGAGGACCCTAGCTCTATCTTCCTTCTGGAATATAAACAAAAGAACCCAAACAGAAGTTGCTCTTGCCGCACTTCCAATAAATATGTCATGCACTCATTGCATGTGCTGAAGGATTTTCTGCCATGGACTCATTGTGTTTGTGTCAAAGGACTGCTGCCAGACACTCACTCTCTGGCTGCGAATATCCCTTTCTCTTACCTCAAGCTCTCAATCTATGAGAACAGTCCACTTGCAATTGAAAAAATATGTCCAATTATTCCCAATTAGGGATGGGTGTGAATTTAAATTCAGTTCACATTTGGAGCTGAATTTATCAAATTCACACTTTCTGAAACAATATGAGAAACATCACACAGCCATCCTTCAAAATTCACACTTATTCAAATGTTGCAATGCAGTTCAACAACCAATGTTTACAAAAATGCATATATTAGGGGAAGTGTGCATAAAAATGAATATATGAGTGAAAATAATATGCAAACATGCATTATATGATGAGAAATGTCTTGCAAAAATGTGTACATTAGTCAAATTGCCTACAAAAATGTGTTTATTAGGAGAAATTCAAACTAAAATGCTGGAGAATTTTTATGAGGATTTTTTTAAATTGCAAATTGCTACAGAAATGTGGAGAACTGAATTGAAGATTGGAAAAATGAGAAACTGAGAGAAGTGAAATTAAAATATCTTTCCTTTTCTATCCCCAATGTACACCACAACTGTCCATGTGTTTCGCTGGTTCAGGAAGGGATTTGCACACATACCAATGTACATGCACTAGGGATGGAAAGATCTGTCAACTGCAGTTATTTCAGCTTCTCAATTTTTCCATCTTCAATTGTCCATATTTCTGCAGAAATTTTTCCACCTTCAGTTCTCCACATTTCTGCAGCAATTTGCTATTTTTTTTTTAAAAAAAAGGAAACTCCATGAAAATTCTCTAGCATTTTAGTGCAAATTTCTCCTAATAAACATATTTTGTAGGCAGTTTTGACTAATGTACACATTAATGTACTAATGTACATTGACTAATGTACACATAATGCATTTTTGTACAGTAGGGCCCCACTTACCGGTGCTCCACTTCCCGGCGTTCCGCTAATGCGGCGGCTTTCCTCCCCTCTTTTAAAGCCGATTTTGCCACTTTTGCGGCATTTTCACGTCATTTTCACGCGACGCGCCCCATTAAAGTCAATGGGATTCTGCTTTACAGTGATTTCCGCTTTACGGCGGGGGTCCGGAACGGAACCCGCCGTATAAGTGGGGCCCTACTGTATGTTATTTTCACTCATATATTTATTTTTATGCACGCTTAACCCTTACATATGCATTGTTGTAACCATTATTTGGTTGTCGAACTGCATGGCAAAATTCAGTAAAGTTCTAATTTTGAAAGATGGCTATGTTTCAATTCTCATATTGTTTCAGAAAGTACAAATTTGATAGATTCAGCTTGAAATGCAAACTGCATCGAATTTCTCACTCATCCCTAATGTGCACAGAGTTCCTCAATAGAAGGTGAGATCCTGGCTCAGGCAATGTCCCCACCCCCCACCCCATGTGAGTAGGATCTCTGGTATACATATAATGCCACTTCTGACATGCTCCCAACGCAAGAGGATGAGGGCATGGCTGTAGCACATGGCAGTGGTTGTGGCTAGGTCACACAACTCCACTACTCTTTCAAGAGTCCTTCCAAATTCATGGGAGGGTTTTCTGAAGCCAGTGAGGTGTAGTGTCTAGAAAGATCTAGGTTCAAATCCCCACTCAGACACAAAGCTATTTTGGTGACATTGGGCTAGTATATTTCACATGATTGTTGTGAGAATAAAAAGGGGAAAACATGCACAGGGCAGGGTAAAAATTATATATATAGTTGAATGCCATTCAGGTTCTCCGATCTATAGAAATGCTCAGCCTATTGATGAAAGTTTTGCAAACCATCTGGAGATTGGTATCTTTATAACATCTTAATCATTTTTATGATTATAACATCTTAATCATTTATTATTATTATTATTATTATTATTATTATTTACAAAGCATTCTTACAGATAGTGATAGCAGAGAGAGCAGGTAGGAGACACTGGGAAGCTCTTGTCTGGATGGAGCCAAGAGTGGGACATGGGAAGAGGTTGGACGAATGAATGGACAGAGGATGTGCTGAAGCACTGAAAAGGACCACTGTGAGTGAGATACCACCTGCACTGGTAGTACTGTTGTAAAGGGGGTTGCTCTTATTGTCTCCGAAAAGAAATAAGTGCATTGATGTGCTTGTAAGATAACTACTTAAGAACAATCAACCTGTTCAGAAACCAGTTACAATAATAATAATATAATGTTGTAGGACATTAGCAGTTTAACACAAAACATTTGTCCTAGAATGTTTATTATTTATTTATTATTTGATTTATATCCCGCCATTGCTCCCAGCAGGAGCCCAGGGCGGCAAACAAAATCAGTAAAAACACTTTAAAATATCATAAAAACAGACCTTAAAATACATTAAAACAAAACAACTTTAAAAACATTCTTTAAAAAAACTTTTAAAACATCTTAAATAATGTTGACTATAGATCAGTAGAAACAGTGTGTGCAATAGTGCAACAACATTTATCAGGTAATTGATAGATTAGTTTGATCATTGAACAGCTATTAGTAAATGAACACTCCAAATGTTATATATTATGCAAAAAGCTACATCTAGTAAAATCCTAGAAATCCTAAAAGGCAGCTGGGCTGAAGAAACAATGAGAGGAAAATTAATTTCACAAACTGATTTGAACCAACAGCAAAATCCTCTATGGAGGCAGGAAGGCAAGGGCAACTTAATACTGGGAACGATCTATCGTCCCCCTGATCAAAATGCTCAGGGAGACCTTGAGATGAGATATGAAATTGAGGAAGCATCCAAACTAGGAAATGTGGTAGTAATGGGTGACTTCAACTACCCGGACATAGACTGGCTGCATATGTGTTCCAGTCATGACAAAGAAGCAAAGTTTCTAGATATTCTAAATGACTATTCCCTAGACCAGTTGGTCATGGAACCGACCAGAGGGACGGCAACCCTGGACTTAATCCTCAGTGGCGACCAGGACCTGGTGCGAGATGTAAGTGTTGTTGAACCGATTGGGAGCAGTGACCACAGTGCTATTAAATTAAACATACATGTAACTGGCCAATTGCCACGAAAATCCAACACGGTCACATTTGACTTCAAAAGAGGAAACTTCACAAAAATGAGGGGATTGGTAAAAAGAAAGCTGAAAAACAAAGTCCAGAGGGTCACATCACTCGAAAATGCTTGGAAGTTGTTTAAAAACACTATATTAGAAGCTCAACTGGAGTGCATACCGCAGATCAGAAAAGGTACCACCAGGGCCAAGAAGATGCCAGCATGGTTAACGAGCAAAGTCAAGGAAGCTCTTAGAGGCAAAAAGTCTTCCTTCAGAAAATGGAAGTCTTGTCCAAATGAAGAAAATAAAAAAGAACACAAACTCTGGCAAAAGAAATGCAAGAAGACAATAAGGGATGCTAAAAAAGAATTTGAGGAGCACATTGCTAAGAACATAAAAACCAACAACAAAAAATTCTATAAATACATTCAAAGCAGGAGACCATCTAGGGAGACAATTGGACCCTTGGATGATAAGTGAGTCAAAGGTGTACTAAAGAACGATAAGGAGATTGCAGAGAAGCTAAATAAATTCTTTGCATCTGTCTTCACAGTGGAAGATATAGGGCAGATCCCTGAACCTGAACTAACATTTGCAGGAAGGGATTCTGAGGAACTGAGACAAATAGTGGTAACGAGAGAGGAAGTTCTAAGCTTAATGGACAATATAAAAACTGACAAATCACCGGGCCCGGATGGCATCCACCCGAGAGTTCTCAAAGAACTCAAAGGTGAAATTGCTGATCTGCTAACTAAAATATGTAACTTGTCCCTCGGGTCCTCCTCCGTGCCTGAGGACTGGAAAGTGGCAAATGTAACGCCAATCTTCAAAAAGGGATCCAGAGGGGATCCCGGAAATTACAGGCCAGTTAGCTTAACTTCTGTCCTGGAAAACTGGTAGGAAGTATTATTAAAGCTAGATTAACTAAGCACATAGAAGAACAAGCCTTGCTGAAGCAGAGCCAGCATGGCTTCTGCAAGGGAAAGTCCAGTCTCAGTAACCTATTAGAATTCTTTGAGAGTGTCAACAAGCATATAGATAGAAGTGATCCAGTGGACATAGTGTACTTAGACTTTCAAAAAGTGTTTGACAAGGTACCTCACCAAAGGCTTCTGAGGAAGCTTAGCAGTCATGGAATAAGAGGAGAGGTCCTCTTGTGGATAAGGAATTGGTTAAGAAGCAGAAAGCAGAGAGTAGGAATAAACGGACAGTTCTCCCAATGGAGGGCTGTAGAAAGTGGAGTCCCTCAAGGATCGGTATTGGGACCTGTACTTTTCAACTTGTTCATTAATGACCTGGAGTTAGGAGTGAGCAGTGAAGTGGCCAAGTTTGCTGACGACACTAAATTGTTCAGGGTTGTTAAAACAAAAAGGGATTGCGAAGAGCTCCAAAAAGACCTCTCCAAACTGAGTGAATGGGCGGAAAAATGGCAAATGCAATTCAATATAAACAAGTGTAAAATTATGCATATTGGAGCAAACAATCTTAATTTCACATATACGCTCATGGGGTCTGAACTGGCGGTGACCGACCAGGAGAGAGACCTCGGGGTTGTAGTGGACAGCACGATGAAAATGTCGACCCAGTGTGCGGCAGCTGTGAAAAAGGCAAATTCCATGCTAGCAATAATTAGGAAAGGTATTGAAAATAAAACAGCCGATATCATAATGCCGTTGTATAAATCTATGGTGCGGCCGCATTTGGAATACTGTGTACAGTTCTGGTCGCCTCATCTCAAAAAGGATATTATAGAGTTGGAAAAGGTTCAGAAGAGGGCAACCAGAATGATCAAGGGGATGGAGCGACTCCCTTACGAGGAAAGGTTGCAGCATTTGGGGCTTTTTAGTTTAGAGAAAAGGCGGGTCAGAGGAGACATGATAGAAGTGTATAAAATTATGCATGGCATTGAGAAAGTGGATAGAGAAAAGTTCTTCTCCCTCTCTCATAATACTAGAACTCGTGGACATTCAAAGAAGCTGAATGTTGGAAGATTCAGGACAGACAAAAGGAAGTACTTCTTTACTCAGCGCATAGTTAAACTATGGAATTTGCTCCCACAAGATGCAGTAATGGCCACCAGCTTGGATGGCTTTAAAAGAAGATTAGACAAATTCATGGAGGACAGGGCTATCAATGGCTACTAGCCATGATGGCTGTGCTGTGCCACCCTAGTCAGAGGCAGCATGCTTCTGAAAACCAGGTGCCGGAAGCCTCAGGAGGGGAGAGTGTTCTTGCACTCGGGTCCTGCTTGCGGGCTTCCCCCAGGCACCTGGTTGGCCACTGTGAGAACAGGATGCTGGACTAGATGGGCCACTGGCCTGATCCAGCAGGCTCTTCTTATGTTCTTAACTCTGGGTCAGAACTGGCCCAGATGACTCCAGAATGGTATGTGGCAAAGTCAGATTTCACTTTTCCTATACAGGATATAGCACAGATATCACTGCCTTTGAGACAGGCTAGCAAGATGAAAAGAAATGACAGGTTTCACCTCAGTTTCTCTTTCTGAGAAGCAAACTGTCAGAATGGTGGCCTTAAACCACCACAGGTCACCCTGATGACCTTTACAGAGTGGGATAGGAGTGCAACCTTGTTTCTGCTTCTCAATCTCTCTGCGGCTTTCAATACCAATGACAATGGTATCTTTCTGGACCAGCTCTGTGGAATGGAAATTAGGGGTACTGTATTACAGTGGCTCCAGGCCTACCTAAGAGTAACATTGGGAGAGTGCTTTTCAGCTATGGGGTGCCGCAGGGCACTATTTTATCCCCAATGTTATTTAATAGCTATATGAAACTGTGGGAGCAGTCATTAGGAGTATGCTGATGATATTCAGGTCTGGTTCTCCATAACATCTGAATCAGCAGAGGCAGTGCGAGCTCTGGATTAGTGCCTGGATGCAGAGATGGGATGGATGAGGGAAAATAAGCTAAGCTTGAATCCTGGCAAGACAGAGACACTGTGGGTGACTGGTTCCCGTGTCCAAGAAATTGAACAAGAGCATATGAAGAGCCTACTGGATCAGGCTAATGGCCCATCTAGATCAGGATCCTACTCTCATAGTGGCCAACCAGTTGCCCATGGGAAATCTGCAAGCAGGACCTGAGTACAAGAGCACTTTTCATTTCTGCAGTTTCCAGCAACTGGTATTTGGAATTATATTACCTCTGCCTGTGGAGGCAGAGCATAGCCATCATGGCTAGAAGCCATTTATAGCCTGATCCTCCATGAATTTGTCTAATATTTTAAATCCATCCAAGTTGATGGCCACCACTGCCTCATATGGGAGCAAATTCCATAGTTTAACTATGTGCTGTGTGAAGAAGTGGGGCTTCCCTCGCACTTCTGGAAACCTGTTAGCACAGAGTGTTGCAGCACAATTGCTGACAGAAGTGAGATCCTGTCAGCATATAACACCCCTGCTCAGAGATCTGCAATGGCTATCGATTTGTTATTGGGCAAGTTTGAGGTATTACTGTTGGTATATAAACCTCTTAACAGCTTGGGACCAGTTTACTTGCAGGATTACCTTACTCCATAAGTACCCACCTTGACCACTTTGATGTGCAGTACTGGCACTGCTACAGATGCCACATAATGCTCATTCTGCACTTGTAAGAAATTGTTCTTAGTGTGGCAGCACCTACACTTTGGAACTCTGCCTGTTAATATCAGGCAGGCACGTTCACTGTATTCTTTTAGGTACCTGCTTAAGTCATTTCTGTTTAGGCAACCCTATCCAGATACATAGATATTGATGTGTTTAATCTCTTTTTAGTTTATCGCAGTTTTAATTGTTTCTTTAAATGTTTTTAATCATTTGTTTTTAACTGTTGATAATTTTAATGTTTTTTGTAAACTGCTTAGAGTATTTTTTTACAATCAAGTAGTATATACATTTTGGTAAATAAATAAATAAAATAAAAAATAGACATGGGCGACCTCCAGCCTGCAGGTCAAATTAGGACATTTTCCTTCAGCCATGCCCACCTGCCTCACCTCTGATATCCTATGATTTCAGGAGTGAGGCAGGTAAAGCTGCAGCTGCAGAGGAACAATCAGAAGTCTTGAAGTGCACTCCCAATTGTTCCTCTGCCAACAGGACTTGCATTCCCCACCTTTTAAATTTGGCATCAAATGCAAGCTCTACTGCAGTTCATTCCACTTGCAATCTCCAGTCAGAACTCCTGAGCAGAGTGAATCCTTGTTCAAAGTGAGGCTTGCATTCGGTGCTAGCTTCAGCACCAAATATATGCCCTGCTTTTGACAGGCATCTTTGCAGCCACAGCTTGAAGGATGAATCAGGAACACACTTAAGAGTGTAGAATACATTTCAGCTGAGCTTCTATTATTGTGATTTTAAACAACCCCCAAGCATTTTGGAGAGATTTGACCCTCTTAACATTGCATTTTAATTTCCTTTCTACCAATTCCTTCACTTTTGGTAAGTTTCCTCTTTTGAAGTCAAATGTGACTATGTTGGATTTCCTTGGCAGTTGTCTATTTACATATATGTTGAATTTGATAGCACTATGGTCACTGTTCCCTATAGGTTCAACAACATGTTTTGCACCAGATCGTGGGTGCCACTTAATCTTAAACCCAGAGTTGCCACCCCTCTAGTAGGTTCTATGGCCAACTGTTCTAGAGCATAATCATTTAGATTTTACCTCTTTGCCATGGCTGGAATATGAATGCACCCAGTCTATGTGAGGATCATTGAAATCACCCATTAGTACAGCATTTCCTCTCTATTAGATGGCTCCTTGATTTCATTCTCCGTCTCAAGATCACTCGGCATTTAGGTCAGGGGGGTGATAACATATCCCCAGTACTGGTTATTCTTGGAATCCAGTACCATCACCCACAGCAGTTCTGTGGAGGAGTCTGCCCCTTCTGCAATTTGTAGCTTGTTGGACTCTATGTGGTTTTTTGATGTATACCTATAGAGTGATACCACCCCCGGTATGTCCTCCACTGTCTTTCCTATAGTGCAAGTGTGAGGAAACTTTAGCCCTTCAGATGTTGCTGAACTTCAGCTCTCATCATCCTTGGCCACTAGCCATGCTTGCTAGTGCAGATAGGAGTTACAGTTCATAAAATCATAGAATAGTAGAGTTGGAAGGAAACTAAAACTCCATCATGTCCAACCCCCTGCTCAATGCAGGAATACAAGTTAAAGCATATCCAACAAGGTGGCTGTCCAGCTGCCTCTTGAATGCCTCCAATGTTGGACAGCCCACCACCTCCCTAGATAATTAGTCCCATTGTCATACTGCTCTAACAGTTAGGAATTTTTTCCTGATGTGCAGCCAAATCTGGCTTCCTATAACTTGAGCACATTATTCCATGTCCTGTGGTCTGGGATGATCAAGAAGAGATCCTGGCCCTCTACTGTGTGACAACCTTTCAAGTACTTGAAGAGTGCTATCATATCTCCCCTCAGTCTTCTCTTCTCAAAGCTAAACATGCCCAGTTCTTTCAGTCTCCCCACAGGGCTGTTTCCAGTCCCCTGATTCAGCTTCTCTGCAATCTCCTTATCCTGCTTTATCCCGCTTTGATTCCCTAGTCATCCAAGGGTCCAATCACCTCCCGAGGTAGTCTCCTGCTATTAATGTATTTAAATAATTTTATTAGTCTTCATCTTTTTAGCAATGTGCTCCTCGTATTCTTTTTTAGCATCCTTTATTGTCTGCTTGCATTTCTTTTGCCAAAGTTTGTGTTCCTTTTTGTTCTCATTTGGGCAAGACTTCCCTTTTTTGAAGGAAGCCTTTTTGCCTCTAAGTCTGCCTTTGACATTGCTCATTAACCATACTATCATCTCTTGGCCCTGATGGTACATTTTCTGATCTGTGCTATACACTCCAGGACTTACTGTTGCAGAAGCCATACTGGTTCTGCTTCAGCAAGGCTTGTTCTTCTATATGCTTGGCTATTTTATCTTTAACAATTTTCCACTTTCCACCACTTTTCCTGGGACAGATATTAAGCTAACCAGTCTGTAATTTACAGGAACCCCCTGGAACCTTTTTTTAAATTTGGTGTTACATTGGCTACTTTTCAGTCCTCGGGTATAATGAATGATCATAGGGGAACTTAGGTTCCCAATGAGTTGCTTGTTTGTTGAATCCTCAGCTGGACTCTAAGGATTCTTGGAAAATAGATGTTAGCAATATGCACTTCCTACTTCGTTTGTTAGCCTTGATGGATTGTTGTGTGTGCAAAGTGCCCTTTCAACAGAGTCCCCACCACCAATTCACACCTGTATGCTCTAAACTGTCTAGACATGAGAATAAAATGATGTTGTCCCATGCTGCCCACCTTGATATATAAGATGTGCATTTTCTGGCTGATTCCAAACATGATAGAATCTGTTTCTCTTTTTTTAACTAAAGTTTGAATTTTAGTTAAATAATGTAATCCAGTACTTTCCAATGTATTTCTTGTTCTTCAAATCTTTTGATGTATACTATACCATTCACTTGAGAGGTCTAAGGCAGAGGTCACTTTTGATGGGTAGGTGAGACTTGTCAATTACCTGAAATCACATGATGTCAGGTGATTCAACTTCAAAGGAAGAATCTGAAATGCTACCAGTTACATGTGCAGGGCCAGCTAGAAAGGCACAGCTAAGGAGTCTCAATGTGTGGATGAGATGGAGGTGTCAGGAAGAGGGGTACTAAGCAATGTTCTGGAACATTCCTGGCCTCTAAAAAAGGGATGGGCTCCATTTGAACAAGGATGGAACCAGACTGTTGGAGCTAAAAAAAAAAAAGTTGATTGTGGTGCGGGGGGAGTCGACAGGAGCATCTGGTTTGAAACAAATTGGGGGGAAATGTTTATGGCCATTCAAATGGGGGAGGGGTAGAACTAGGCATTCATAGTGTAAAATGCACATGCCAAACAGATTTGTACATAGCCATTGTGTATAAATGTTTATGTGCTAATGCTAGAAGCCACAAAGCCAAGTTAGGTGGTCTGGAGTGCTTGGTTTTAGGGTTCCTCGCCAGGATGTCAGTCCTCCTCCTGATCACTCCACCATGAACTCTCCACCGGGCCCATGACAGATTTTCTAACAAAAATATGTAACTTGTCCCTGAGATCTGCCTCCATACCTGAGGAATGGAAAGTGGCCAATGTAACACCAATTTTTAAAAGGGGATCCAGGGGGATCCTGGAAAGTACAGGCTCATTAGCATAATGTATGTCCCAGGAAAACAGATAGAAAGCATTGTTAAAGATAAAGTAACCAAGCATATAGAAAAACAAGCTTTGCTGAAGCAGAATCAGCATGGTTTCTGCAAAGGTAAGTCCTGACTCACTAACCTATTAGAGTTCTTTGTGTCAGCAAGCATACAGAGGTTATCCAGTTGACACAGTATACATGACAAGGTACTTCACCAGGGACTCCTGAGTAAGCTTAGCAGCCATGGAATAAGAGAGGCCCTCTTGTGAATTAGAATCATAGAATAGTAGAGTTGAAAGGGGCCTATAAGGCCATCAAGTCCAACCCCCTGCGCAATGCAGGAATCCAATTAGGAGCTGTTTAAGTAACACGAAGCAGAAAGTAGGAATAAATGGATAGTTCTCCCAATGGAAGGCTGTAGAAAGTGGAATCATCCAAGGATTGGTATTGGGACCTGTGCTTTTAACTTGTTCATAAAAGATATAGAGTTAGGGGCGAGCAGTGAGGTGGATAAGTTTGCTGATGATACTAAACTGTTCAGGGTCATTAACACAAAAATGAATTGTGAAGAGCTCCAAAAGGACCTCTCCAAACTGAGTTAATGGGTGGCAAAATGGCAAATGCAATTCAACAATGGTAGAATGATGCAAGTTGGGGCAAAAAATCTTAATTTCACATATACGCTCATGGAGTCTGAACTAGCAATGGCTAACCAGGAATGAAACCTCAATGAAGATGTCGACCCAGTGTGCAGTAGCTGTGAAAAAGACAAATTGCATGCTAGGGATCATTAGGAAAAGAACTGAAAATAAAACTGCCAATATATTTATAATACTGTGTACACTTATGGTTGCCTCACCTCAAAAAAGATATTGTAGAGTTGGAAAAGGTTCAGAAAGGGGCAACCAATTAGAGGTTCAAAAAGGGGCAACCAAGGTTGCAGCATTTGGGGCTTTTTAGTTTAGAGAAAAGGCAAGTGAGAGGTGACATGATAGAAGTGTATAAAATTGTGCATGGCATGAAGAAAGTGGATAGAGAAAAGTTTTTCTCCCTTTCTCATAATGCCAGAACCTGTCAACATTCAATGAAACTGAATGCTAGAGGATTCAGGACACACAAAGTACTTCTTCACACAGCCCATAGCTGAACGATGGAATTTGCTCCCACAAGAGAAAGTGATGGCCACCAATATGGATGACTTTAAAAGATGATTACACAAATTCAAAGATGATAAGGCTATCAATGGATACTAGCCATGATGGTTGTGCTCTTCCTCCATGCTCAGATGCAGTATGCTTCCAAATGCTAGTTACTAGAAACCATGGGAGGGGAGCGTGCTCTTGTGCTCAGGTCCTGCTTATGGGCTTACCACAGGCATCTGGTTGCCCATTGTGAGAACAGGATGCTGGACTAGATGGGCCACCGGCCTCATCCAGCAAGACTTCTTGTGCAGCTGGGGCCTCAAAGACAAGGCACCACACAAAGCAAAGTGGGCCTTGCCTTGTAGAGATTACTTCAGCATTCCCACCCCCCGGGCAGGACTCAACTCATTCCTTCCCATTTTCCATGGCATTGCTTTTTTCTACTGAGCAACCAGGCAGTTCGTGCTAGTGAACTTGCTGTTGTAGCTTCCAGTCTTCCTTGTGCATGTAGTCCTGGCCCTTGCAAAATGTCTGTTTCTGTCACACAGGTGCCCATATGTGTGTGTTGCACAAAGAGTTCAGACAGCTTCCTGTGTAGGACTATTCTTCCCTCAGCAACATTCAAGGCTTCCCCTTGGGGGAGGGGTTCTCCATGGAGACCTTATGCAGTTGTCTAAGGGTTGGCTTTCTGGTATAGTTGGAATGGCACCTTCTTTCATTGTCATATCCTTGCTGTTTGCTGGAGGAAAGTGTGGTTGTTAGCAGGCTGCTGTTGCCAAGGGACATGGAACTCCTATCTGAGGGGAGACCTACAGCTTGTGGCTCACAGGTGTCATTCCCTCAGCAGCACAGGGCCTGTGTAGTGAAAAGCACAACAGTCTCTACCTGCCTGTGTGTTGTGTGCGTGGGAGGGCAGTATCACAAGGGTGTGAACAGGTAATGTGGGGGCATCATCAGGGCACAATGGTGGAGAGTGGCAAAGTTGTTACAGGTGCCATGGGAGTGATTTATTGCTGCAGTCACTTTTGAGTTTCTTGCTGCATTCGTTTTTGGTTTTGATCTTGCTGGTAAGACTGCATAGGACCAGATTCATAGCTACATTATGTCGCCATGGGGTAGAGAGTACTGCAGAGGAGGGGTAAGTGGCATATAACGACATATAAGAAGTAGTACAAGTTATGATAGGAAGGTGGTAACCTTATACAAAATAAATAGCAGACAGCAAGATACTTTATGTTGGCCATGTTATTCCAGAATATTGTGTCAATTTTCTTCTAATGTATGGAAATCTTTTGCAGTTTGGCACAAGAGCACTTACAGCCAACTAATGACAATGAGGCAATACAGCAAATATTCCGTGCTGTGCTGTGATGCTGGAGGAATTGACCCAAATGGAACTGAAGCATGGATGCATGAGAAATTGACCTGAAACACAGGACTGACACTCTCTCTGTCTCTCTCTGTGTGTGTGCAAGAGAGAGAGAGAGAGAGAGAGAGAGAGAGAGAGAGAGAGAGAGAGAGAGAGAGAGATCCAGGGCAGTATTTCTTTTTCTCCATTCCAGTGGGGGGTTTTTTATTCCCCCCTCCCATTGGTTTCAAAAAGGAACTAATGCTTACGGTATAGTTGATGGGCCTGATCCTGGGCTCATGAGGGCAATGTAGGAATGTTTAGATCCAGCAGATCCTAGGTCGCCTCTGCCCCACTCCAGGAATGCCCCATTTCAGGACCTACCACTAGCAGAAATATTGCTGATGGTAAGTTTATGCCCATGGAGCTTCCTGCAGGCACACCAGGAAACTGGCAGCAGGGGGGTACTTCCACCCCATCCAAATCTTCTCCTGCCAGCTGATCCTGGGGGTTAGGATTGCTCTGTTAACCATCTGGAATGTATCCAGGCTACCAAGTAACCTTTGTTAGTCTTATGCAAGATGTTATAGGAGTCATAACCCTCATTACAGGTCTTACACAAATTCAGCAAGACAGAGCAAAGGCAAATTAATGCGTTTTTACATAACATGGTTGTTTTGTTGGTGTAGAAGGCAATTTAAAAAGATTATTCTGACCATGCTGCAGAATTCCCAAAGCCCAGAGGCTGCTGCTAAGAGGCAGATTAATTGCACTGTATTCTCCACCTAGATATTGCATACACTCTCATCACTAATAGCTCTAATATTCTACTCAGTGCATGTATGCTACTGATGTTACGCTACAAGAATATTAATTGCATTCCCTAGCTTCCCTTTCTTGCACATGGATTTTCTAAAGCTTTGCTCCTGGGCATTGGGAGATTAACAAGAAAAGAAGGAGTGTGGGAGCAGTCCTGGAGGAAGAGTTAGCAGCAGTGAAAGTAGAAGGCATAGTGGTTAATCATGTTTTTTCTCAGTTAGGGCACCAGAGCAAATAAATAAGCCCATCCATTGTAAAGTAAAGCAAATATTCCTTCCTAGTACATGTCCAGCACAACTCTCCCTGACTTGCCATAGCACAAAATGCGAGGCAAAATTAAACTTAAGGATGTTGCCAAGGCCTGATAGCAAATCAACATCAGATTCAGGGGATACAGTCCGCCCCCATAAGGAATGCAGCTGGGAAGAAGAAAGAAGAAAGAGAGGAATACTGGAATTATGTTTCTTTCTCCTCAATGGACTAAACTCAAGTCTGCCAAAATCTGCGGTTTAAATGTCCTCAACTTCTCAGTGCCAAGTTTGACACATGTGAAAGCTTAAACTGAGAATCACACTATGCAGCAGAATTGCTCACATCTCCCTCTCCGCCCTTCCCCAATCAAAACAATATGATTGGCTCCCTGTGGAAGACTCTTAACTGTACTCAAATAATTGCAGATGTTTACAATTTCACATATAAAAGAAAAACAAAAACAAAAGTAGAAGTAGAAGGTCTTCCACTTGCTGGCATTCTTGCTAGAGGAAATAGTGCACTCTGTCGGTAGTCCGCTCTTCCTCTAGCCAATGACTGGGACCAGAGTATCTTTCTTTCACCTCTGCAGCCACAGTGCATCTCACTAATGTATTTGGAAGGGAGGGGAAATCAGGTTTCCAGCAGCTGTTGGCTCTCTAGCCAATAGCTGGAGCCAGGGTGATCTTTTCCTTGCTGCTTTTCTGGGAGAGGGGTGACCTCCAAGCAGTCCTCCTTTCTCTCATCAGTGAGTGAAGCCAGTGTGTCTTTTCCCTCAATTCTGCAGCCATATATCAACTGACCAGATCCAATTTTCAGTCAAGGAAACTCATATCTTGCGGCTAGAATTGTGCAAGTCAGGGTCCAACTAGTTAAAGGAGCTACTAGGGTGGGGGTGAGGGTGAGGGTGAGGGTGAGGGTGGGGGGGTCAAACCAAGAGTGATAGACTTTCCCTGTCTGCAACAGTACATGAGTATCTGCAGATTTTCTGCTATGGGTAAACATCAACTTCGAGTGGAGATTTTTATCAGAAAAATGGCAGGGGGAGGGTTTAAGCACCCTTTCCAAGTGCTGTGGCCCCAATCTAATTTGGACCTCCCACCCATGGCTGCTTTTAACTTCTAAAAGACACATATGAAATTTTGATGATGGATCTCCTGCATCTCATTGAGCTGTGCCCTTAAAGACTGTAAGATTCAGGTCTGCCAAGAATTTAGTCTTGTTTAGCAAGGAACTAGGTAGCTGTGTTACTGAAACTTAAGAAAGAGATTTTTCTCCTTTCAAAATATTCAAGGGACAGATCATAGCTCAGTCCTAAGTACCTGCTTTGCATGCACATCACAGGCATCTCCAGTTAAAAGGATCAACTAGTCAGTTATACAACAGACCCATGCCTGAAATCCTGGACAGCTGCTGCCAACCATAGTAAGTAATACTAGGCTAGATAGATAAACAGTCTAAAGGAGTTTTCTGTGTTCCCCACTCATCAAGTAACAAATTCATCCAGTATAATATTTTGTTTTGTTTTTAAAAGATAACTGATTTTTACTCTTACTATGCAATTGTCATCCTCAATTATTTATTTACAAAGCATGTTAGTAAGAGTGTCAATGACTCAATAGGGATCCAACAAGCAAGGATTCATATCAAGCCTGAAAAATTACTTGTTCCCTACTCCACACAATATACAGTATACAGACGGGGACGGGGAAATGGACACATATTTTATGAAAGGATTGTCAGTGAAAGAAAAATGGTGCAATCTCATTTGTAAAAGTAATTGCATTTTCAGTTGAGGAATCCTGTTAATATGTGAATATAAAAGGGGAATGAGAAGGCCCTTCCATTGCCCCTCTTAAAAATATAAATAACAGAAGAGGAATCTAAATTTATTCCTCTTCCATACATCTTAATCTGTTTACTCAGTAATACTTCAGTGAAACTTACTTCCAGGTAAACATGCTTAGGATTGCATCCTTGGGCATTCATTATCGAATAAACTTATACTGAGTGTTTGAGGCATTGCAGTGATTGCAGAATACTGTGATATTTTGAAAAACAATCCTCTTGTTGGTTGTATGAAAGAACAATGTTTTGGAAAATCCAAACAAACATTATAGAATCATAGAATAGTAGAGTTGGAAGGAGCTTATAAGGCCATCAAATCCAACCCCATGATCAATGCAGGAATTCAACTTAAAGCATACCTGGCAGATAGCTGTCCAGCTGCCTCTTGAATGCCTCTCCAGTGTTGGATTTGGTTCCATTGTTGTACCACTCTAACAGATACGAATTTTTTGCTGATGTTCAGCTGAAATCTGGTTTCCTGTAACTTAAACCTATTATTCTGTGTCCTGCACTCTGGGATGATTGAGAAGAAATCCTGGCCCTTCTCTGCGTGACAACCTTTCAAGTACTTGAAGAGTGCTATCATCTCTCTCCTTAGTCTTCTCTTCTCCAGGCTAAACATGCCCAGTCCTTTCAGTCTCTCCTCCTAGAGCTTTGTGTCCATTCCCTTAATCATCCTTGTTGCCCTCCTCTGAACCTCTTCCAGTTTGTCTACATCATTCTTAAAGTGCACCATCCAGAACTTGAGGCAGAACTCAAGATGAGGCCTAACCACTGCCAAACAGAGAAGAATTAATAATTCATGTGATTTGGAAACTACTGTTTGTGCAGCCTAAAATAACATTTGCCTTTTTTGCAACCGTATCGCACGGTTGCCTCATATTCAGCTTATCGTTTTGATGAGCCATGCGAGAAGGATCTTGGAATTGTTGTCACATCACAAAAAGCATTAGGACCTAATTCAGGAGCATGCAACAACCCTCAATCAGCACCCATCCTTCACCCTCATTCTTGCACCAACCTTGATAAGTCTTTTCCACATCTCACACCTTAGCTTAGTACCGGCAGTGCAATGTACTGGAGAAACTGCTGTCACTGTCACTTCTTTGAAGCTTGCAGTCACCTGACAATCTCACCCCTATTTCTTCCTTCCTGTCTTGCAATCAATCCCTGTACACCGTTAGTACATGTGCCGCTGGCTTAGCAAAATAAATACTACAGATTCAACTCTTTATTTTATATCCTCTCAAAAAGAGTTTAATTACAGGTTGGTGATAAAATATATGGGGGAGGAGAATTGACGGAGGCTCTGGGCTGCTTTGGTGGTCCGAGGCAGCCCAGCTGGCCTTTGAGCACCTGAAAGAGTTATCCTCCTCAGAACCGATATTGTAGCACACCAACCCCCACCGACCTTTCATGGTGCAATCGATGCCTCGGATGTGGCCATCAGAGCTGTGTTGTTACAACCTGCTGAGAAAGGGGTGCACTGCTTCCCTGCTCCTATTTCTCCTGAAAGCTGACTAGTTCGGAGCAGAACTATACTGTCTGGAAGAAGCCATTAGCCATCTGAGACACATTTGAGACCTGGCGACACCTCTTGGAAGGAGCCCAGCATGAGGTGGAGGTCCGCACTGACTATCAAACCTCGAGAGCCTTCAAACGGCTCATAAGCTGAACCAACGGCAAGTGCGATGGGCCCAGTTTTTCACTAGGTTTCTATTCCACATCAACTACATTCCCCAGGCTCAAAACCACAGGGCTGATGACTTTCCCGCAAGCCTAAATACAATGAAACCCAGCCTGAGCCCCCCCACCAATGCCACACCATACTCCTAGACAAGCTGGTGGTGGCAGACTGTCCTGATTCATGGATTGAGGAGCTGTGCATTGCTCATGAACAAGACTCTTTCACTCAGGAGCAGGTGCTAGAGTTAAGGCAACCCCCTCAGGACTGGATTCCGGGCTTCTCCCAGAGGGTGGATTGCTCTACCATTATGAGGCCTTGTACATGCCCCCTGGGGAGATCCCAGCCAAAGTCCTTCAGCAATGCTATGACACCCCGACTGCGGGGCATTTGGGGGTGTTCAAAACGCTGCAGGCCATCACACGTGATTTCTGATGGCCAAGCATAACATCAAGAGATATGCTCAATCTTGCCCCACATGCATGAGAGCCAAGCACAACCCTGGGTGACCAGCCGGGCTACTGGAGCCATTCCCCATGCCTGAGGGACCCTGGCGGATGGTGACCCTGATCTTTACCAAGGACCTACCTGCCTCTCAGGGAAAAACTACCATTCTGATGGTCGTGGACATCTTCAGCAAGATGGCCCATTTCATTCTGTGTGCCGGCATATCAACAGCCCGAGAGACTGCACAGTTGTTTATTCAACACATTTTCTGGGTGCATGGGCTCCCAGCCAGGCTGGTCTCAGATTGGGGGCTCCAGTTCACTGCCCGGTTCTGGCACACCCTGTTACTACAGATTGAACTACTCTCCTTTTTTTAAAGCTTTGTTCAATTTCAGGTAGCTTATTAAATCAGGAATATGCTTGGCTTATTTAGGGAAGAATACAGTCGCCTTTTTAAGTGAAAGCCAGAGGATAATCTGATTAAATGTGCCAGGCGTGTTTTAGTATTAAAACTTCTGAATGCCAGCTTTTCTATTCTCCATTTTAGGAACTGAAGTGTATTCAGAAAACTCTAGTGTTAATGAAAAAAAGAGCATACTATTAAATTAGAAATATTGGCGTTCATTTTATGTACACCACCCAGAGAGCCTTTTTGGCTTAGGGCGGTATATAAATTAAATAAAATAAATAAATAAATAAACTGTCTTTGTCACAACACCCTCAGACTGATGGGTAGACAGAGAAAGTGAATGACACCCTGGAGCATTATCTCTGCTGTTATGTCAGTTATCAGGAAGATAATTGGGTGTCATTATTGTCCCTGGCAGAGTTTGCCTACAATAATTCTGTGCATGCCTCTACCCAGCAGACTCTTCTTTGCCAATTTTGGCTACCACCCTCGCACTTTCCTGTGCAATAGTTGCAAGCGATGCAGCAGCTATTACAAGAGCAACTGGCAAGGGCCAAGGCTGCCTACAACAGAATCGCCAACCAGCACCGTCAGCCCAGCCCAGGGATACAGGTGGGAGATGGAGTATGGCTATCTATGCATTATTTGCCAACAAATGTGCCTTGCCACAAACTAGAGGCTAGGAGGGTGGGGACCTTCGAAGTAGAGGCACAGATCAACCCAGTAGTGTTCCATCTACGCTTGCCTGCCTCCATGAAGATTCACCCAGTGTTCCACCATTCGTTGCTAACCCCGGAGAAGCCACCAAATCCCTACCAGGCACCCGATGCCCCATTGCCACCAGTAATCGTCAATGGGCAAGAGAAATATGAGGTGCAGCAGATCCTTGACTCCTATCAGCACTAAGGAAAGTTGCAGTATTTGATCCATTGGAGGGGTTTGGAGCCAAAGGAAAGATCCTGGGAGGTGGCGTCAGATGTGCATGTGCCAGAGTTGGTGAGAGAGTTCCATGAAGGATACCCTGGCAAACCCAAGCCTCCGGGGTGGGGGGAGGATCAGCATGGGAGGGATGATGTCATGAGCTCTGCTGGAGCGGGGTGGACTGACGAGAATGAAGAGGAGAAGGAGGAGGACTTTGCCTGCGTGCGCGCTCCCAACACTGACACCACACACAAGTAGGGTGCCCACCTAGCCTTACTTAAGCTGAGGGGGAGAATAGTTGTTGCGTTAACGTCTTAGTGCAATGAAGTTGTGCCTAGGTAGACCTAGAGAGATGTGAGTTCTGTGTAAGCCATAGATTGATTCATGAAGCGCACTGAATTTAAACTTTCTCTTACTCCAATAAAAGAAAAAACCACAGACGTGTCTGAGTTCTTCGAATTCAGGCAGGACACCACTCACTGAGCTTTCATGGATAAGTGAGCAGGGATTTGAACTCAGATTCTTCATGTCCCTGAAGTTCATCACTATCCACTGCACCACTCTGACTCGGTTGTTCTTTGCATCCATTTGTTTGAATGGAGTTGAGTTTTGGTGGAAGGAAAATAAAGGTGCAAACACACACATTTAAAAACTAATCTAAGAAAACAGTTTTATGGGGGGAAAGTAGTTTGAGAGAGAGGAGAGGAAAGCACAACTAAAACCAATCACTAAATTACATAAGGTGCCTTCAGATGGAGGTTTATTGTGGAATCAGTGCTGTTAACAAACACGTTTTTCACACAGTCATCAAAAAGCCAGCCCATACCTTTTTTTTTTCATTTAAACTGGATTTCCTCTTGCAGAAAATCCATTAAGTAAAAATAGCCTGTTATAAATCTACAGTCACCACTGGTGTGGAAGCTCTTTAGGAGATTTTACAGAGGGTGGGGGCAGTTTGATTTCAACCCACGTAGCAAAAACAGATCACCTTACATCACTGTGACATTATTGTGACGTCAGGTGATAGGCAGGCGGGGTGGCCCACCTGTTAATCAAACTAGGCTGGGGGGGGGGATCTGGCCATTCCCCATCCCTGATGTAGGGAGTGAAAAATCAGGCATACATGGCCTGGTGAAGGCACTTTTGGTAGAAAACACAGTAATAAATAATGAAATTAATAGCGTCTTACCCAAGGTATAATTAAACTAACATAACTATTCTATGAACTCCCTGCCATTATCTCAGCAACCAAGACAGGTCTCCTTCTTGTCAGCTGGAGAGATTAAAGGGAGACTGGTAGTTATACATACCACACTCTGTAATGTCAAAAGACCAAATTACACTGCTGTTCAGGAAAGCAAAGCAAAACATTTCCAGAAGAACAGTACATCTTAATATGAGCTGCTTTCTGCTCTGCTTTTGGTGGGAGGATGTTGTCCCCTGAGACAGTCCTTTATCTCTCTGAACTTTGAAAAAAAGTTAGCTACGGCTAATGCCAGTGTTTTGGACAACAGTCTTGCACAGAGGCAGCAAATGAACAGTCTGGCTAAAAGCCCCTGGTTGTTCTTCACCAGAACCAGCATTACAATTAGGCCTTTTTTGTCTTTACCTCCAGCCTCCATATTTGTGTGTTTTAAAAAATTGGATAGTATTCCAAAGCATGGATGGGGAACAGCTGGTGGTGGCATAAGGAAGAGATGATATTTTGACTTGTGAAAATATCTAAGGCCAAAAGCTAGCCTTTAGTGGGGAATCTTAGCATTCCAAAACACAGCTAAAAAAGCAGTTGCTACTCTCACCCCTGCCAGACACACACACACACACAGAGAGAGAGATAAATATATGGAGATACACACACACACACACACATACATGCATCTGAAACAACCTAAGAAATATTCAAGTAATATAATCAGCTCCAGGAAAAATAGCAAATATATTTATATATTTTATTCCTTATTTGCCCAACAAAGTTTTTTTAACCCAACGATTATCATGCTCCAAGACTGCTGCCACAATGTACTGTAGCTTTATCCTAATATTGAAAAAGAAATGTAAATACCCTTTTATTTTAAGAAAGCAGAGCCAAAATGGTCTCTGGTTGCCTGGCAGGCCTTGGATGAAGAGGTTGGGGTTTTTTACCTGTGCTGTCCTGCTCATCTCCCACTCCAAAGAGACATGGGGACCCTTTAGGCAACGTAGAACTTAGAAATCATCCATAATATGACTGTATCAGAAATGAAAAAGGTCAGCAGTTTTGAGAAAGGACAAATCAAAATCTCATGACTAACTGATAAATGCAAATGCTTTTTATCTTTTTTTTTTTTACCAAATGCTCCCATAAATCAAGGAAATCAAGGGCTAAAACAACAAAATCACGACTTGATAGGCACCAAAAGCTACCTTGGTAATATATAATGAGCCAAAAGTCACTATTTAAATATTTTATATGCACATATTTAATACACCGTTGTATGCCAGAATATACTGCTTGTAGGCATGCTACAGCTTTGTCATACCATCATGGAAATTCATGTTTGGGAAACAGTTCTCCACATGTAGGGAAAATGTGAAAGATCAGTCTTAGTAGCCAAATATTCCAGGCATTTGGGGGTGACCAAGGGCATTGCTGATCATAATCTTAATAGGCCAAAATAAGCAAGATGCTGTGGAGCAATTGAAGTACCTGGGGAGTGGGGTAAAACGTTTTTCAGCAAAATAAGTCATAGTCTGAACATGCTCCATGTGGTAAGATTACACGTTGCCACACCCTGACACATGCTAATTTTCAAATATAGTACAGGATGTGATAACTTGCAATTGTCACATGGATGTACCTTCACAAGACTACTGTACCACACAGCGGCATCACTAGCGGGAGTGCGGGGGGGGTGGACCTCCGGCGCGTGCCCTTCCAGGTGTGTGGATGGGGGTGGCTGGTCTTGCGCACGCGCACACACACTCACCATGCGCTCCAGGCTGGCGGTGGGAGGCCTGTCCCGGCTTCACTGCCAGCGAGCGGGTGCCTGCTTTTGGTCTCACCCGCCCGCCGCCGAGGAGGAGTTGGCGCGGGGCAACAGCACGGGGTGGGGCAGCTCTGGGTGTCACCCCCCTCAGGGTGTCACCCGGATGCGGTCCGCACCCTCCGCACCCCAGTAGTGACACCCCTGGTACCACATGAAAACTGCAAAGGAAAAAAATAGCCTTATTACTGCTTATCCACTTCAGAAATGATGATAAGGACTGGCCCAGAATCTTTCAGTGACCTTAGACATATCAAAGTTTGGATGTCTACTAGACTTTGAAATTGGTCTTTCAGTGTTCAACCACATGGAATTAGTCATCAATAAAGCACTTTGTGCAAATGCTGTGTGCAAAGAACTAAGACACACATAGAGTAGATTCAGTGAGACTTAAATTAGTCATGATATCAACCTATGGCTTTAATTCGGCAATTTATATCCCACTTAATTACAGTCATCTCTAAGTGGTGTACAAGAAACTCAATACAATGAAATAAAATGAGTTAAAACTATAAAATCATAATTTTCTGCCTAACAAAGCATTTTACAACAAAATAATATAAAACTTGAATATTATTTATAAATATTCACACTATCAAAAGTTAAAGCAGCAGCAACTAGAACTATGGTGGAAACAAAGTGATATGGTCATGGTCTTCCAGTAAAACCACAGCTGAGCTTGGATTTCAACTCACATCTTTCATACTGAAGTTCAATGTTTTCTCTTCCATATCTCACTAGCCATAGATGCAGTCATTCCTGCAGCTTCCTGTCAGGAATGGGATGAGAACCATGAGGCCCAGCCTCATGTAACGGAGAGAAAGAAACTGTAAGTGACCTCTAAACTTATAAAAGATGGTTGCCTAAGAGCACTACTGAGCAGCATCCATTTTCCCCCAAACCCTGATATAGTGCCGTGCATCTCAAACCATTAAGACTTCTTTCTGTTCTTATCATCACTCATTCAATATACCAGTTACTCCTGTTCTGAAAATGCATCCTACCCCCTAGTCTCTCCTTAAAAATACTGTCATTCATCTCCACATGATGTAAAGCATTATCACTCAGATTGGGGGGGGGACGGTTTCAGAGTCTTACAGTGTTCATGTGGCACTCAGTAGCAGCCCCAGAAGTAGCTTCGGAAGCTACTGTAGTGTCACACAGCACTCCTAAGCAACCCCTACAACAACAGAACTAGTCCACATAGATTTGAGTGGCAGAGATAGTAAAGAAAAGACAAATGTACACAACTTTGGTAGCACCTCTCACCGCAGGTATCTTGGACACTTCAGCAGAGCCTAATATGTAATATGCAACTTAGGAGCAGAATTAGTAGAACAACATTGTCAACCTGTTGCGTTTTCCCTAAGAGTTTTCCCAAGCCACTAAGCTGCTGGGATGTCATGAAATGATTGTGAACAATCAGCAATAGATTGGCACACAAACGAAAATGACAGGCCTGTTTGGCTATAAAAAACAGACTGAAGTGCTGGGCAGGAAGAGTTGACGCCTGGAAAGCCAAAGCTCAGCAATATTTGTTCCACTGTCCCTATTTAGTAGGGACAGTCTTTGCTTTCTGGTACCTGTCCCCTGAAAAATAATGTCCACATTTCATCTTTCATAAATTGTCTTTAAAAAAAAGTTAGTATGCACACACATGCACCAAAGTTGTTCAAGCTACATTTCAATCACTCAGATCTCTAGAAATTAAATTTCAAAGGAGGACTTATGCATTCATCATGTATGCATATCTAGTTTACATGTCCACAGATGCATACATTTGGTCACAAAATCCTAGTGTATTGTTTCCCACTCCATTTAGTTTAAGTTTAGGTGCTTAATAAATTCAAAAGCAGGGCCTGTGAATATTGTAACATGGTGCAGGCTCAAGATGGGATTTTCATCACTTGCTGCTGCCTCAACTCCAATTACAGAAGCAGGATGAATGCTCAGCCTGACCTAAGGCTAAATATGACAAACATTATTCCCAACTTCACAGGACTTTGCTCACAAAAACAAGCACATTCATCACATTAGAAATGCAAGAGGTTATTAAAACATGGTTACTAAAATATGAGTGACATGCTTTGATTTGTAGAACAAACAGTTTAAGTGAATCTCTGAGGTCCTCAATAATTTTCAAGGAGTCCATGAAGAAAAATAAAACTTTGAGAAGCACTGTTTTAGATGGAAAAATTGAAAGGCTGCAGGACTAGAACGCCAAAGCTCCCAGCCTGTAAAGCAGTATCTTAATCACACTACCACAGAGAAAAAACATAACAGGTCCATCATCATCTCCAGAGTCCAAGCTAGTGACACATTCTCTTCCTTCCCCATCTAGTCCCATGCACTACACCCAAAGATCCCACCCTTTCAGCACTATGAAGGATACATTGTTCAGTGGAACAGCACAGATTTATCTTACATGATTTGATCTCTGGCTATCATCTCCTGGGGTAAAGCCAGGGAAAAGCCACATGAACCCTCACACACACATACACACACACAGTGCAATAGCCAGTACCATCTTAGCTTCCCATCATAACAGTATCTGAGACGAACAACAGGTGAGAAGATGGAACCAGAGACACAGAACAGCTTAAACACATGTTACCCGGTATAGATTATTGGTTTGGCTCTCTGGTTGGAGAAACCTTAAGGAGGGGGGGCTGTACTTGTGAGTTTTTGTTCAGAAAGAGAGCTGGAGAAGAATAGAGCTGTTAATGCCATGGAGTAAGAATTAGGTTGTTGTCACTTTGAATTAGGTAATGAGATTATAATTTATGTGTGTAGGAGGGAATGAAAGAGTAAATTCTTTTTAATGTCTTTATGTGTTTGTATCCATCTTGTATCTTATTTAGGACTTTTAAGGTTTTTGTCTGTGGAAAACCTTGATCTTCCTATTTTGGACTTCTCTGCAAGCAACATTATGGGCATGGTTGTTCGAGTGCTCTTCACACTGACTTCTTTTCTCAGACAGATTGAGAAAGATGAATTAAGAATACAGAGGATTCTTGCCTCAAGGCATCATTTCTCCCCTCCTTGGCAAGTCCCCCTCCTCCGTGGCTTACCTGTGTGGGGTGCTTGAAGTTCCAGTTGCAGCACTGGAGTTGAGAATTCTAATGGATGTTGGTGTCTGGACTCTGTGCAGAGGAGTAACTGTAACAGTTCTGATGAGAGAAGTGCTATTCATCTGTCATGATTAGGGCCCTTTGGGTTTCTTTCAAATGCTTGAATACTCTACTTCAAGGGGGGGGTTTCAAGCATTCAAATGAAACAGAGGGACCCAATTTATTTTCAGGGCAAGCTGTGTTGTCAGGGCAAGCTGTCTTTCTACAATAAGCTCCAAGCAAAGCCACACTCTGGAAGATAGGCTGAGAGATTGGGGGGTTTCTACCAGAATAAACATAGCAAGCTTGAATCAGGGATACACCCAAGTCACAGCTCATGCTCTTAACTGCTACATTAGCTCTTCACCATTCTACTTAGGGTATTCCACAAGCTATTTTTTTCACATGTATTCAACTCCATCTAGAAATACTGCTTACATCCTTCTGAGTAACAACTGAGTGAATTAATTACTATATTTAAGCTCCCCCTCCCAATTCTAAAATGAGGAGTGTGGAAGCTGGCCAGTCCATTAAAATAGGGCACAAGGGTAAGGCAAAGGAAAGTTGCAAAAATGGGAAAAGGCAGTGCTAGTCTGGTGCATTCTTCTCTCTGAAGAATCCCTTCTCTCCTATGCATGATTAATCGTTTCTGAAGCATGCCTGCTGCTCCCCTTCTGGCTTTAATAACAATAGCAACAGCAGCAGTTGAGAGCAGAGAAACCTCCAAAGGTTTTTGGCCAGGGCCTACCAAGCAATTCCCAGTGGAGTCATCTGATCTTAGAATATAACTTTCACACACACACACCAAAGCCTATTTCACACCTTGATTAATCTATTCCCCCACCACCACCACAAACAATTTTACTGGGAATCTTTCCAGAGGACTCGCACAGCTTAAACATGTGTCTGACCCAAAGAATGTGAAGAAAACCTCCCTGACCCAATTTGCATTCCTGGTTACCTTTCATTTCCCCTTTCCCTATCATTTTTCCCCTTTAGGTATCCAACTGCAAAATCCTTGCCTGCCAGGAGGCAGATGATAAGAATAATGGGATCTGGGAGGCATTAACACTCCAAAGAACAGGTCAGTGATAAGTATGAAGGATAAAATGTTACACCACAAGCAGGGCCACGCCACCCACCCATAGGGTATGTGAGACACTGCCATTGAGCACTTGCATTGAACAGTCAACTACTGCCACTGTGTTCTCCTGCCACCCACTCCATGCTCCTTATTGGAACAACAACAACAATGGACTGCCTTCAAGTCGACTCCGACTTATGGAGACCCTATGAATAGGGTTTTCATGGTAAGTGGTATACAGAGGGGGATTACCATTGCCTCCCTCTGAGGCTGAGAGGCAGTGACTGGCCCAAGGTGACCCAGTGCACTTCACGGCTGTGTGGGGATTCGAACCCAGGTCTCTCAGGTTGTAGTCCAACACCTTAACCACTACACCACACTGGCTCCCTATTACAAACCTAAATTAAAAACAAAAGAAAAGAGCAGAAGACGGACAAAATAGGTCATTTCTGGTCTGGGGTGGGCAATGCCAGGGACGTCCACAGGAGGGACAGTTTCCCCTTCCCTATATGAACCTTAATACTCAGACTTCAAGCTTTCACTTTAAAAGAAAGAGAGGGTACGCTTCTAGCATTTGTAGAACCTGAGATATGAAACAAAATGTAGAGACACTATTCTTATTTTTTCTGAGAAATTAGCCTGCTCCTCCTTTTCAGTGTTTTACATTGCCACTGCCCCGCTGGAAAATTCCTGCGGATGCCCATGGGTAGTGCTCAGTCACTACAATATTACAATATTCTTAAAATCAAATTAAAAAAAACATTTGAAATGATCATAAAATGGAATAGCGGGGGGGTGGAGTTGTATTGCTTATCATTAGTGATGTCACAAACACTGCTCAATAAATGTGTCAGACCTACAATCGCATTTTGCACAGTGCTCTCAAATGCAATGACCACACTCACTGCAGATTTTTTTTAAAAATTATCCATTGACAAAATATTGCAGTTTGAGCGCTTGGAAAATTAACATCCCTGTAAGCAAGAGATTAGCTACCTAATGGAAAAAAATATATCTAGATCTTCCCAATAAGTTTTTTTCATGTGAAAAAAAATGCAAGGCTTATAGAGGTCCTTTTTCATGTTGTTTGCTCAATGTGGACTGGAGCTACTAACTCATGTAACACAAATTACCTGTACCTATTACTTAAGCTTATTTTTGACTGACCAGTGTGTTTCTTGGGAGACAAAATTGTGTACAAATAAATTAGTGTTGCCAGGTCTCCAGATTTTACCTGGAGATACCAGGTTTGGGGGGGTCCTTCAAGGGTCTCTGGGGGATTCACCCCAATCTCCAAGGGGCCCGTGAAGTAATCCAGAGGGGGGCACAAACAGTAACGAAATGAATTTTTTAAAAAAGAAGTTTTCACTACCTGGACGCTGTCTGCTCCCAACTGCCGCTGCAGATGACACCTCCCCCTTGCTTCAAACAAGAGGGGAGGACTTTGCTGTAATGCCAGAGCATTGCCACACATGGCAGACACCAAAGGAGGCTGAGGGAGGTGCTACCAGGAAAAAGAGGGAATTACTATACTGACTCCCATCTCCCTGCACTGCCGCTGCTGCTGCCTCCCTTACTCAGAATGAGAGGGCTTTTTGTGAAGCAAAAAGAAGCAAGGTTGCAAGGAAAGGTTGCTTTCCCCATTCCTTCCTGTCAACCCCCCTGCCTGCCTTTCTTGATTCCTGCTTCACTGCCACCTCCTTTTAAAAATTATTCTTATTTGCGAGGCTGTCCAGATGTTGGACAGATCCCCTTCTATCCCTCTGCCTTTATCATTGGTATATGTATTTTACCAAAATCATTGGTATACGTATTTTTAAATGCATTACTTTGACTTTTAGAGAGTTTCTCACTGCTGATTTAGGGATTCTGATTTGCATTAGGCTAATTCAGATTTGCCTGCTTGCTGCTTGATGACTGCAAGATCTAATGAGGACTTGCATGGATGAATGGGGCATCACAGAGCAGACTCATATTTATATTTTGTTTATAAATGTTGGTATACTACTCTTTCATTTAAAAACATCGAAGTGGTTTACAAGTCCTAGGTTAAATCCCCTGCATCTCCAGGTAGGACTGGGAGAGACCCCTGTGTGAAACCCTGGAGAGCCACTGCCAGTCAGTGTAGACAATACTGAGCTAGAAGGACTCACGTTCTCAAGCATGTGCTACAGAATAATATTCTTCAGTTTTTTATATAAGTTACACTCATTTAGTTTCACAAACATTATCAGGAAACCCTGCCTCACTCTCTCTACCCACTACCAACCACCCTTTCAACCCTCTCTGCTCAAGCCCAAACTGTCATCCACTCTACAAAAAACCACCATCCCCCATTCTCTCAGCCAATCAACACATAGCATTCACAAACATTCCAACTCATCCACACACCCCTCCCTTCACTTACCATTACTTACCATAATTCTCCTAATACAAATTTATTATACAGCTACAAGAGTGGCTGTATACTATAGCCAGTAGGGATTTTTCGCGTTCTACCATGTTAAATGAAAATATCCCCCACACCCCTTTCTGGTGCTTTCTGTAGTCCCAATTCAAAACAAAAGCTTACAAGTCTTATACTGTTGGATTCAGAATAGCTTGCTCTACAACTCTGAAAGTTTTCTTGGTGATACACAACCCCCCCCCCTCCCAACGGAGAATCCACAGGTTAAAGTGAAAAATGGGAGAAAGAAAAACAAGAAGCCGTTTGGACTTTTTTCTTGAGAAATTCTCATAATCTGTTGAAATTCATTAAAAATCAGAGATGACTGTACAGTATCACTAATCAAATCCTGAGCTTGCCCCAAACACAGACCTTCATCTTCAGTAGGTTTAAAGTAAAAAAGCAGCATGGTTTGTTTTTTTATTAATAGATTAAAAAATGGATTACTGTGGGTTATAACATCACACAGGCGCAGCAGAAAACAGGAGTTCTTTCGTTTCACACCCCCTCCCCCCTCCCCTTCCAGTTACTTGGAGGAAGCAGGGGAAGTCTGCTCCTGTGATTGGTGGGCAACAGACATGTGACTCACACTGGCCTTCTGCTGAGCTTGCTCTTCCCTTGTGCTCTGTGTGAGGAAGCACGAGAGAGAGAGAGACAAATGGCCGGTGGAGGGAGAAAGCCAGAGGGCAAGGATGACGGAGAAGGCAGCAGCAGAATGGAGGTGAGTGATGGTGATGTGTGTGTGTGTGTTCCCACCCCACTGTCACCCGCAGCCTGCTCTTTCCGCTGGCTCAATCGCCCTGCCACCCCCCACCCCCTATCCTTAAATGGGTTTATAAATGACAAAAGCTCAAATACTTTTTGTTTGCAGTGTGTGTGGCTGTTTGACCTGTGCTCATAACATTGTTGTAGTTATTTTGAGATTGTATGAGACTCTTTGTTTGTAACACTTTAATCCTGAATTTAGCTCTTGGTTCTTAAATCTCTCTCTCTCTCACTCACTCACACACACACACGCACATGCACACATTAGTATATGCATAGTGCAGCAGTGGGGAGGGGTGGATATAGTGCTGGATAGGTTACAGCAGCCCTGCAAAGTAGCCTAGTGTGGCTGTACAGATATTGGGGGGCAGGACTGAGAGAGGTTGTGTATGACAACCCTGAAGTGTAGTCCAGTGTTATTCAGTCCCTTGGTTTTGTGTTTTTTCTTTTTCTTTTTTGAAAAGAACTTTTAAATTGACTGTAGCAGCAGCATTTATTTCTTTATTTTTATTATTATTATTATTAATAATAACAATAACATAACAATAATAATAATTTTATTAGTCACTCATCTGGCTGGTTACCCAGCCACTCTGAGCGACGTAGAAAGCAAAAACATCTAAAACATCAAGAACATCAAAAAACTAAGCAAAAAAGCTAAACAATACCATAGAGACTAACTTAATTACAATAAGGCTTCTCGTCTGTATAGTCCAAAAAGTGCGCCTTCAGATGGAAACTCCTGGTGTGAGTCTTCCCACCCTAGCACAAAGACCGGTGTGGGTGATAGTCCATTTGCAAGACCGAAAAACGACACCCCCTCTTGATCTCAGCATCCAGCGTCCAGTACATTCAGCAGAGAGTGAGGTGCAGTGAACAGACCCCTTGAAGTCGCGGCGGCCTGGCACAGATGTAAGCACCAAGCAGCATCTTGGGCCACACCGACCACTGGTGTCCCTGTCAGGTATGAGGGCAACGGCATAACGAGGGGGGAGACTGCCCCGTATTTCCAATTTGTAGCCTCTGGCAAGGGGAATGTATGTAAAAAAATTACCCCATAAAAGCCATCAGTAGTAGAGCTCCCTTGTCCATAGATATAATTAAATTTATATCCCACCATTCCTCACAGAAGGAGCCCAGGGCAGCAATGGGTGGAGGGATCATTGCTTTCCCACTCATGGGAGAAAAATAGAGGCTTCTTGTGTTTGGGTTGATACTGGTGGTATAAATCCTTAAATGGGTTTATAAATGACAAACGCTCAAATACTTTTTGTTTAAAGTGTGTGTGGCTGTTTGACCTGTGCTCATAACATAGCTGTAGTTATTTTGAGATTTGATGCAACTCTTTGTTTTTAACACTTTAATCTTGAATTTAGCTCTTGGTTGTTTAATCTTAAATCTCTTTCACTCACTCACTCACTCACTCACTCACTATCTGAAATTAGTCCTGTGTTAAAGCCCCCATCTGAAATTACTGCTGTGTTGGCTACTGCCTCCCACTTTTGTGAAAGCCCTTGCTGTATAGGGAAGAGGCATTTTCCTCTTCATCTTTTGCAGAGAACAGAAGGTCTTCATCAAACATTTGCAGGGGCATCAAACAGTTGCAGTTAGTGTAATACCATATTACACTAATGAGGTGGCCAAGTGGTTTTTCTGTTTGTGACCAGTAGTGCAGTAGCAAATTAAAAAGTGCAGGATCTCTTGATGATAGTCACAGCCATGCCCTCCTTTTTTTGCTGCTGGATTGAGAATAAGATCCTTTTTAATGCCTTCTCCTATAACAATAGACGTCCCTAGCTCAGTACTGACTGACAAGGTTTCAGATAAGGATCTCTCCCAGCCCTAGATGCTGGGTATTGAATGTGGGGACTTTTGCATGCAAAGCATGTTCTCTGCCACTAAGCCATGACCCTCTTGTAAAAGTAAAGACATTCTTGATGGTAATATAACATTTAAAATACACTGCTGAACTATTTCTGTTACTGCTGGTGCTAACTTGCACAGGATCCCATCTCTTACCTCCCGGATTAAAAAGAAGGGAAATTCACTAATAGGCAAAGTTTGCAAAGTGTTGCTGTACTTCACATATTCGCAGAAATAGAAACAAAAGAAAATGATTTCCTATAGGAAACTTCACTAAAATTGCAAACAAAATCAGACATATTCAAAGTGACTATCTGAACTATATAAACTGTCTTAATAATGTTGCTTCCTCCCTGCTAAAACAAGATCAGCACAGCACATTTCTTCTTTCTATTATTTGGGCTGATTGCAGGTGTTGCCACCACTCACCATATGCTCAGAGGCGCATGTTACCAAATTCTTGCAAGCTACACAGCAAGTGGATTGGACTGTGAAAGACCAACCCAAATGGTGTTTGCATTTGGACCAATTTGTAGGGCAGTACAATATCTCAGAGAGGAGTTCAGGTCTCCTGCTCCCCTGGTGCATTCACTATAGCTGCCCAATTTCCCTGCTTTTTAAAGTTTGATAGAAATAGCTGTGGGCTATATGTACATTCTTAAACCGCAAGGTTTTTTGCCTATTAGTGAATATCAACATATATTACAGCATGTAACACTGAAACATCTCAGTTCTCCACCCCGCTCTATGGAATCATACTTACCTACCTCTACTAAGCCTTTCTTGCCCATTTCTATTATAAGCACTTAAAAGGGTGCAAAACCCTTTAAAATATGGTCCAGGACAGGATACAGGTAACATTTTATTTATTTATTTATTTTATTTTATTCAATTTTTATACCACCCGAAGCCAGAGGCTCTCTGGGCGGTGCACAGCATAGCATAAATACAATACAATAAAAATACATTAAAATGACAATAGTAACACTAAGCATATATGTTAAACAATTAACAGCCTGGTCTATGTAACAACAAAAATTTAAAATATTTAAAAAGCCTGGGAAAATAAAAAGGTTTTAACCTGGCGCCGAAAAGATAGAAGTGTAGGCGCCAGGCGAACCTCATCGGGGAGACTATTCCGTAGTTCAGGGGCCACCACTGAAAAGGCCCTAGATCTCGTTACAACCCTCCGAGCCTCTCTGTGAGTCGGAACTCGAAGGAGGGCCTTTGATGTTGAGCGTAGTGAACGGGTAGGTTCATATCGGGAGAGGCGTTCCGCTAGGTATTGTGGTCCCGCACCGTGTAAGGCTTTATAAGTCAAAACTAGCACTTTGAATCTGGCCCGGAAACCGATAGGTAACCAGTGCAAACGCGCCAGAACAGGTGTTATATGTGCGGACCGTCTGGTCCTAGTCAACAGTCTGGCTGCTGCGTTTTGCACTAGCTGTAGTTTCTGAACTGTTTTCAAAGGCAGCCCTGTCATGAACCTGTAATGGTCATGAGTTATTAAAAATCTAATAGCAATACTTTGGCTCCAGTAAGGGACTCTGGGAGACGGTTACAGTTGGAAAAGACAAGCCTTTGCCAATTTGCAAATCTGAGTTTCACTTCCCAGCTGAAGATGGTTAGAGAAGCCTTAACAAGCTGCACCTGTTTATCTTTGCTGATTAGCAAGTGCCTGGTACCCAAGGTCATCCTTGGCCTGTAGAGTTGGAAAACACAGTTGGGAGGGGGGCCTGAAGGCACAAAAATGTGAGAAACATCGAGAAGAAAGTTACATCAGCCAATTCCTGATTGGTCAATTAATCTTGGACCGTCAGGATCCTTTTCCCTTAAGTATAGGGCTAGAGACCCATAGCCTTTGTTCTCTGCCTATGCTGACTGGCACCAGAGTTCCAAACCTTTCTGCCTTATGGTTCCAGGGGTTGCTTATGGGAAGGCAACCTATGTCTGGTTCCATTGCTTTATGTTGAACATCCATCTCTCTTAGGAGAGGTGCCATGCAACCAACTACCTCGTGTGTAAGTAGTTAGGTGAGTTAGTTTGTTATTTTCTTGTTGTGTGTATGAATTCTCTTGTAAGAACCTAAACCCCTGTTGGGTGAATGGTCTTAAAGGATTACTTGCTGCTATATGTTATGTGCACTTATATATCTTAATAAAGCTACTTCTATTTAACCTGGTGTGTTCATTGAGAGAAGGGGTGGTTCTGGATTCAGTACCTTGACCAATCTCAGTCATTAACTACCAAAGAGGGTTAAGAAGTTAAAGGCTTGGATTTTAAGTGTTAAACCAGAGGTGCCTGGCAAGGAGTGTAACTGTGACTCTTGCCTTTTAGGACCTTGGTTTTATATATCTTCTGGGCTCAGAGATCCCCTGGCTCTCTCCAGGGGTGGTGGCAGCCTACCTTCTACCTTGCAGGGTTGTTGTGAGCATACACAGCCTTGACAAGGGTGAAGTAGTAACTTTTGGTTCCAGCCTCATTTCCCTAAGGGTGGGGGTCTGAGTCTGATGCATGAACCCAGTACCTTGGTGGTCCGGGGGTCATGACAAGCCCCACATAGAGTGCATTGCAATAGTCCAATCTAGAGGTTACCAGAGCATGCACAACTGAGGCGAGGTCGTCGCTGTCCAGATAGGGACGTAGCTGGGCTACCAGCCGAAGGTGGTAGAACGCATTCTGTGCCACCGAGGCTACCTGAGCCTCAAGAGACAGGAATGGATCAAACAAAACCCCCAAGCTACCATTACATCCTTGTAATGGTCAAATAATATTGTTATTTATTATTCTTCAGTCAGACTATTTAAATAGATCTGCTTGTTTCTGTAAAACTATTTAAAGTCAATGACTAATTAACATTTTGATTAAAAGACACCTCTGTTAAAAATTCAACACCCTGTCTCTTTCAATTAAAGTGTAAAAATGCTCACATTAATAAATTCATTTATCACTAACCTTTTAGCAATCAACTCAATGCATCAAGGTTTTCACTGGCGTACAGAAGGTTTACACTCACATAACTGAAAAATCATGACAATGTCAAAATTAAAATTTCTTGATTCCCCCGCCCCCAACAAAAACATTATGCATGTACAGAGCATTCATCTTTATCTACACAGAAAAATGGAGAAAGGTCATTACCCCCACCACCACCACTTTTCTTTAAAAAATGTGTGTAATCTTTTACTCTGTGAAGGAGACAATACAATCAAGAGTGTTATCTCTTGTCTCATTCTCAGTTTTATTTTTGCATATAAAAGCTGGAGGATCTTTTACTGCAACTTAAAAAATATGAAAATATATAGGAAATGCAGGTATTGAATGGAGAGGTTGGGAGGGGAATATTTCCTTATTCTTACCTGCATATATTTCATATATTTTTCAGATAGATTATGAATTCTTATTTACTAACTAGAGAGAATAAGACCTAGTCATCCCAGTGTTTTTGAATATTTACATATATTAATTGCAATTATCAGTGTATTACTATTTGCTAATCACATGTGTGATATTTGTACCTACTGTGCTCATGAGTTGGGGGTGGGGAAAGAGACTGGATCTAACTATACCTGTACCACTCTGATGTCACATAGAGCTATTTCCAGCCCAGTTACCATGGAAACCACAAGGCCTCCACACCAGTTAGCAGTTCAATATATAATTTACTCAATTTTTTTCCACCTAAGTGATTGGGGCTCACATACAGCAACTGCATACACACACACACACAATCCCTATGGTTTTTTAAAATAATATAATTGTGTGACAAAAGCAGTCGTTTAATAGTAAATCTAGTTATTTAAAGAAATATTAGAAGTGGAATCTCAAAGAAATGAACCCTAAAATTTAGTGTGGGATTCACTATGCTATCTCTCACCATTTTAAGAAACAGACAGGCAGCAGGTACTAAAGAGGAATTCAATACAGAACACAGGAGCAGACATATTCCAGAATCACATATCTCACCAAGGTGTTGGTATAAGAGAACCCTAGAAGAAGCCAGGTTCACGTAAACCTGTAGTACTGGCTTAGTTATTTTCACACAAAGCTATACATTTTCACAAGAAGTTAAAATGATCCCTCCTCATGGCAACTGGAGTTCATTATTTTAAAAGATGTACAGAGATTGAGAGGGCTGGCAGAAAAATGGTACTACTCTGCAATCTGCTGCCCAAAGCAAGTGCTTCATCTTGCTACATGGTACAGATTGCCTTGTTGCAGCCATGAAGCATAATGCCCATGATCAAATGATGGAAGGAATTGGTGTTGAGGAAGGAACTATTTTGCTGATCCAGTTTATTTCCCTCCCCCTCCCCCCAACTTTTGTTTTTGTCGTGACATAGGAGTCTTTTAGAGCAGCATGCTAGGCAGACATTCTTTCCCCACCATTGTACCTCTAAGCGAGGGAAATCTGTATCTCTTCCTTATTCTTACCTGCAAGAGAATTCATATATTTTTCAGATATATTACAAACTCATTTACTAACTAGAGATAACAAGACCTAGCCACCCCAGGTTTTTTTTTAATATTTACATATTTTTAAGTATACCTGAAACAATTAAACACCCAGCATTTTTTTGTACTTTTAAAAGTTCTACAGAGAGGAAAATTCAATTGATGTGATTCTTCTTATCACAGTGCTACAGTGATAAAAGTAGCTGCATGGTGAAATTTTCCCTTCTGTGCAACACTTAAAGACACTTGAGCTTGATGACCCTAGTTTAGCATTAGTCTTTCTTAGGGATGGAGGAGAAATTTGATTCAGTTCACATATACAGGCAAACCTACCTAATTCACATTTCCAAAACAATACAGGAACCGAAATGCAGCTGTTTTTCAAAAATTCACACTTCTCTGGATTTTGCAATACATTTCTCTGGTAAAGTAATGTGTACAAAAATGCATATGCTAAAGTAAGGTGTGTAAAATGTATTTATTACTGAAACTAACACAAAAATACATTATATTAAGGAAATTACTTTGCAAAAATGTGTATATTAGGGAAAATTGTATACAAAAAGTGTATATTAGGGAATTCTGCACTAAAATTCTGATGAATTTTCACAAGGCCTTTTAAAAAACATATTGCAAACTGACTGGCAATGTGGAAAACTGAATTTAAGATTGGAAAACTGAAAAACTGAGAAAAACCAAAACTGACAGATTATCCCATCCCTTGTCTTTGTAAATATGCTGCTATTTTCCAGAATATGTTTCAGTCCTTTAAAAATAGGTCTGCCTACAAGAACTTTCATCACCATGGATCCAAGAAAATGCACCTGTGCTGTATAAAGAATTCATGAACTATACTTTTTATGTCTTGTTGCTAAGTCTCCCAATTTTCAAAGCAGCACTGCTACTATGCATTTTTCAACTCTATCTCTGGGAGACATTATAACACATGAGAATCTCAAAGATATCTCACACAGGCTTAATGAATGCAAAAAGAAGGGTAAAATGGGAGCACAATCCTACATATGTAGAAGATTGTACATGGAAGACTGTATATGTATTTCAAGTGTAAGACTGCTGCTTTAACACTAAAACAAAGCACCATAAAATAAAAGATCCTACAAACGTAATTTTCAAGCAGGGGAAGGTTCCAAATAATCTTGATTATTGTTGAAATCTTTCATAAATTCCAGGGTAGTTTTTTTTAATCTTTTTTTTAATTGTTCATTGTTGTTTAAGTGGGAGCCTGTGCACAAATCAAGTGAAGTGTGGCAAATATCTGTTTAATATAGGGAAGTGGCAGGCATTTTAATTAACTTTTTTCCAGATGTTTTATCTATATTCAGATAACAGTAGTTTGAGCTAAAATTCAGTCACTGCTATAGGTTTAAAACTGTGTGTGAGTGTGAGAGAGAGAGAGTGAGAAAGAAAGAGAGACCACAGTTTACAAAGGTACCCTTATAACCCCACCTGAAGAATTCTACTTTGAGGCTGAATTTTTATTAAATAGTTTCAGATAAAGAGACACAAAGCAGACATACAATGGGCAAAAGGGGGTTACCTCCCCCCTCCCCTCCTTAAACATGATTAACCTTCTGGAATTTCTCAAGGTTCGTATCTAAACAAGGTTGAGTACAGGAGTTGGCAAAGACTAAGAGGTCTGTGTAGCATGAAGATCCCTAGATATATTAAGCCATGGCTCCCAATCTCTAAAAATTTACAAATGGTTGATACAGTCTTTTCTCTAGAAACCCCTGCCTATAATGACATATAGATCCTTGTCCTTTACACATGCTAAAAAGAAAGCTAATAAGATGTATAGCCTAATCCTGTAAATTTTTACTGTGAAGTTTAATGGGACTTATTTGGGAGAAAATGTGCATAGGACTGTAGCCTATGACCACAGTTTTGTGCATTTTTGCTTGAAAACCAGGCTTACTGAATTCAGTGAGACTTATTTCCAAATAAACATGCATAATATTGGGGCTGCATCAGGTATCATAACATTTGCACTAATGCTTAATAACTGCCCTGGTGCCCCATTGTACATATAGGATTACAGTGATGATGAGTGTGAAAACCAGCCCAAGGTCCCTAACATACATGAAACACATAATAATGAAATAAACATGGACACATTTATTAGCAGAGATTGAATTCCATTTCTTCCTTTTTAAGATTGCTTCTTCATGCTTGTCTACTACCGTGAATACTCTCTGGGAGCAGAAAGAAAAAGGAGAGCCAGTTCAAGGGAAATAATAATAATTTGTCTCATCACAACTCCTATAATGTAGACTGAATAGGAAGAAGACAATATTACACTATCATCTAGATATGACTTGGACTCCAGCCTTTCTATCTAGTGCCTGGGTAGCACATCATCTGGTTTAGCTTCTAGTCCAGGGATGAAAAACCCTCTAGGTGTCATTGGATGACAACTCTCATCATCCCTAAGCATTGGCCATGCTAGCTGGAGCCGATGGAAGCTGGAGTCCAAGAAACATGTGGAAGGCCATAAGTTTACCACCCTGCTCTAACCTTTCATTTTTCAAGTATCTTTCTAGCCCTCATGGATAAAGAAAAATACAGGAGAATGTGTAGGTTGCCTGGCACCTGTTAAGAAGTAATACTTTCCTGCCAGGTTTTTTCTGTTCTGGCCCAAAGGAGAAAAGTCCCTAGGCAAAGGAAGCAATGAAAAAACCCAGTGTATTGGCAGGGCTTTTCTACTTCCCGTTGGTTGTGAATTATATCAGAGATTTTGCTCTCCTTGGCTAAAATCTTAGGAGACCTGGGGAGAGATCAATATTATTCATGGAAGCAGCATCTGTATGAGTTGAGGCAGAAACAGAATACTAAGGAGTTAGATCCAACAACAGGCCAGCTGGAATTATAAATACTGTTGAAGAGTCAAGACTTCATTTAAGTCACAGCAGTAGAGCAAGAATAGGAAACCTGTGGCCCTCCAGCTATTGCTGGACTACAACTCCTGATATCTCTCACCATTGGCCCTGCTGGTTGGGACTAATGGGAGATGGAGTCCAATAACATCTGGAAGGCCATAGGTTCCCCATCTCTTCTGTACAACCTGTTCTGAACATCACAGTTCACTTCTGGAACATCTCTAAATAAAAAAAAATCATATTTGAGCAAGTGTCAAGTTCTTCCCTCTTCTTCCCGCTTAAGAGACCATAATCTTTTCCCAAGAATCTGGAATTGGAACAGAGCTTCTAGCTCAACAGGCGTGGTTTCCAGGCAGACCTGAATGTCAGAATTGCTCTATTATTGCACTTAAAACCAAGTGGAGGAAGACATGTTCCAGGCACAGGGGAATGTAAAGACATTCTATGTCTCTTGCAATAGAAGCATGTGTCAAACTTCTTTGAACTGAGTTTCAATAACTAGACATCATTCAACACTAGGGTCTTTTTCTTCTAGTCTCTTCCTTTTTCATTTGCATCTAGTTCACCATCCTTTCACTCTATACACTTTTTCAGCCTGGCATGTCCTGAAGTGTAAGATATATACACAAAAATCACACCCTCCAAAATACAAAGAAAAAATAGCTGTTAGATGTTACGCAAATCAGGTGTGCTAATTTAGCACCTTCAGTGTGTATATTCATAATCTACGTAAATTTTTAAGACCCAGGACGGACCGCCTTGGTATTGTCCTCTATTGGTAATATCATTCAAAGGTCAATCTAGGCACAAGTACAAGATAAAGTGACTACTTACCCAGGAAAATTATAGCTATCTTTAATCATGAAGAGATTATATTGTTTTAAGTTTATGACTGAATAATTCAGAAACAAATAATGTGGGTTGAGTAAAAGAAAACTTAAGATTGTTTTAAGTACTTCCTTATTTTTTAATCAAATAAAAATCTTAGCATTTTTTATAGATGCAGTAGCTCCTTTCAAAAGAATAGTTATAACATATCCCCCCTCACTCTTCTTTACATGCGTGACAACACTCCTTTGGATGTGTTACTACTAATGCGCACAGACTATGACACTATCATCTTTTCTCCAGAGTATGTGAAAGTTTTATTTTCTGTAAGAGACAGATTTCTACCACAAAAGTACTTTTTGGCAAATTCTATACCATACTTTTACTAGATAAGAACTTTGTGTAAACCTAATGACAATAACATTGAACCTAATAGGAAATAATTTCACTTGAGCATCACTCCATTCATGATAATATACATCTGTTTTAACTATGTACTAAAAGCTTACTCTAGGCCTGATTCAAAAATGCATGATCATTGTTCAGTGCAGTATTTATTTATTGATTGATTGAATTTATTAGTCGCCCATCTAGCTGACTGTCCAGCCACTCTGGGCGACGTACAACATAGGCATACAACACGTAGGCATTAAAAATCTAAAAGATAAAATCTAACCCACCCCAAAAGCCTGCCTGAAGAGCCAGGTCTTCAAGGCCCGGCAGAAGCTCATCATAGAAGGGGCATGGTGGAGATCATTTGGGAGGGAGTTCCACAGGGTGGGGGCCACAATTGAAAAAGCCCTCTCTCTAGTCCTCACCAGTTTGGCTGTTTTGACTGATGGGATGGAGAAAAGGTCTTTTGAGGCTGATCTTGTTGGGCGGCATAGCTGATAATGCTGGAGGCGCTCTTTTAGATAGACTGGGCTGAGACCGTATAGGGATTTAAAGGTCAAAACCAATACCTTGAATTGGGCCCGGTAAGCAACTGGTAACCAGTGCAACTCTTTTAGCACTGGAGTGATATGATCTCGCCGGCAGCTGCCTTTAATCAGGCACGCCGCCGCGTTCTGTACCAGTTGCAGCTTCTGAACCATTTTCAAGGGTAGCCCCACATAGAGCGCATTACAGTAGTCTAGGCGAGAGGAGCCCAGGCCATGTACCACCAATGGGAGCAGATGATTGGGAAGGTAGGGGCATAGCCTCCGTATCAGATGGAGTTGATACAGTGCTGCCCGGCTCACAGCCGAAGCCTGAGCTTCCATGGACAGTTGGGAGTCAAGAATGACCCCGAGGCTACAGACCTGGTCTTTCAGGGGCAATTGTACTCCATTGAGCCCAGGTCTAAATCCCCTAACCTTCCCTTGTCTCCCACGAACAGTACCTCGGTTTTGTCAGGGTTCAGCTTCAGCTTGTTCCTTCTCATCCAGCCACCCACCGATTCCAGGCACTTGGATAGGGTTTCAACAGCCAACCTCGGTGAAGATTTAAATGAGAGCTAGATCTGCGTGTCATCCGCATATTGGTGACACTGCAGCCCAAATCTCCGGATGATAGTCCCCAGCAGCTTTATATAGATGTTAAATAGCATTGGGGAAAGGATGGAGCCCTGTGGCACCCCACAAGTGAGAAGCCAAGGGTCCGAAACCTCATCCCCCAATGCTACTCTTTGGTGCCTATCAGAGAGGAAGGAATGGAACCACTGCAATACAGTACCCCCTATGCCTAACCCCGCCAGGCGATCCAGAAGGATACCATAGTCAACGGTATCAAAAGCCGCTGAGAGATCCAGGAGGACGAGGAAGATGCACTCACCCCTATCCAATGCTCTCCTCATATCATCCACCAAGGCGACCAAGGCTGTTTCGGTCCCATATCCAGGCCTGAAGCCCGACTGAAATGGATCCAGATAATCTGCTTCCTCCAATTGCGCTTGCAACTGCTTTGGCCACCACCCACTCCACCACCTTGCCCAAGAATGGTAAGTTTGAGATTGGGCAAAAGTTGTTCAAATCTTGGGGATCCAAGGAGGGCTTCTTTTTTATTACTGCCTCCTTGAGGGCTGATGGTATTACGCCCTCTTCCAAGGACGCATTTACCACTGCCTTGATCCCCTCACCCAGTCTGTCCTTGCAGCTCATAATGAGCCACGACGGGCAAGGGTCGAGTAAGCAGGTGGTTGGCCTTAAGGTTGAAAGCACTTTGTCCACTTCATCAGAAGGAAGAAGCTGGAACCGATCCCACACCACCGGAGAACCACTGGCCGACTCTGGCTCGCTCACTGTATCCATAGCGTGCGGAATCGCACTCTAGATGATTGATTTTATCTGCAAAGTGATTTGCAAACTCATCACAGATCTTAGAATGTTCCATAGGTTTTGAAGCAACTGGACCAACCAGGCTTCGGACCACTTGGAACAGCCTCCTGGGACAGCACTCTCTGGATGCAACGGAGGCAGCAAAAAACCCTTATCGCCACATGGTAGGCTGCTGCAGCTGCTCTAACCCATGTCCGATCGTCATCAGAGCGAGATTTCCACCACCGGCACTCTAGCTGTCTCACCTCCCATCTCAGAGTTCGCAACCGTGGAGTATACCACGGTGCTGTCTGAGCTCTATTTAGGGGGAGAGGGCGTTTCAGAGCCACCCAGTCTAATGCCCCCGGTGATCGCCTTATTCCACTCCTCCACCAGGGTGTCGACCGAGTGCCCGTCTGCAGACTCCATAAAGTCCCCAAGTGCATTCAGGAATCCATCAGGTTCCATCAAGCACCTGGGGCGGACCATCCTAATGGGTCCTTTACATTCCAGTATCATTTGCTTTCTTATCATTCAATAAATGACCACTGAATCTGTGACCTGACTCATTTCAAAGCTTCATGTCTGAGGTTATATGGAAGACCTATCTATGATGTTTGTGTGAATGAACCATCACAGCATGGACACCATAGATAGAACTTCTATATAACTCAATATGACCTCAGACACAAAACTTCTCAGTTAGTTACACATCCTGTTGCCAGTCAAGCCCAGAGTAATCTAGTAATAAGAAACCAACCAATATATATATGATACATGTGTGAACTGGTGAATGTCAGAGCTAATGGACATTTTACACAGCAGAGATTGCTGCTAATCCATTAGGAGACATGCAGCAAACTCATGTGCCTCATGAAGTCTGTATCTGCCCACAAAAGGACAGGTACTATGAACGAGCTACTGATAAAACAGTGTTGACAGACATAACATGAGACTTCATTGCACAAACCAATCTCTCCCACTGCCAGATTTTGCAGATGCAATCATAGCAGATCTGCAATACCAATGTATGTAATGGGAAAACAAACCTTCAGGTCTCAGGATATAAGTCTGGAACTAATTGATGATTGCTAATACCACATGCCCCTGTGGTCTAGTTATTACAGGTTTTCCTCTAAGATACTGTCCAGTCAATTCCTCTTTATCATCTTGCCAACAGCCTCTGTAAGAAACATGATACTGAAACAGACAGCAGGACAGCCCACAAAATAGATCCCCACACAGAACAGCATGCAGTGTAAAGAGGCTGGAAAGGGAGAAGAAAGAATGGGAGCAGTACCATGTCACACCTTTTAAAATTTTAGAGCAAGTTCAGGACCTTGTACTGGCAAAACTGTGTAGAAAACAGCTAAGAGGACATTTAACCAGAAATCTTACTGCAAGGACCTCTCTATGGCCACGTTTGCACATAATGCCAAGACTAGCCATGGCTAAGTGTGAATGCGTGAGTGTATGTGTACTTCACAGCAAAAATTGTGGATGCTTCGCTCTTCCATCCACTTGCTGGGCTACCCAGAGCCAAGCTATAATTTGGCTTAGTGCTGTGTCCAAACCCAGGCTCCTGGCTCTAGAGTGGCTTGGCTCTGGGTAGCGTAGAAGGAGAACAGAGGGTGAAGTGAAGCTGCAGCAATTTTTGCGATGACTATCCACATGCTCAAACTTAAGGCATTGTTTGGCTTAGTGTTACATGTAAACTGAGCTACTATTTTCCCCAGGAAGGCAATCAACTTATGTAAAAAAAAAACCTTGTCCACATGCTCTTTCTTTTGGTTATACACCCAAACACGATATGGAAGCTGCAGTGCTCAGTATTCCCTCACAATAAAGAGGTGTATCACAGTTCTTCTCCATAACCAGCTTCCTGCATACTATTTACAGTTAGCAGTATAGAGTTGTCTGTGAATAACAGTAGGGCTGTAATCCTAAAATTCACCTCACAAAGGAGTAAATCACATTTACTGAGACTTACTTCTGAGTAAACATGCACTGCATAGTTCCGCCCCATTCTAAAAGTACTGAATTATAATATCACCACTACCACATCATTTAATTATGTCTTATAGTCCCACTTATCATCATCATCATCAGTGCTTTTTTGGTAAAACAAATGAGGTGCCAGTACTCATACCTTGATAAAAGTACCATGGGTGCTAGCACAAAATGACTGCCATGAGGAACAAAAACAAAGAGGTGCCAGTACTCCATTACAATGAGTACTGTTACGAATAAAGCCCTGTTTATTATTATTAATTATGGGATTTATTCATCACTTGTTACCTAAAAATCTCCAAGCAACTTACAACATTGTTAAAAACAAAAGTAAATATACTGTACCATAAAAACAAAATCATAAAACAACCACAACCCCCATATAGCCACAGAAAGCTTTGGCAGCACACTAATTCAAAAACATCATAGTCTATCAAAAGCCTGAAAAAAGATAAGTCTATACCTGGCACTGAAAATATGTAAATGAAGGCACCAGGCAGACCTCACTGGGGAGCACATTCCACAGATGGAACGCCACAACTGAAAAGGCTCTCTCCCTTGTTACTACCCTTTGAGCCTCTCTCAGGCAGGACCTGGAGAAGGGCCTCAGAAGAATATCTAAGGCTTCAGGGAGCTTATATCTGGAGAGGAGATCCAGAAGATATTAGGATCCTTATTCAGGCAAGGTGGATTTCAGTTTTTCAGGTAGAGAATCCAAGTTTGTTGGTTAAAAACATCTTTCTCAAGGCTACCCAGTAAGATCTTGGCCAAGTTGGAATATGAAGCCATATTTACCAGGTTCAACTCCAACAGTGGGCCACAATCAGCTAGGAAGGTGTGATGTCATCTAGTGCCATATGATAATCCAGCTCTTTATCTCTGCCTCAGGATCCTAGAGTAACCTCTTCTTGTACCTTACTAGCATAAGTATAAGCAAATTCTGTTTCTGTCCCATTATGAACAGCAGGGAATTGGTGGCTGGATACCTTCAGTGAAACCTTCTCACCTGGACCTTATTTTCCCTCTCGGATGTGTCACAGAACGATTTTTAGAAGGGCATTTCCCTTTTTATTTTTAATTGAGAAGAATGAATACAGTCGCGATGAAAAGACAAGTATTTCTGTTTTGCATGTGGAGATCTCTGATTTGCCACATCTTGGTTGTACAGCCGAAGAAAGAATGGCATTTAACTGGTTTTTGGTTAGGAATCCTGACTGGTTGTGAGATGCTTAGTTTTTTGCCTTACTCATAGGAATCTTGTTGTGGTTGGTATGGTATTACATTTAGGGAAGTGTTACTGCCTTCTGTGTTTTTTTTTCCTATTTGCATTTCACTTATCTTTAACCTCACTCCGTTACAGCTATAGAAGCAACAGCAGCATATGCAAGATAATTAACTCCCATTAGTGATAAGAACAAGAATTTATAATTATTATTTCAATTAAAACAAGAGGCTTATCAATACTTTGAAGAGGACCAGATATTTATTTTCTTTCTGATCCCAGGACTAGGTCTTTCATGATGCCCGGGGGGGGGGGGGGGCAGGAGAGTAGTCGATAAGACAGACATCCTGGCATTGGTAATCTAATTAGCAAGGTATGTGTGGAGTTGTTGCACACTTCCAGGCCCAGTTTCATTTTGAGTATGGAGGTGGAACCTGTGTAGATGTGGTTGATCAAAGGGAAAAGAAATTTTGAGTTAAGCAAAGCTCTGCTTTTATAAAACCTAAGAAACATACAGATACTTTGAATGTCTGCCTGCACCAGTGGAATACTGGAGGAACTTGTAAAACTTGCTGCAACAGTATTTAGAACTGAGCATGTGATGTGAAAGACTCCTTTTCCTAACATTTTGGCTTCTTGTTTTTCTCCACCCACCACATCTCTGAAATATATCGTATATGTAATGGTTAACCGTACTGCTGCCCTGACTTACTTTATGTTTGTTGCTATTTTGTGTTTTTATTATGTTTTTATATTGATTGTGTATTTTTATTGTTTTTATTATATTTGTAAGCTGCCCTGAGCTCTGTTTTTAACAGCAGAAGGGCAGGATATAAATCCTCTTAATCAATCAATAAATATTCCATAGTGTTGGAAACTAGAGTCTAGGCATTTAAAGCTGAAAATGTTAAGTTTTTTTAAAAAAAAGATTTCTCACATCTTTCCCCAGTTTTTGGTGGTAATTCCTAGGCACAAAAACAAAACAACTGGACAATCAAAATATTAACATGCAAATAGTATGCATAATATGCAAATAATATGCATAATATGCAAATTAGCCTGTCTGGATTTGTGGGACTGCAATATGGCAACTCTACTCTCAGGAGACAGGCAAATACTGAAGAAACTGAGAGGCTCCTGAAAGTATTGTAATGGTAGCCACAACAACTAACCAGGAAGATAACATGAGAAACTTCAGAGACAGAAGTCTATGCTTTAAAATTAAGTGGTGCTACCTTCAATAGCCTTTTTCCTTCCAAGGGTGATAAGAAAATTAAATCGTAAAGATTATGATTTTTGAAAATCCAGTTGGGGGAGTAGAAAATGGAAATAGACTGCCTTCAAGTCGATCCCAACTTATGGCGACCCTATGAATAGGGTTTTCATGGTAAGCGGTATTCAGAGGGGGTTTACCATTGCCTTCCTCTGAGGCTGAGAGGCAGTGACTGGTCCAAGGTCACCCAGTGAGCTTCATGGTTGTGAGGGGATTCGAACCCTGGTCTCCCAGGTTGAAGGCCAGCACCTTAACCACTACACCACACTGGCTCTCGGAGAGTAGAAAGCCTACTATTATTTTGAAAGCAGTATTTTTTGCATTCCTAAAGAATTCAGGAAATCTTCAGAAAATGTTTCATTTTACTGATAATGCTAGCTATCCAAATTTGCACAGCAAACTATCAGTTGTGATTTCAGTTTTTCCACATGTTCCAAAGATGCCAAACCTATTTAGAATTGTATATCCAAACTAGAGAAATATTGCACAGTACTATTTCCTTATATATATAAAGAAACATACTGTGCAATTATTTCACTCATTTTCCTGTGAAAAAACCTTTAACAGTTTGTAGTAAAACAGCATTCACATTAAATAACTTTCTTTCAGAAGGAACATGGCAAAAGGGGGGAAAAACTGCTCCAGTGCAGCACTAGCTCACCCAAATATTGCTCCTCCCAGATGGCTGCCTTGCCCCAAGGGCACCACTGGCTGCTAGGGCCTCCAGCAGATGTCCTGTTATGGCATAGTAATGACTCTCACATTATCGAACAGCATTTTTTTACTAGCATAAATTCCCCAGCGGTTACTGAGCAACTGAATTCCTGGTGGCTTTGATATACAGGACCATTTCATCCATCCCAGAATCTGCAAATCTTCACCTTACACAAAGAATTAAGGAGCAGCGACAGGCCATGATTGGCCCCTCTTTATGATGAAAAAAAAACTCCTTAAAGCTTTTTGAACAGGAAAATGAGTGAAGACCATTTTTAATTTAATATGGATAGAAAGGGTAAACTCAAATAGCAATCTGCATCTTCATTTTGAATTTCCAAAATACCATTCTTGATCTTTGTTTCAACGTGCAGTACTAAAACACTGTTGATGCACATACATTAGGATTATCATCCTTAACCATTGGCCATGCTAACTGGGCTTGATGGGAGTTAGAATCCAACAACATCTAGAGAGGTACCACTGTTAATTAGAGTATTGTATGTGACTTAATAATATGGAAGTAACAGGTGTAAATTTTCCATCCCTTGTTTCCCTTCACCCATGTGAGCACATATGAGTTTATCTGGCTGAGAAAAAGTTCTACTAAATCAGATCTAACTCTGAGCAGCCCCAGCCAGCATGGCCAATGGTCAGTGAAGATGGGAGTTGCAGTCCAACAACATCTGGAGGGTAATAGGTTAGCTTCTATGGTAATCTTTACCAAATGCAAACCTGTTTTTTCAAAGGTGAGGGCAATTCCATGCACAAGAGTTTCAAAAAATCAGCTGTGGAAGGCATAAAAAGAACCAAGACAGCTGCACAGATTAATAGCATTCCTAGTGTGTGTGTGTTTTTTTAAAAGTTTGTATATCAGTGGGGGGAATTCATGCTCAATAAACATTACTTGCACAAACATTCATGGAGCAGATGGAGTAACACTACCATTCTGTGCCGCTTTCTTTATTGTTCGATTGGAAATCCATCTAAAACAGGCTATATCACTGGTTAGCTGTCCTACTGTCCAAGAGCACTTCTGTCTTGTCTGGATTCATCTTCAGTTCCTTTGCCCATATCCATTCCCTTACTGATCTCATGAACTCCTCAGCCTCCCTGCACTGAGATAAAAAGAGAGCTAGGATATGTACACATTACCAGCTTATTACAATAGTTAGGTTGTTCTTTTTCTCAATTCAGATTGAAGCTGGTTTGGGGGGAAATGCATCAAAACACAGTATTTCATAAGAAATGACAGGATAGATCTGGATTGTGACTAACATTGTGTGTACACCACTTCCCAAATCAGCAGTGCGAGTGCACTGCATGCAGAGTACGCAGGAGGGTGTACACCTCCTAGAGTAACATCGCCATATAGTTGTCACTGAACTCTGGATGGGGTTAAGCACTGAATGGAGTATCAGAGCTCAGTGGTAGAGCATCTGCTCTGCATGCAGAAGGTCCCAGGTTCAATCCCTGGCATTTTCAGGTAGGGCTGTGAGAGACTCCTGTCTGAAACCCTGGAGAGCCGCTGCCAGTCAGTGTAGACAGTACTGAGCTAGATGGACCAATGGTGTGGCTCAGTATAAGACAGCTTCCTGTGTTCCTATGAACTCCTAACTTCTGGAGAAATCCTCCCAGTGATTTCATGAAGATAATAAACAGCAAGGAGGTAAGAACCCCACAGAACACCATAAGCCAATAGCTAAAGTGATGAGTAGAAGTCCCACAGCACCAACTATTGACAGCTACCCTCCAGGAAGGATCACAGACAACACAAAATGGTGCCCCCAGCCAGGCAGTCCAGAAACTATGATAGATGGTACTGAAAGCTGCAGAGAGGTCTATCCAAACCAACAGAGATATACTTCCTCTGTCCAGTTCCTGGAATGAATTGTCTTCCAGGGTGATCACGGCCATCTCAGTCCCCAAACTGGGCAATAAAATGGATTAAGATATATTTAGAAAATCTACAATGCAGAAAAACTGAAGTTTGGTTACCACCACAAGCTTGAGATCTGTGAACACCAGCAAGGCTACCTCACCCCAGTTCAATAATTCCACAACATTTTGTGAATCATTTAAAAACAGTTTTTTGGCAGCTGCCTGCTCCCTCACTCTTTCCCTTGAAGCATGTATATCACCCCTGAGGTTTAGTTTTTGGTTGTTATTGGTGTTTGTTTTCATTTTTCAAGTCAAAACAAGCTACTCACCCACAGCAAAGCTACCTCCCTGCCATTACACAGAGACTTCATGCTGCTAGCACATGTGTAGCACTAGTGCAAAAGTGTATGAGGGGGAGGGAAGGTTCTTATATAGAAAAGCTCTATGATTTGCATCTAATCCTGGTTTCTGACCCTGCAAAAGCAGCAGAAGATGACAGCACTGTTCTGAAGGGAAGTCCCATCCACAGTTGTCAAGAAAGTAACTATGATGTTTGGCACTTTAAGCAGATCATTCAGGATTGACAGGAGTATTCTGCACATTTCAGAGATGGAGTCTCTCTCTCTTATGTTGCCAAGCTGACAGTTTTGCCTGGAATTCTCTCTCATGGATAAGAGAAAAAGAATGAGAATGTTTTTCCATTTCTCTTCCTTTCTTTGCTCCTGGGCATTGGAAATCAGAATTTTAAAAAAATGAAAGAAGTATATCAGGGGGCTGGAAGAATTTAACATGTAGAGAGTTCTTCTGGTTTGGGAGGAGAGGAGGAGATGGAAAAAGAACAAGATGATGCAGAGGCTTAAAAACAATATGCAAATGAGGCACAGCAAAATCATTAGTTATTGACAACAGCCCAAAAGGCTGAGCAGAAGGGGACAAAAACTGTTTCCACCCATACTGGGTGAAAACAATAGAGTGGTGGATAAAGAGTGCAGAGGGGACCCTTCCCACCACACACCCTCAGAACCAACATTTCCATATTCTGCCGGGTTAATTGATCAAATGCAGACCAATCCTATGCATATTTACTCAGAAATAAGTTAAATAGGTCTTACTCCTAAATAAGTCTGTATAGGATTGCAACCTTACACTGGGAGTAAGTCCCATTGAACAAAATGAGTAAACATGCATAAAATTGCAGTGTTAGAGAAGCAATGAATGATAATGATGATGATCATAGAATCATAGAGTTGAAAGGGGCCTATAAGGCCATTGAGTCCAACCCGCTGCTCAATGCAGGAATCCAAATCAAAGGATTCCCGACAGATGGCTGTCCAGCTGCCTCTTGAATGCCTCCAGTGTTGGAGAGCCCACTACCTCTCTAGGTAATTGGTTCCATTGTCGTATGGCTCTAACAGTTAGGAAGTCATGATGATGACCCGCCCTTCACCCAAAGGTCCCAGGGCAGTTTACAACAATTTTAAAATAGTATTAAAAACAACCTAAAATTACAAAATAAGGTGGATCCTAAAAATATACATCTCAGATGTCAAAGGCCAGGGCAAAGAGGCACATCTTCAGCATTTGCCTAGAATTGTACAGTGAAGTTGCCAGACGCACCTCGGCTGAGGGGGAGTACCACAACTTAGGGGTCACCATAGAGAATGCCCTCCAACTTCAACTGTTCACAACAGGTGCTCAAATATCTCTCTGCTGGGGAGTATTTTGTGAAATGACAGTTTCTCTATTCCATTGCCTAAATGTTCTTATCACTATGAAGATATTCCCAGGTTGTTAGTTTTTTAAATCTGGAGTGCATTGTTCCTTACGCTTCTTTCAGAGACCCTTGAAAGCAACTGTTAAGACTTTAAGGCCACCAAAGCCAGTCCAGCTATCAGCAATGAGTCCAGTTTGATCCTCTCTGCTACACCAGCCTGCAGCTGACACAGCAAGGCTACAGGATTCTTCCCCAACCAATGTCCACCCTAGCAGCAATGTTTACAAATACTCCTCCCAACCATGTATATATGGGCAACTTGGGATAACATGTAATGCATCTATAATCCATGAAAGCTTCTGCCATAAAAACATTGTTAGCCCTTAGGGTGCCACAAGACTCCTTGTTATTGTTGTGGCAGACTAACACAGCTACCCCTCTGGAGAAGGTTAATGGTAAACAGTTTTTGGCTGTGTACACATGACATTTTATTCTAGAATCAATGGAGACTGAGTTCTTGTTTTATCTACCTAGTGCACACACCATCTAGACCTATAGCATTTTTTTGCCCCTGAAAAGCACTTCTTGACAAACTTTCAAAAATAAAAGCTCATTGCAGATTGATTCTGTGTTACCCCACAGTGTGTCCATATCAAAATAGATGTAGGCAGTCCCAACAGTGAGGACTGTGTCCACATCTCCCTTATGACATTATGGTTGGCGTTCACCAAGATTGCAAGGGAAAGGTTTTCAAACACCTATCAAACAACCACATCCACCCATCTGAATGGCAGAATCCAGATACAATACAAGTAGCATGTTGAGGATGAACATGAATGCTTGTGTGTTGAGAAAAACTACAATTTTCCAACTACTTTGGAATCTTGATTTCAGGACCTCACCATGGTGCTTACCAAAAAGAGAGTACATGCACTTTGGATTCAGAGAGAACCACATGATATTTGTTCTTTTTCCATAATACAGGTCACTCAACTCCCAGCTCTCACCCCTCTTGCTTTTTTCAATCTCTTTTGTTTATCTCTCACACACAGTTAGGCACAACAGAATTTATATAGTGCTTGATTATACAGCCACGAGAGTGTGGATTTTTCACATTGCACAATGTTAATTTGAAGATAGCCCCCATGCCAGTTGGATGCTTCCCATAAGCTCATTTCAAAACAAAATCTTACAAAACTTATAGTCCTGAACTCAGAAACGCTTGCTTAACAACACTGTAAATTTTCATGGTGATACACAAAACAGTCAGAGAGTTCAAACTCTAAAAAGAGAGGAAAAAACCTCAGAGCCCTTTTGACTTTTTTCTGTCATAATCTGTTGAAGTATATTAAAAATCAGCCATGTTCACAGAATACCTAGAATCCTATTACTGACCTTGCCCCATACTCTGACCTTCATCTTCTGCAGTTTAAAAGTTTAAAAAATGTCTGGCTGATTTTTAATTAATTTAATAAATTTTGCATTGAACTGAATGATAGTGTTGGGCATGCTCAGTAAGAACCAACTGTCAGTGTTTTAAAAGCCAGACTCACAGCTGCTAGGCTTGGCTAATCAGGGGGCCCCACCTACACCAGACTTTGATTTCATGTCAGACAGTCATGGCTTCCCCCAAAGAATCCTGAGAAGTGTAGTTTGTGAAGGGTGCTGAGAGTAGACTCCTATTTCATTGACAGAGCTCCAGTGGCCAGAGTGGTTTAACAGTCAGCCATTCTGATTGAAGGTCTGTGAGGGGAACAGGGTGTCTCCTAGCAACTCTCAGCACCCTTCACTAACTACACTTCCCAGGATTCTTTCAGAGAAGCCATGACTGTCCAAAGTGAAATAAAGGTCTGGTGTGGATGTGGCCAGGAACAGCTTTGGTTTCAATTTGGATGGGAGGCTACATGTGCCTGCTGTAGGTGGGGGAAACGCTGAAAAGCAATGATTCCTTTTGGAAAGGAAAGGGGCTTTCCCCCGTGCTCAGTGCCCACCCACCCAATCTCCTCTGCTCCCCCTCCTCCTACCCTCTCTGCCCCTCCCCCAGGTCAGTGTTGGACTACAACCTGGCAGACCAGAGTTCGAATCCCCACACAGCCATGAAGCTCACTGGGTGACCTTGGGACTGTCACTGCCTCTCAGCCTCAGAGGAAGGCAATGGTAAAATCACCTCTGAATACCTTTTACCATGAAAAGCCTATTCATAGGGTCACCATAAGTCGGGATCGACTTGAAGGCAGCCCATTTCCATTTTCAAACATGACTGCACAGAAATAAATTCCACTGAACTCAAAAAGTATACAAATGATCAAACCCACCCTCCCTTCTCCTCCCTCCTATCACCTCCCTCTTGCCTCTTCCCTCTCCCTTCCTTTGCCCCTCCCTCCCCATCCCCTTCCAATCCCTCCTTGCCCTTCCTCCCCCTCCCCCTCCCCTTCCTCACCCCCATGGTCAGTTTTACCTATCTTAAGCATGATTGCACGGGAGTAAATACCATTGAACTCTATAAGCATGCAAATGATGAACTGCCTTTCCCCCCTTCCCCTCTCCTCTCCCTTCCTTCTCCCCTCCCCCTTCCTTCTCCCCTCCCCCTTCCTTCTCCCCTCCCCCTTCCTTCTTCCTCCTCCCCTGCCCACTCCAGCCCTCTGTCCCTCCCCCCCAGTCTGTTTTACCTATCCTAAGCATGATTGCATGGGAGTAAATCCCACTGAACTCAATAAACATGCAAGTGATCAAACCTGTCCTTCCCCTCCCCTCCCCCTCCTGCATGCTCCCATCCCCCTCCTCCCCTCTGCCCTTCCTCCCTTCCCTCCTCCTCCTCCTCCCCTTCCCATCCCCTGTGGTCAGTTTCACTTATCCAAAACATGATTGCAGGCAAGTAAATCCCAGTGAACTCAATAAGCATGCAAATGATCAATCCATTCCCAGCAAACTTGCACAGGATCCCATTTCTTACCTAATTTTGTAAAAATGCAAACACAATTTGGGTTGGTCTTTCACAGTCCAATCCACTTCCTGTGTAGCTTGAAAGTATTTGGTAACGTGCCTCTGAGCATATGGTGAGTGGTGGCAACTCCTGCAATCAGCCCAAATAATAGAAAGAAGACATGTGCTGTGCTGATCTTGTTTTAGCAGGGAGGAAGCAACATTATTAAGACAGTTGATATATTCAGATGGTCACTTTAAATATATCTGATTTCCTTTGCAATTTTAGTGAAGTTTCCTATAGGAAATCATTTTCTTTTGTTTCTATTTCTGTGAATATGTGAAGTACAGCAACACTTTGCAAACTTTACACTAAAAAAACTCCAAAAATAATTGTGGAATAATGGTACTGACTATTCTGCAGAATCGTCTCCAGTGGACCTGAGAAGTGTCTCAATTTGCACAAGATAAAACAGTGAGAGGTGAAATATATTCTAGCAAAATTCTAGGTGTGCTCTATGTTTTTAATTGACTGTGCCCACCTTGCCTTAAATGAAGTGGTTTATACACAGCAGGCTGAAAACATGCATCCTCTTTTTTCCAACAGCTAGAGTCATTGCTGAAGTAGCAACATATTGTAATCAGTCTGATTTTACATCAAACTGCAGTTCAACTGTTGATGCATCCAAAATAAAAATAGAACATAACCTCCAGTTTGAAACACAAAAGGCTGTCTTCATATGACATTGACCAGTAAAAAGGCTTTGAAATTAATAAAAATAAATTTGACAGATTTCTAAGATGAATAATGAGGGAAATAAAATTTTCTAGATTAGATCTCTGTAGAAACATTAGTAACACAGGAAAGAAGCAAAGTAAGAAGAACACCAACAAACATACAAAATTATAATTCTCTATCTTTGGAGATGGCAGGTGTTGCCACCACTCGCCATATGCTCAGAGGCACATGTTACCAAATTCTTCCAAGCTACACAGCAAGTGGATTGGACTGTGAAAGACTAACCCAAATTGTCTTTGCATTTTGACAAATTTGTAGGGCAGTCCAGTATCTCAGAGAGGAGTTCAGGTCTCCTGCTCCCCTGGTGCATTCACTATAGCTGCCCAATTTCCCTGCTTTTTAAAGTTTGATAGAAATATCTGTGGGCTATAGGTACGTTCTTAAACCACAAGGTTTTTTGCCTATTAGTGAATTTATATACTGCTTGCAATCTTCCCATGGGCATCTGGTTGGCCACTGTGAGAAGAGTTGGTAGGAGATCCCTATTCCCCTCACAGAGCTACAGTCATCAGAATTCTCTGGGAAGAGGGACTGACTGTTAAACCACTCAGCACCCTTCACCAACTACAATTACCAGGATTTTGGGTATTTATTTATTTATTATTATTTATTTATTGTATTTATATACCACCCCATAGCCGAAGTGATGTGTTATCTGGGCTGATTGCAGGTGTTGCCACCACTCTCCATGTGCTCAGAGGCACGTTACCAAATTCTTCCAAGCTACACAGGTAGTGGATTGTACTATGAAAGACCACCCCAAATTGTTTGCATTTTTACAAATTTGTAGGGCAGTACAATATCTCAGAGAGGAAGTGAGGTCTCCTGCTCCCCTCGTGCATTCACTATAGCTGCCCAATCTCCCTGCTTTTTAAAGTTTGATAGGAATATCTGTTGGCTATAGGTACATTCTTTAACTGCAAGGGTTTTGGGTTTTTTGCCTATTAGTGAATTTCTCTGCTTTTTAATCCAGGAGGTAAGGAATGGGATCCTGTGCAAGTTTGCTGAGAATGGATTGATCATTTGCATGCTTACTAAATTCAGTGGGATTTACTCCCTTGCAATCATGCTTAGGATAGGTGAAACTGACCACAGGGGAGGGGGGAGGGGAGGAAAAGGAAGGGCAGGGGGAGGGGGAATGGAGGAGGAAAGGCAGAGGGGGGAGGGGGAAGGGAGCAGGCAGGGGGAAGAGGGGAGGAGGAGGGCAGGTTTGATCATTTGCATGCTTATTGAGTTCAGTCAATTTATTCCTGTGCAATCATGCTTAGGATCAGTGAAACTGACTATGTGGGGAAGAGCAGAAGAGGGAGGGAGGGCTGAAGTGGGCAGTGGAGGAGGAAGAAGGAAGAGAGGAGGAGAGGAAGAAGGGAGGAGGAGGAGGGGAGAGGAGAGGAGAGGGGGAGGAGGGGGGAGAGGAGGGGGGAGAGGAGAGGGGGAGGAGGGGAGAGAGGGGGAAGGTAAAGGCAGGTCTGATCATTTGCATGCTTATTGAGTTCAGTGGGTTTTACTCCTGTGCAATTATGCTTAGGATAGATAAAACTAACCATGGAGGAGGAGGGGTGAGAGGAGAGGAAAGGAAGAAGGGAGGAGAGAGGAAGAAGGGGGAAGGGACTGGACGGGGGGAGGGAACTGGACGGGGGGAGGAGGTGGCGAAGGAAGGGGGAGGGAGTTGCATGAGTTTTGAGTTCAATGGGATTTACTCCTGTACAATCATTCTTAGGATAGGTGAAACTGACCTGGGGGAGGGGCAGGAAGGGGGAGGAGGGGGAAGGGGGAGAGAAGGGGAGAAAGGGTAGGGGTAGGAAGGAAGGGGGAGGGGAGGAGATTAGGTGGGTGGGCACTTTTCCTTTCCAAAAGGAAAACATTGTGAACAGCATCAGTATTTTTCAGGGTTTGCCTCACCTTTTTATTCTACAGCAGGCACATGTGGTCTCCCACCCAAATTTAAACCAAAGTTATCCTTGGAAACATCCACACCAGACCTTTATTTCACTTTGGACAATCATGGCTTTCCCCAAAGAATCCTGGGAAGTGTAGTTTGTGAAGGGTGCTGAGAGTTGCTAGGAAACGCTTTATTCCCCTCACAGAGATACAGTCCCCAGAAGAGGGGCTGACTGTTAAAACACTCTGGCACCAGAGTTCTATCAGGGGAATAGGAATCTCCTAACAACTCTCAGCACCCCTCACAAACTACTACACTTCCCAGGATTCTTTGGGGGAAGCCATGTCTGTTTAAAGTGAAATAAATGTCTGGCATGGGTGTGGTTCCCTGATTAGCCAAGCCAAACAGCTGTGAATCTGGCTTTTAGAACACTGACAGTTGGTTCTTCCTGAGCATGCCTGTGCTTATCATTGACTCCAATGTTAACTTTCTTACATTTAAAAAAATGCCTGGCTGATTTTTAATTATGTTTAAACTGCAGAAGATGAAGGTCAGAGTATGGGGCAAGGTCAGTGATAAGATTACAGGCATTCTGTGAACATGGCTGATTTTAAATTAATTTCAACAAATTATGAGACCGCTGACAGAAAAAGGTCCAACAGGGGTCTGGATTTTTTTTCTCTTGTTTTACTCTTTGAACTCTTGATTCTCTGAGTGTTTTGTGTATTGCCATGAAAACTTAGAGGGTTGTTAAGCAAGCAGACTATAAGTTCTCTAAGGCTTTGTTTTGAAATGAGCATATTGGGGGGGGTATTTTCAATTTAACATTGTGGAATGTAAAATATCCATGCTGGCTATAGTATACAGCCACTCTCATGGCTGCATAATTTTGGCACATCTACCTCTACTATTTCCCAGTTGTCTTTGGATAGACAGTTGAGCACTGTACAGCATCCTGTACACTGATCAGCACAGCAAAGATTGTAAAGGGAAGCAATCCTACAGAGCCAGTTGCAGAGTTCCCCAGTTTTTTTCACAACTTTGCACAGAGGACCCAAAGAAGAATCCTTGGCAGTTCCAAGGTCTTTCTTTGCATGCAGACAAATTCTCAAGAATCTCAGGGCCACTTCTTACGAGATAAGTTCATACTCAGGTATAAAAATACATGCACACAGGATGAGTTACTTCAGAATGCATGCTGCAAGCATGTATCTTGTACTTGGGATTAGGAACCGAAATAAAAATATCTCATAAGCGATGGTATTTGGAGGCATTGAGCCCTGTAAGGAGAAAAGATGGCAACCCTACTTGTCCCCTTCAAACGTACAACTCAATATTTTTAGACTACATGGCAACAGCAGGATTGCCAGTGTTTTTTTTTACTGGCTCAACTTCTGTGAGTTTAGCAACAGCCTGATATGCATAAAATAAGATGATAAATACTGCAATCCTATGCACCAAAGAATAAATCCCCTTAATCACAGTGGGACGTATTTCGAAGTATACATACAGAAACCCAGACTAGATGCTCCCCTCCCCCGATATAGCTTCACCTGTTTACTTTCTGGACATCAGGCTGCTGTTAAAAGTACAGGAGTGGGACAACTAGAAGAGATGGGGGGAAGTGGTTATGTCTACCATTGACTTCACCTACTGTGACCCCTAGCTCCACCAGTTACTATTCACTGATTTTCCCTCTATCCCAATAAACCCAATGGGTACTAGTGACCATATAAATTTGCTGTAATGATTTATAAATGTATATGAGGCAATTTAAGCATACAAGTTATACATTATACAGGATTCACTAGGTATTATTTTTTACAATACAGACAAAGTTATTTATTTAATTGGATTGACCAAAGACCATGGTAATTACAAATATAAAACAGGAAGAACCATCCATATAAATTGACAATATCAAATTGTGACCAAAGCAAATTATAATGCAAACCACACTTGCTTTGATCATTTTTCACCCTTCTGAGGTAGAATACTGAAGCGATTTCTGTATCAGTGTACCTTGTAGGAGAGATCTGGGATTCAAGTCACTTTAGAAATGTAAGGCGTTGATTATTGCGAGGAAATAAGTGAAATAAAACCTCTTATGAAATAAAGAAACCACCTTGTCACTATCTGCAGAACACACATGAGAATAACAGACAATTCTAGATACACACACACACACACACACACACACACACTTATGGCACATTTTCTAGAGTTGCAATCGCTTCCATTCACAAACATAAACCTCTGAACCAGGATCTGGGAAGAATAAAAGACAAACCCTGGAACTTGGTTAACCATTCTATGCTCATTTTGACTCCAATTATCCACAAAGAAACAGGAATGAAAAGAAGAACAGGAATGGAAGGACTGTCAGATCAGCTGTCTAGAAAACAATCACTCAGGCCTCATTCCACAGGGGGAAAGGCAGGCATTCAAAGCTAGAGCTACAATTTTCCTGGCTGACTAGATGCTCATTTCAGCCAAGGAAGGAACAGCGCCTGTTCCAAGTGCCTGGTTTCAGATAGTGCCAGGCAGTTGTGAAAAGACAGGGAATAGTCTGAACTCTGCCCAAATTCCTGCATTGTGTTAGCAATGTAGAATCTAATCTCTTTCTGGGTTCCACCTCTCCATGGCCCTTTTAGTCACAGGATGGCAAGGTCCCAGTGTATCAAGCCTTTGTTTACATCTTGAAACAGTTCTGTGTCCCATTGCTAAAAAGCAGCTTTCCATTGAACACACTAATCCCCTTCCTGACAAAGGGCTGAGCCTGTAAGGACCAAAATGGGCAAAGGGACTACAAACTTCCCTCTCTGTGATTCCCTGATATCAGAGTTCAGACAGGCAGTGAGTGTCATCATACCTGTATTTATGAAAAAAGAACTCCAAGAGCCAGAGCTGTCATATCTGCATCCTTCCACTGCATGTAGAAACAGGGGAGGAGGAAAGAGGAGAGGGAGGAGCGACTAGCTTTAACTGGATTGTACCGGTAGCAGCTCCATCACAATTCAATCTGTCAAGGGCTGTACCAAGAAATGTGTTTCTTCAAGATTTAGACAAAAGGGGGGTGGGGGAGGGAGAGAAAGGAAAGGAAACCTTCCCAACCCAGAAACACAATCGCTTCCATACTGAGCAACCTGGGCTTAAAGGCAAACTTGCATGCAAGCGGAAACAGGCCCTTGCATGCACAAAACACTCCGGCCTGAGGGAGACAGAAATTTACTGCGAAAGGGTTAAGTATGCAAAAAGTATGGAAGGATTGGAGTAGAATTACCTGTATTTAAACGCCAAGGAAAAAAGGGGGGGGAAGGAGAATTATGCCTTTCTGGTTACCCTGAACACCCATATAATAAAGGTGCTGCGAGTGTAATTATTCTAGCTTGTTTGGCATGGCAGGGCATCACGCTGCCACGGGGCCAATTTCCTCTCTTCTTCTCCCAATTAGCATGGCAAGTAGTCCAAACAGCTCACCGGGCACTGATTGGAGAAGTGGACTAGCAGCCAAATACCCCTTCGTCCAATCAGAAGGCAGCAAGTGTTCTGCTACAAGGCTTCAGCTTCTCCCTTCATTTTATGTCCATCCATCCATCGCTATCATTCTCTCTTCTCCTCAGGAGATTCTAAAGGGAGTGATTAAAAAAAAACACGAATCCTCCCTTCTCTTCCCCAGCTGGTCTCATTCACAGCTCATGGCAGCCCTGGCTTCCTCACGGGACCCACTAATGAAGACGGCCAACGCTAATCTCTCTCCCCCCCCCCCACTTCCCTGATGGATCGATTTATACTTCCACAGAGAGTCCTGGCTCCCTGCCAGAGGGCTCGGCACATTTTTCTTATTCATAGAGAGAGAAAGGAAAAAACGCCCCCCCACCTCTCTCTCACACAGACACACACTCCTTTCCAAATGACAGTAGGTTTACGGAAACACCTAACGGGAACATTAGAAAGCTAGAGAGGGGATGAATAGGATCTTGGCATTTCTAAACAACCCCTTTTATCCCAAACAGCTTTGCAAAGATCTCAGGGGTTACAGCGAGGCAGCGGTTGTCTGCCAGCCACCTGCGTTACATATAGAAAGCGGGGAGGCGTATAGGTTATCAAGGGCTGGAAGATCAACGGAAAAAGATGGAAAGAAAGTACCGATCCCAACTGGAACCTGGCCAAGACAAAGGACTGAAATGTATCTTGCTCTCTGGCTGCCCATACCCGTTAATTCTGATTACGTACCCCTTGGCCATCCTTTGCACATAAAATCAGAGCAGCAGAGGACTGGATCTTTTCACATTTCCAGTCCATGGGCTTAGTGATGATTAGTGAGTCTTGACAATAGAACCAAGGGGATTTTATTGTCCCAAATCTACTCTGGAGAAGGGATGGGGGAGAAATTTGATTCTGTTCATTCTTAAAGCCAAATTTATCAAACTTGCACTTTTCAAAACAATATGAGAACGGAAACACAGCCATCCTTCAAAATTCGCATTTATCCAAATTTTGCAATGAAGTTTTCCAACCATATAGTAGGGGCAAGTGTGGGCAAAATGAATGTATTAGTTAAAATAATATATAAAATGCATTATAGTAGGATAAATTGCTTGCAAAAATACATACATTAGTCAAAACTGTATACAAAAATGTATTAGGAGGAATTTGCACTAAAATCTAAAGAATTTTCATGAGTATTTTTTTAAATCACAAATTGCAGCAGAAATGTGGAGAACCAAATTTAAGATTAGAAAAATGAGAAATTGAGAGAACCAAAATTGACAGATAATTTCATCCCTCCTCTGGAGCAAGAGTTCAAATTTTCCTTATGATAAGTTGGAAACAACGCAGGGGCATTTCAAAGAGCCCAGAAGACAAATCTTACAAGGCTGAAATGCCTCCTATGTTTACTCTATAGAAAAGAAGATTAACACATACTTTCTTTCACTTTGCATATGACTGAAAACCTTAACACACTGTTTACAACAAAACAACACCTACACCTAAGGCTCACTGACATCATCAGGATTTAGAACAGCTTCACATATTATTTTGCTTTAGGTATATGGTTAAAATTTTAAGGGTACACCTAAAATGTGATGTGTGGATGAGATAAACACGTTTAGAAATGTGACTGCTATACAGCTTTGCTGATCAGCGATGATAGCTCTCCTGCTATCATGGAGAACGATGGTCTCGGGGAAGGAGAGCATCCAGCTGAGAAAGAGGGAAACGATCCCTTAGAAGGGACCCATTCCTTGGGGGATGAGCAGCTATCCTCTCGTGCCAAGGATATATCTCCAGGGGGTGGAGGGATCCTTGTAGTGGGTGATTCGATCATTAGGAACATAGACAGTGGGGTGTGTGATGGGCGTGTAGACCGCAAGGTGTTTTGCCTGCCTGGTGCGAAGGTTGCGGATATCGCCCGTCGTTTAGATAGTTTGGTAGACAGTGCTGGGGAGGAGTCAGTGGTCGTGGTGCACATTGGCACCAACGACATGGGGAAATGCAGCCGTGAGGTCCTGGAAGCAAAATTTAGGTTGCTAGGTAGGATGCTGAAAGCCAGGACCTCCAAGGTGGCTTTCTCTGAAATGCTACCGGTTCCACGTGTAGGACCAGCCAGACAGGCCCAGCTTTGCAGTCTCAATGCGTGGATGAGACAATGGTGTCGGGTGGAAGGGTTTAGATTTGTTAGGCACTGGGGAACATTTTGGGACAAGCCGGGCCTGTACAAAAGGGACGGGCTCCACTTGAACCAGAATGGAACCAGACTGCTGGCACTTAAAATTAAAAAGGTAGCAGAGCAGCTTTTAAACTGACTGAGGGGGGAAACCCGACAGGAGCTGAGAAAGGTCCAGTTCGGAATAAACCTCCCCCCTGGGATAAAAACCAAAGAAATGATGAAATTTTAAAAGGGGTAGGCCTAGAAGTAGGCATTGTGAGAGCAGGGGCACAGGATATAAATTCAGAAGAGCAAAATTACCACAGGCCAAACCACAAGTGCCAAAGACACTTGAAGAGAGACACTGCTTACAAGTGCCTGTACGCTAATGCTAGGAGCCTGCGAACCAAGATAGGAGAACTGGAGTGCTTGGTCTTAGAGGAGAGCATTGATATAGTGAGCATAACGGAGACCTGGTGGAATGGAGAAAACCAGTGGGATACGGTTATCCCTGGATATAAACTATATCGGAAGGACAGGGAAGGACGTATTGGTGGCGGAGTCGCTCTATATGTGAAAGAAGGCATTGAATCCACCAAGCTCAAAACCCCAAAAGAGGCGGACTCCTCCACAGAATCGTTGTGGGTGGTGATACCATGCCCCAGGAGGGACTTAATACTGGGAACGATCTATCGTCCCCCTCATCAAAATGCTCAGGGAGACCTTGAGATGAGATATGAAACTGAGGAAGCATCCAAACTAGGAAATGTGGTAGTAATGGGTGACTTCAACTACCCGGACATAGACTGGCCGCATATGTGTTCCAGTCATGACAAAGAAGCAAAGTTTCTAGATATTCTAAATGACTATTCCCTAGACCAGTTGGTCATGGAACCGACCACAGGGACGGCAACCCTGGACTTAATCCTCAGTGGGGACCGGGACCTGGTGCGAGATGTAAGTGTTGTTGAACCGATTGGGAGCAGTGACCATAGTGCTATTAAATTAAACATACATGTAAATGGCCAATTGCCAAGAAAATCCAACACGGTCACATTTGACTTCAAAAGAGGAAACTTCACAAAAATGAGGGGATTGGTAAAAAGAAAGCTGAAAAACAAAGTCCAGAGGGTCACATCACTCAAAAATGCTTGGAAGTTGTTTAAAAACACTATATTAGAAGCTCAACTGGAGTGCATACCGCAGATCAGAAAAGGTACCGCCAGGGCCAAGAAGATGCCAGCATGGTTAACGAGCAAAGTCAAGGAAGCTCTTAAAGGCAAAAAGTCTTCCTTCAAAAAATGGAAGTCTTGTCCGAATGAAGAAAATAAAAAAGAACACAAACTCTGGCAAAAGAAATGCAAGAAGACAATAAGGGATGCTAAAAAAGAATTTGAGGAGCACATTGCTAAGAACATAAAAACCAACAACAAAAAATTCTATAAATACATTCAAAGCAGGAGACCATCTAGGGAGACGATTGGACCCTTGGATGATAAGGGAGTCAAAGGAGTACTAAAGAACGATAAGGAGATTGCAGAGAAGCTAAATGAATTCTTTGCATCTGTCTTCACAGTGGAAGATATAGGGCAGATCCCTGAACCTGAACTAACATTTGCAGGAAGGGATTCTGAGGAACTGAGACAAATAGTGGTAACGAGAGAGGAAGTTCTAAGCTTAATGGACAATATAAAAACTGACAAATCACCGGGCCCGGATGGCATCCACCCGAGAGTTCTCAAAGAACTCAAAGGTGAAATTGCTGATCTGCTAACTAAAATATGTAACTTGTCCCTCGGGTCCTCCTCCGTGTCTGAGGACTGGAAAGTGGCAAATGTAACGCCAATCTTCAAAAAGGGATCCAGAGGGGATCCCGGAAATTACAGGCCAGTTAGCTTAACTTCTGTCCCTGGAAAACTGGTAGAAAGTATTATTAAAGCTAGATTAACTAAGCACATAGAAGAACAAGCCTTGCTGAAGCAGAGCCAGCATGGCTTCTGCAAGGGAAAGTCCTGTCTCAGTAACCTATTAGAATTCTTTGAGAGTGTCAACAAGCATATAGATAGAGGTGATCCTGTGGACATAGTGTACTTAGACTTTCAAAAAGCGTTTGACAAGGTACCTCACCAAAGGCTTCTGAGGAAGCTTAGCAGTCATGGAATAAGAGGAGAGGTCCTCTTGTGGATAAGGAATTGGTTAAGAAGCAGAAAGCAGAGAGTAGGAATAAACGGACAGTTCTCCCAATGGAGGGCTGTAGAAAGTGGAGTCCCTCAAGGATCGGTATTGGGACCTGTACTTTTCAACTTGTTCATTAATGACCTAGAATTAGGAGTGAGCAGTGAAGTGGCCAAGTTTGCTGACGACACTAAATTGTTCAGGGTTGTTAAAACAAAAAGGGATTGCGAAGAGCTCCAAAAAGACCTCTCCAAACTGAGTGAATGGGCAGAAAAATGGCAAATGCAATTCAGTATAAACAAGTGTAAAATTATGCATATTGGAGCAAAAAATCTTAATTTCACATATACGCTCATGGGGTCTGAACTGGCAGTGACCGGCCAGGAGAGAGACCTCGGGGTTGTAGTGGACAGCACGATGAAAATGTCGACCCAGTGTGCGGCAGCTGTGAAAAAGGCAAATTCCATGCTAGTGATAATTAGGAAAGGTATTGAAAATAAAACAGCCAATATCATAATGCCATTGTATAAATCTATGGTGCAGCCGCATTTGGAATACTGTGTACAGTTCTGGTTGCCTCATCTCAAAAAGGATATTATAGAGTTGGAAAAGGTTCAGAAGAGGGCAACCAGAATGATCAAGGAGATGGAGCGACTCCCTTACGAGGAAAGGTTGCAGCATTTGGGACTTTTTAGTTTAGAGAAAAGGCGGGTCAGAGGAGACATGATAGAAGTGTATAAAATTATGCATGGCATTGAGAAAGTGGATAGAGAAAAGTTCTTCTCCCTCTCTCATAATACTAGAACTCGTGGACATTCAAAGAAGCTGAATGTTGGAAGATTCAGGACAGACAAAAGGAACTACTTCTTTACTCAGCGCATAGTTAAACTATGGAATTTGCTCCCACAAGATGCAGTAATGGCCACCAGCTTGGACGGCTTTAAAAGAAGATTAGACAAATTCATGGAGGATAGGGCTATCAATGGCTACTAGCCGTGATGGCTATGCTGTGCCACCCTAGTCAGAGGCAGCATGCTTCTGAAAACCAGTTGCCGGAAGCCTCAGGAGGGGAGAGTGTTCTTGCACTCGGGTCCTGCTTGCGGGCTTCCCCCAGGCACCTGGTTGGCCACTGTGAGAACAGGATGCTGGACTAGATGGGCCACTGGCCTGATCCAGCAGGCTCTTCTTATGTTCTTATGTTCTTAACCACAACTGGTTGAGGCTCCCAGTTGAATTTACACTTGATGGCAAACTCAGTAGCACACTGAATAGCCTTTATTTCCAAATAAATGTGAGGACTGGACTGTAAGTACAGCCATGCAAAATTGCCTGTCCATCTTGCCATCCCATTTGTGGGGACAATTTGGTTGATTTCGGGGGGGGGCAAAATTCATCACCCACTGTCTCCTTAAGCACAGATTCCCCTTTTCAATTTACCACTACTCCCAAAATTCTCCTCTCCCCTCAAAAAATTCATGACAAAATTATATGGAGAACTTTGCTATAAATAAGTGAGTACGTGTTGATGTTGTGACCATACCAGGATGCAGGAGAACAGTTGTTCATCCTCATCCACTAAGGTCAGGGCAAATCTAGTACATTGAAATTACAGGAAGAGAAGCTTAGGTTAAATGTTAGAAAAGGATCCTAACTACAGCGGCGTCACTAGCGGGAGTGCGGGGGGGTGCGGACCTCTGGTGTGCACCCTCCTGGGGGCATGGACAAGGTGGTTGGGCTTGCATGCGCATGGGCATGCGCATGCACTCGAGGCCAGCCACCCCATCCATGCCCCTGGGAGGGCGCGCGCCGGAGGTGCACCCAGCCGGAGAAGGCCTGGGAACGCTGGCGCGCCTCCCTCGCCCCGCCAACGCTGCTCCCGGTCTCGCCCGCCCGCCCGCCTCCGAGGAGGAGTTGGAGCAGCATTGCCGGGCAAGGGCGCGGGGCGGGGCAGCTCTGGGTGTCACCCCCCTCATGGTGACACCTGGGTGCAGGCCGCACCCTCCGCACCCCAGTAGTGACGCCCCTGCCTAACTATACAAACAAAAACACAGAACAAAATATGTCTCATAGGACCAAGTTGTATGCTAAATCCTGGAAGTGAATGTTTTTACCTCACTTGTTCTGTGGAAGCAGCAAAACTACCAACACTTTGGTTTAAGTATGTGAGTGGTTTGGAAACAGAACAACTGCTTCTGGGAACTGAGAAATCTCCAAGGGGAAAAAGCCTGCAGCAAAAATAACAATAGGTGCCAAATGGAGGCTATTTATTATACATACATATAATGCATGGAGTTTAAAAGATGATATAGTGTCAATGGTTAAATTAACCCCTGGAATCATGTCTGGCACTGGCATTTTTGGCATTTTGGCACCAGGCAAGAGACCTGTTTTTATAGGTAAGCTGATAAACTGAATATTAAGAGGGGCTTCTGTAGTAATTATTGGTTATAGTTTATATAAATTATTATTTTTTACCTTTATCGTTGACTATACTGTATATGAATGAAATTAGTGCACAGTGGTTGTTGTTCTGAAATTGTTACCTTATTATTTACACAGAATGTATTTGCTGAATCTGTGTATGTTTTGTACTTTTGTCATTTAAAGACCACAAGGGGGGAAAGTGGGCATGTGTCTGTCAGGGACAAAGCAGTGGTGGCCAACCTATTCTGCAAGTGTAGAGCATCTCTATAGCCTGACAGTTCATTCCAGTGCTTACCAGAGTGCATATCCCATGAGGTGGCCTTATTTTGCCTCTCATCTACTGTACCATTGTTCTTGAACTCCCTCTCCCTCAAGGTTCATCTGGCAACTTTGCTGTACATTTCTAGGCAAATGCTGAAGACACACCTCTTTACCCTGGCCTTTGACATCTCAGACATGTATTTTTAGGACCCACTCTATTTTGGGATTTTAGGTTGCTTTTACATTATTTTTACTGTCATATTTTAAAATTGTTGTAACCTGCCCTGGCACCTTTGGGTGAAGGGTGGGTAATAAATGATGATAATGATACCAGGGGGCAGGGAGCGGCATAGCATGAGTGAGACAGCCATGAATGCAGGCTTGACTCTATACGGTAACCAGACCTATGGGCTCTCATACTCCATCTAGGAGTGCCACAAGTTCCAACCTGCTGTATAGGTTAGCCATCTATGAAATATAAAATATCTTGCTTCAGGTTAAAAACTGGAGTAGAGTAGCACTCATTTGGTGCCTTCCAACTCTGTGTGGACTCAGATTACCAAATGGAAAATGTGAGGAAATTTGCTCATTTATAGTGCTATAATACAGATGCCCATGGTTGGTTTTGTACTCTTCTGCAGTTGTTGTTGCAACACCCCTAGTTAATGACTCGTTCTGTTGCTATGGAGTTAGTTCCCTCCATGCATTGCTGCAGCATTTTCTCACTATTTCATGGTTCTTTGTTTATGCAAATAGTTCTTTCTGTTCTCCAGGTGTTAAAAGTTAACTCATGATGATAATAATGTTGCTTGCATTTGTTTCCAAATATATATCATATAACAGTAGAGTTGGGAGGGGCCTATAAGGCCATCAAGACTAACCCCCTAATATATGTTGTTTTCAATAAAATATTTTCCTGTCTTGATAGGAGAGTAGGAATCATTGTTTTTCAATACAGCTTTGAAAAACCCTCCAGATTCTGTAATCAATGCCATTGCTTATCTGCAATGGAGGGGAGAGGTTAAAATAAGCACTATATGGTGCATAAATGGTACTATTGACACAGTATACTTATTGGGTGAGTGAATTTACACTATTTTTGTTCCTCTTTTTTAAAATGTCTCATTTCTTATGTACATACTCAAAAACGTGTATAAATGATTTCAAACTATTAATTGCCATACTTCATTACATTCATTTGTGGATCCAGATTCACAGCTTTTTGGGGTGAGGCAAGTGCTACTGATGATGCCCAGAAGCTTATAGTCCAACTGTCCCAAGTAATCCAGGAAAGTCACAGGTGTGTGCTATTAATCATTGGTGAATCACTGTTCTAGGAAAATCCAGTTTATCTACATAAATTTATTTATTAAGAGTACGTGCATCCAGTCCTTCCAATGTATCTGCATTGCTCAGGGTGGCTTATAACAGGTAAAGACAATAAAAATCCAACAATAAAGCCAACAAAACACCAACAGGCACAGCAGGTAAAAATGATGTAAAAATGAAGGCTTGCCACATGAAAAATTGTCTCCCCAAACAGGTTAAATGCTTCCTGGAATAAAAATATTTTGACAGGGTAACAAAAAGCGGGGGGGGGGAGACAGATGGAGACAGAGAGGTCTCACAAGGTTAGATATTCCACAATCTGGATACAGCCACATAGAAGGCTTTTTCTCACATCCCAAGCTGTGCCTCAGCCATGGCCGGGCCATGGAGAAAATGCAGTGGGGCAGAAAGTATGGAAAGAGACTGTCTGTTAGATATCCTGAACCCAGGCCTTGTAGGCTTATGCAGTGGAATCCAGCTGGCACTTTTGCTTTTAATTGACACATGCCGTCTTCAGTCTCATCCATGTGCTGACCCCTTAAAACAAGAGACTCTTGGAATTGGTGCCATTTCTGTTTGTAGTAGCAGCAGCTGCTTCTACAGTTGAGATGAGCAGGGCAGCCTGAAGGCAGAGGGAACAGGAGCAGAGGAGGGTTCAGCATGTGTCTCTAGTTTCATTGCAGCAACAGTGGAGAGTAAAAGGTTTGTTTGTTTCTTACAGACAAGGTCATTGAGGTAGTGTCCACTGTGTGCTTGAGGGGGCATGCGTCCTTTTTTCAGGCTTTTTTCCTGGCAGCTGAGCAAATATTATTAGCAAGTGGGGAGAAGGTAGAAGAACGATACTGTGTGTGTGTGGAAGATGCAAACTCCTTTTCTTTCTCAAGGAAAGGCAAAAGGCCAGAACATCCCCCCACCCACATTCACTGGTGAATGCAAACCACCCTCACTCTTACCACCAAAAAATATAAAATAATTTAAAACATACACCCTCCTTCCTTTTTGTTTCATGCCCGCTTGCTGGACAGTGCATCTTCAGGAAAAATAATGCTGAGGGTTTTTTGGGTGTGTGTGGGGGGGTTGCTTTGCAGAAGCAAACTTCCTCCATCCCCTAATCCCGCTTAAAAAAAAGTAGAAAAGAATATCAAACCTCCTTCTTGCTTACACCTGAGAGTCAAATCCTATCCCGTTGAACATAGTGGGACTTACTTCTGAGCATAAATGCATAGGCTAATAAGAAATGTTATTTAGGGAGTAAGGTGAAATTAAAACAAACTCTCCCCCCACAGCAAGTTATTAAAAAAAGAAACATCCCACTGCCAACACTCTCAAGTCTCCCTGAAGTGATAGCCCCTGCATGCTGTCCCTTCCTGATATATGGAAGCATTGTTGGAAGTAAAGGCATTTTGCACACACCCAGAGGCACTCTTGTTTAAACGTGTCAAGCCCAGAATTCTGGGTTGCTGCTGTTTTGACTACCTAAGGACCAGCACTCCGAGACTTGAGATTGCTGCTTAGCAATGTGGAGTCTGTTGAAACCACAATAATGTCTCTTCACAAAACAAAAATGAAATAAAAGCACCTTTACTTATACCCTGAAAACAAGTACCAAAAGAACGTTTGGAATTGTGAAATCTGAAAACTGTGGAGAAAAAGAGCAGGGAAGATAAGCTATTGCTAAAAAAAAGAAAAAAAGATAAAACTAGCCATGAAACTATAGCTCAGGAGAACACCTTCCACTGTCAACATAGCTAGCCATATATTACTAATACATACAAACCTTGAAGCACATGAAAAAATATGTGAAAGCTTTACTTCAAAATTCATCATGCATGGAAATTGCAGGAAAAAAATTACATCATATGTATAGTGATATCATTCCTGATTCTAGCTTTTGGCTCTCAATGGCCCCCATTCCATGAATAAGAACTCTTCCTCCTCCTCTCTGCTGTTGCTGCTGCCGACTTGCTTGCCTCTCTCTGAGTCCAATGTTATTACCTCCCACAGAGAGAAAGGTATGCTGAGGCTACTTCTCCTTCTTGCTCTTTTCACTAATCATTAGAGGACAGGTAAACAGGAAAAAGCATGGAGGATGAACAGCAGGGCCATGAGGCTCCAGAGGTTGGCAGCAGGTCCCCTCTTGAGGTGTGGGCCTCAGCATATGCCCAGCAATATCACCCCTGCTGCTGACCCTAAGTAATACAGATGACCAAGCAACTACAGGATAGAAAACTCTACCACAACTCTTATTTGTAAACCACCTTGTGAGTCAGGCTAGAATTCTTTTAAAATAAAAGCAATGCATGGTAAGCTGGTTTTTTTAATTCACCCTCTATGGCATTTTATATTGCAGCATCATGTGCAGGCAGCCCTAGGTCATAAACTAGGTGGCCCATTGTCACCCACAGCCCCTTCCCAGATACCTATCTGCAGCTTTAATTAACCTTGCCTCTACCACCACTACCACCTGAAGTAGATACTCTACAAGAAGGAAAGAAGAAATAAGTTCATAGGGAGGGACATCAAGGAATTGTCACCACAGCAACTAGAGGCAGGGGAGGAGGAAAAAACACTCAGCCTCTTCCTCTACAGAGGCTGAACAGACAGCAAAGCAAGCAAGGTTGAGGACAGAGCAAGCAAGGAGGTTGGTATGAGAGAGGGAACCTTCTCTTCAATGTGGCATTCAGCTGTGGTCGGCTGGAACTTCCAAAGCTGCTTAACAATCTGCCAATCACCAAGGGGAAGTGCCAACCAAAGAGCTAGCAGCAGCTGCCCTTCCTTGGCAACAAAATCCAGTGGAGGCTGGTCCATTGGGGCAACCAGGGCATTGCCCCACCAACCTCATTCTGCCCTCAGCCAGCCCCCATCTGCTCACCTTCTTACTTATAACCAATGCAGGACTTGTGCCTGGCTGTCAGCTTCCTCCTCTGCCTTGGTCTCAGACTGTAAACCCACTAGTCGCCAGAGCAAAGCGTTTCCATTAGCCACACCTGGAGGGGGAACGGGTTGATCTACCAATCAGTTGCGAAATCTCTTTGAAGCAGACTTTAAAAACAAAAAATGCACTCAGGCTGCTCCCACCAGGTTTTACAGTCAAGGGTGGGATTTGACTACCATTGTGTGCCCCCATTTTCAGAAGAGAAAGGTAGAGATGCACTGGAACCGGCAGAACAGTGAGTGTATTTTTACCCTCAGTGTTGCCCTTGTAGAACTTGTCAAGGAGGAGGATGGGGACAAAACTAGAATTACTTGGCTCTGCCTGTCCTTGGCTCTGGCTCAACCTACTGTTGGGCTTCCTGCCTTCCACCCTGCCAGTCCCAATAGGCACTATCCACCATTGACTAGATCTATATATATATGGCTAAGATCCTCCATGGCGCAGAGTGGTAAGTGGCAGTAACGCAGCCGAAAGCTCTGCTCATGGCCAGAGTTCGATTCCAACGGAAGGAGGAAGTTGAATCTCCGGTAAAAGGGGTCGAGGTCCACTCAGCCTTCCATCCATCCGTGGTCGGTAAAATGAGTACCTGGCGTATGCTGGGGGGTAAAGAAAGGCCGGGGACAGAACTGGCAATCCCACCCCATATATATGGTCTGCCTAGTAAACATCGCAAGACGTTACCCTAAGAGTCAGAAACGACTCACACTACAAGTGCGGGGACACCTTTACCTTTTTATATATGGCTAGCAGTTGCTGCCGTTCCATATTAAGGATGTTGTGTCAAGTCCCCAACTAGGCACACTGCAAACTATGCAGCAAATCTTCCCCACTAACATGCCACTTCCTGCATCACCACGGCTGCTTTATTCCTCTCCCCTACTTGCTGTGCTGCACCACCTGCCTCCACACTGTTCAGTTGCTTCTTTTATCCCCATGTCACTTGCCATAAGCCAGCACTAAGGCAATAGAAAAGCGGGTGGATGAGAGAAGGAGGGGAGAGGAAGAGGAACAGGAAGAGCAGGGGATGGATTGATGAATTTGACACTGCAGTCCCTAAGGCTTTCCCTGTTCTCAGGAAAACATCAGCAGAATCTCTCTGGTGACTGGTGTCTTTGTCTTTTACATCTCATCAAGAAAAGGGGCCCATTAGCTTTCTATCACCCTGATAATAAAAGCCAGAGATATCAAAGAGCCCTGACCTCTGACTATTTAGGACTGCCTCTATGGCTATCACAGAAGAGGGGAAATAAGGAAGCTGTTTGGCTTCTGCCCCACATTGAGTCACAAACATTAGGAGACTCAATAATACGGCCTTGTCTGCAGCAGGGATTTTTGCGTTTGCCATTTCTATATCAGTAAACAGAATGGTGAGTGACAGTACTAGTGGGAAATACATTAGAAAAGCCCTGCTGGATCTTGAAAAGGGGCCATCTTGTCCAGCATGATGTTCTCACAGTGAAGCCATATATCTGTGAGAAACCTACAAGCAGAACGTGAGCGCAATAGAGCTTTCTCCAGCAACTGGATTCAGAGGCTTACCACCTCCGATACTGAAAGCAGTAGACAGACATCATAGCTAGTAGCCATTTGTAGCCTGATCCTCCATGAATTTGCCTAATCCTCTTTTTAAAGCCATCCAAGTTGGTGGCCATTACTACATCTTATGGTAGCGAATTCCATAGTTTAACCAGCCGCTCTGGGCTCCTACTGGCAAAAAGGGCGGCATAAAAATCTAATAAATAAATAAATGGATAAACTATTTGCTGTGTGTAGAAGTGTTCAGTATAAAATGAATTTATGTTGTTTTACAAGATATATACCATATGAGAAATCCTTTCAGACGAATAGTGCAGGTTACTCCTCCTTTACCACACTGTAAATACTGCTTCCCATTGCTCTGTGCGCTTCTATATTCACACACCTGAATCACCAGTGATAACAAAACCACTTTGCTAACTGGGTCAGTAAATAAACTGCTTCTGCAGAGCAACAGGGGAGCATAAAATACAAGCTTTACGACTGCCAGACTTTTGCAGTGGCTTTTTCATTCCACCCCACCAGAAACAAAGTAAGTTGCAGGGTACAATGGAACTGTGGAGAAAATAGACTTATCTTATTCTGTCCATTATTTTTATCATTTCTCTTCACCGAAGTACAGCCATTTTTGTACTATCAGGCCTGCAAAAGGTTATGCTTTCAGAGAGAGAACATAGTTGCTCTGAAATGCGTATAGGGAGCCATTCACAACTAGCTCTTTGATCATTATTCTATTTCAGTTTGCTGTTTCCTGACACACATGGCACTGTGGGAGTCTTGGGAATTTTAACTGTCACCCTTTTCCTAGTTCATAGCTGGAATGAACTTTAAACATTACATTGTTTATTCTAATTTAAAATGTAATCAAAATGCTTTTGATTGGTTTCCTGACTTATGAGATCACTAGCTAAAGCAAGAAACAGTTTTGCTCTTTTTAAAACAGGTTCTAGTTTTACTCCTAGAGGTTAGAACATCTGAGGTAATAACCTGTTTATATTCTAGCCAGTAGTGTAGTGGCAAATTCAGAAGTGAAGGGTTCCTTCACGACAGTCATGCCATACCTGCAGACAACCATGCCCCCAAACAGCCACACCTCTTCTAAGATTATATAGCCTTCTAAGATTACACAGTAAAATAAGCTTTCAGTCTCTTACTTTTCCTTAGTGATGCATTACAATGATCAATACAGATCTCCATGTGTTGCCTTTCAGCATTTTTTACTATTTTCTGTGCATGTACATGGGGAAATGTACTAAGTTGCTATAAGGTAAGGAACTTCCTTTGTTGAGTTTCCCTTTTGGTTGTCATACTAAGATTCAAACCAACTACATCTGGACAGAGCTTATGAGTTTTAGAAGGAAATTTAAGCATGGAAATTCCTGATCCTAACCTCTGATATAGGCTGCCACACACACACCTAGGCATACTCATTTGCATTTCACCTTACCATGCACGACACATATATACAGACAGCATTATTAAAACATGAAACACCATCACTCACACACACTTTCTCTCCCCACCCCAAACATATTTTTTGCTCTTTCCTTCCTCCTCCTGGCTTTGGGCTAAACCACACACCTTACCCCTCCCACCTTTTATTGCTGCTCAGTTGAGAATAAGTTCCTTGTTAACAAACAAACAAATTGTAAGCCATGCAGGAGACATGCACTTCAGCAGGGCTGGCACCAGAGGATGGCCAGCTTGGGCCCTGGCTAAGGGCCCTTGCATCCCAGAGGGGCCCTTCAAGGGCCCCTCCTTAGGGTGGGAAGGTGGCACTCCTGTTCCGTGATCCGCAGCAACATCAAGTCCTGCAACCCAACCCTGCTGCAGAATGCAGAGAAGCTCCCAGTCACCTCCCCCACAATATAGATAGCTTGGGCTTCAGTAAGGCTACCTGCATGCCCCATCTACCTCTCCCATCAGTGTGAATGTTGTGCACGCTGTGTGTGCATGCCTGCCATTATTCAAGATGGTAGCGGGGGCTTCTCTAAGGGGCTGATGCCCCAGCCGCCATCTTGGTTGATGGCAGGCATGTTCACATGTTGTGTAGCATACATGCGTGCCATCAACGAAGATGGTGGTGGCAGCATCAGCCCTTTAGGGAAGCCCCTGCCGCCATCTTGATTGATGACAGCTGTGCACACACAACATGCATTGCATTCACGTTGCGGC